>NC_046357.1:1331286-1640986 GCF_000738735.6 Corvus cornix cornix | reverse complement strand
GAGCAGGTATTTTGTTGAAACAGGAAACAAAATAATGTCAAGTCCCATTTCAATCCCAAATGAAATGTGTCTTTAAATTATTTTACACTGTAATGGAGAGCTGTGGAAATTTAGTGTCCCATGAAATAAAAGAACAGGGTTTGTGTTTTACAAGAGAGGGAAGCGAGGCGGGATGGAGGAGCTGGTGACACCCCAGTCACATGTGTAGTGCATGGCACATTTGGGTCCATGGTGGGTGCAACAGGTGGACACAAAGAGCAGCTCAAGGGTATTTTGGAACAAATTTGAGGTCCTTGTCCCCAGTACACCAGCAGCAGCACTGGGACTCAACAGGGCTTTCTTGCAGTGCCTGAAGGGAGCCTACAGGAAAGACAGAGAGAGGCTATTGGAGTGGCAGGACACAGAGGGATGGCTTCAAACTGACAGAGAGGAGTTTTAGGTTAGATATTAGGAAAAAATCAGGTGGTGAGGCCCTGGCACAGGTTGCCCAGGGAATTTGTGTCTGGCCCATCCCTGGAAGTGTCCAAGGCCAGGCTGGATGGGGCAACCTGGGATAGTGGAAGGTGTCCCTGCTCATGGCAGGGGGTGGGACTGGAAGATCCCTTCTAACCCAAAGCATTCTGTGATCCGAGACCTGGGGTTAGCAGAAGGGACTGGTGTCAAGGACACTGACAGCAGGGAAGATCACAGGGTCGGTGAATCCCAAAGCTGTCTTGATCAGGGCCAGTCCCAGCTATCCTTGCTGCTGATGGAGGTAAATAGGCACTCCCCAAGCTCATGTTCATTTCAAAACAGATTACTTGTTGTGTCCTGGAAGTACCTGTCTTTCTATTTGCTTTGTAATAACAAGCACCTCCCTGTCCTGCTCCTGCCTGCCAGGACTCAGCCAAGTGAAGCTGCTTCATTTTCCTGTTATTAATCAAACCCAGAGGTCCCTTGGGTGATAGATGTGCAAGTGCTTGCAGCATCTTTATACCCTGGGGGTCATCAGGCTGCTCTTCCCACCCCCATTGCTGGCTTCTTGTCACTCCTGACTCACTGCAATTTAAGGGGGAATAACCACAGGTGGAGTGGTGCCACCTGGGAAGGGAATTTTTGGAGATCTGCAGCAGCATTGCTGGTGCAGAGCACCCAACAGAGTGATAGTCTGGGAGTGATCGCAATAAAATGCGCTTCAAGCCTCAGAAGGGAGGCTGGTGGCTGGCCAGTAGCTCCCAAAAATTCCTGTCTGGGGAGGTGCTTGGTATTTTTGGGCTGGTTCCCTAAGGCAGGCGTTCTCCTGGTGAATTGATTCAAGCTGTCTCATCAGCTGCTGGAAGGAGCTGAAAGCTGGGGATGGATTTGAGAGGAGGGTTAAGCTCGTGGGCTTGGTTCATGCTCCTTGTACAAAGCAAAGCTTGGGGAGGGTCTGATCCCCCACCCCATCCTAGGCTGGGCGTTCCTGCTGCTGGGACTTTGTCAGTGTGGTGGGTTCACAGGGAGCCCATCCCTGCCACACAGCAGCATCCCTGGGCTTGGTGAGGCCCTTGGTGGGTGCCTGTGCTGCATTATGTCCCTTCCTGGGGCAGCTGCTGGGGGCCCAGTGTGAAACCCGGGTCCATCTGGGTATCACATTTGTTCTCCTAGTTGCAGTGGGAAATTATGTGGGAGAGTATGGCATGAGATCCTTGTAGGCTGAAAAGTGGATTTAGGTTCTGCAAGGGCATCTAGGAAGAAACTCTTTTATGGAGAAATTCTTCCCTGTGAGGGTGGGCAGGCCTAGGGTGCCCAGAGCAGCTGTGGCTGCCCCATCCCTGGAAGTGTCCAAGGCCAGGTTGGACATTGCGGCTTGGAGCAACCAGGGACAGTGGAAGGTGTCCTTGCCCATGGCACGGGGTGGAACTGGATGGGCTTTAAGGCCTCTTCCAACCCAAACAATTCTGAGATTCTGTGATTGTCTCAAGCTGTGAGAGCTGCCTTAGATGACGCTCTTTGCCCACAGCAGTCACAGTTGAATTTGGATGGTCCCTCTGATTGAAGTGGGAGTCACTTTTCCATAATGCAATCACTTTGCTGGATGGAAGCTGACTGTCCTGACCACATCCAGTTCATGTCTGCAGGAGCAGGAGCTAAGGAAGACACTGTCCAACCTACAACTTCCAGGTGAAGGAAAAGCTTTGGTGACTGGCTCAGTCTGGGGTCAAAAATATGGGAGTCAAATGCCTTGCTGGGGTGTCTATCAGGCTGTGCCTTTCTCTGCCAAGCAGAAGCTTCCAAAAGTTGGGAAGAGCATGGGGAATGCTGGCTGTGGCCACCTTTGTCATGGTGAACCTGTTCATGTGGTGTTGGACACTGACCCCACAGGATTCCCTTTCCCCATGTGCTTCTCCAGGCCTTTCGTTTGGTTTCCTGACTCTTAATTTATTATTATTATTATTATTACCAGAAACAGTATGAGGAAACATCTGCTTTTCCTTCTGCATGTACAGAATTGCAGAAGGAATTGTACTTTCCCCAAATCCTATTCTTTTCCACTAGAATATTTAGAGTATCTCATCTCATGGCTGCTGCCCTATGGGCACTGATAAGGTCAATGACTGATGGTCCCAGGGTGGTTGTGATGTAAAAACCAATCTGCTGCTTCTTTTATAACTTAAACATTAGAACACAGTGGAGTAGTGGGGGTCCAGAGGCAGGTTTGGGAAATTTTATTTGTTTGTGGGTGTTGTTGAGTGGGATTTTTTAGGGCTTTTGTTTGTTTGTTAAGAACTGAAGCTAATTAAAGATTCAGAAAATCTCTGAATATACTCATTTGTGCATGGAGTTTTTCAGTTGAGCTTAACTAGCTCAGAGAGGACTTGGTAAGTTGTTGTCCACTTTCCTCTGCAATGTGGCACAGGTTTACTGATGATTTCTCTTTCCAGTTCCAGCTGAGCAACTCACGTTGGGCAGAATGCACAGAGATCCCCGGGAGTGAGCCATCCTTGGGTCAGAGGGAATTGTCTCTCCTTCACATCTTCTTCCTCATGTAACCCCATCCCAACCAGCACCATACCCAAGGCTGGGAAGGGTTGCTCCCTTTGGTTGTAGCAGCAGCAACCCAGGGAAGATTTGCTTTTGATGGTGCAGAAGGTGGCTGGTGTTTCAAAAATCTTCTTGCTTCCTCATTCCTATTTCCCCTTTCAGAAGCATTGAATTTGGGATGCACCTGAGGCTCTCCTGTCCCTAGCCTTGTTGCATAGAAGAGATTCATTTCCAAAAAAGGGGACAGCTGTGGTGAAGAGAAGCAGGTGGTGGGGGTGGAGGTGAGAATCCTTAAGGATGGGAACCTCTGAGGTTTAACAAGGCCAAGTGCTGGAGCTGCACCAGGGTCGGGGCAATCCCTGGGATCAATCCAGGATAGGGATGAGCAGCTGGAGCAGCCCTGGGAGAAGGACCTGGGGGTGCTGTGGGGGAGAGCTGGACCTGAACCCCCCGTGCCCTGGGCTGATCCCCAGCGTGGGCAGCAGGGCAGGGGGATTCTGCCCCTCTGCCCCGCTCAGGGGAGACCCCACCTGCAGAGCTGCCCCAGCCCTGGGGAACAACAGCACAAGGACCTGGAGCTGCTGCAGCCAGTCCAGAGGAGGCCACCGAGATGCTCCAGGGCTGGAGCCCCTCTGCTCTGCAGCCAGCCTGGGACAGCTGGGGGTGTTCAGCTGCACAAGAGAAGGCTCCAGGGAGAGCTCAGAGCCCCTGGCAGGGCCTAAAGGGGCTCCAGGAGAGCTGCAGAGGGACTGGGGACAAGGCATGGAGGGACAGGACACAGGGAATGGCTTCCCAGTGCCAGAGGGCAGGGCTGGATGGGATATTGGGCAGGAATTGCTGTCTGTGAGGGTGGGCAGGCCCTGGCCCAGGGTGCCCAGAGCAGCTGTGGCTGCCCCTGGATCCCTGGCAGTGTCCAAGGCTGAGTTGGATAGCACTTGGAACAGCCTCGTTTAGTGTGAGGTGCCATTGTCCATGGCAAGGGGTTGGACTGGATGACCTTTAAAGGTTTGTTCCAACCCAGACTGTTCTGTGATCCTAGGATTCCCAGGAGGAGAGGACCAGCTAGCTCCTGCTAGCATAAAATCCATCCAGAGTGGCAGCTCCAGAGTTTTGGCTGGTGGCCAAGGTATGTTGTCTGAATGCTGCTCCAAGCTGGTATACAGGCACAAAAATGCTTTTTGCCAGTGAACCAGGGGCATGATTTAATAGGGATTAAGCAGCCTCCACGCCTGCCCTGCTGCTGACCAGGATGCTCTGCTCCTGCCCAATCCCTCCCGTCGGCAGCCACCAGCAGGATGGATTACTTCAGCAGGTTGACATCTCAACTTAGAGTTGGATGTGTCTTTTAGGATTACAGAGCTTTTCACAGCCCAAGTGCCCATTATATTGCCTGGGTGCCTGGAAAGAAAAGATTTCCTTCCTGATAATGGTTTCCCTTCATTTATTTACAAAGGATGATGCACGGCAGCCGGCACGGGCACGCGAGCGACTGTGTATGGATCAGCTTGTGGTTGTGATGCTTTTGTTTAGGATGTGGGCTGTGCTCTCTGCCTGCAGAGCTCTGCCTGCACAGGGAGTTTTGCACCCTGGTTGCTGCTTCCATGGGATCATGGCTCATCCCTTGTGGTGCCAAAAGAGCTGGGCAGAAGACAGGTGTTGTGACCTGCTAGGTGCATCGCAGAGGTGCACACACAGGTGCATGGTGCACGTGTGCAAGCTCATCTGGCAGGAGAACATCCTTGGTTCGTGTCTCCCAGCATGATCCCTGCAGCCATCACATCCTGCCCAGCTGCTGGAGTGATGCTCTGTGCTCTCCAAGGAGAAGCAGTGCAGCTCCAAAGAGGAGAACGTGTGTGAAATGCTGTTTCTTCAGATATTCATAATAATTGTTCGATATCTTTACCTGGCAACATTTTCCTTTCTAAAGGTGAAAAATAACAAGGGTAAGATGTAACATTGGCTCTCGTTCCATTAGCTTGTAGCAGGAGCAGGGGAATGTGGAAATTGATTATGTCTGGCTTAAGTCACAGTTTGTAGCATGAACCAGTGTAAAATAGGTTATAAAACTCAGGCTGTTCACAATTCAGGGGTTGTTGATTGGAGGCTTTTTATGACCTGTTTCAGATTTTATATCTAGAAATGCTGATGCATTTCCATGTATTGAATTTGTATCAAAATCTGTGAGCATTCCTTGCTGTTGTTGCTGCAGCCAGAGTGATGCTCCAGCAGTCTCCTTGCCGTGACATCCCCTGCAGAGGAGCATCCCATGGGGTGAGCCCATAAACCCACCTCCACTCACCTGATGTTCAGATAGTAGTTTTCTTAGCTGGGTGCTGTTTTTTCCTTTTCTATTTTGATAATATCTATCACAAGCCAAAGGTAATGTCTTCCCTCAGGCAAGGAAACCCATCTGGTGGAAAACCACTCCAACCTCATGCACGGATTTGACACACTAAAAGTCTTTATGTTTCTAAGGGTGATGTGGCTTTTGGTTTTGTTTAAAAAGAAGAGAAGAAAAAAGATCCACTTTCCAACCACGAAGAGCTGCTTATTGCAGGGAAGCAAGCTACATAATAAATTATTGTCTGGGTGAGAATCAGGGATTTCTGGCTTTCTGGTTACTGCTCGCCCTTCCTTGCTGAATCAAGCTGGCTGTTTTGGGTTGGATTCTGCAGCACTTGAGTGTCCCTCTGTTTTTTCTCCCCATTTACTTCTGGGTTTGTTTTAATGGCTCTGTTTCAATGCACCATGGTGTTTGCCTGCTGTGTTCGTGCCAGGCTTGTGAGTGGCACTGCAGTGTGGAAGCTGGTGGGCTCCTGTCCTGTCCTGTCCAGTCACTGGGGTTTTTCTGCATCACCAGGTACCAGAAACCAGACCTGAGATGGGAGGGATGGTGAAATACATTAAATGCTCAGCCAACTGTGCATGCATCAGTATCTGAAAAGCCCAAGGCTGGCCCCCAGCAGTAAACACTCGATGTGGTTTTCAAAGGTGTTTACATTTTAATTAGAAAAGGCTCAGATCCAGGGTGTAATAATTTACATTTCCATACTTGATGTTTTGGTGTCTGGAAAGGTATTGGTTTTAGAGTAGCAAATCCAAGAAAGAGACCTGATGCTTTGTGGAGATGCAGCAGTACCTGGGTACAGGGAGTCATGGTTCATCTCTGTTGCTTTTATTTTCCCTAGTAACTGTTCCTGCGGGTGGCTGGGTACAAGAGCTGCCTGCCAGCAGTAAAGATAAACTGCTCATCTCGTTCTCTGAGATACTCTCACCGCTTGAGAGAGACACATTGCTAATTGCTTGTTGTTGGAAATGGGCTGGATGAGGAGAGGGAAAATATTGCTACAGAAGGGGCTCATTAAAAGGAGATGCTGGGAACCAAGCCGTGCTGATGGCCAGGAGTTCCAGCCCCAAACGCAGACAGTCAAAGGTCTTTGTGCCTGTGCTGCTGTCAGAGTGTGAGCTGGTGCATGGTTGTTTGCAGAGTGGAGGCACACAGAGGGTTTCACCTGACCGGAAGGTGCTGATAAGTAGATAAGAAGTAGAAGGGTTGTCCTGCGCTATCTGCTCTGCCCTGGTCTGTGTGGTCAAAGTATCTCTCATGTATGGGGGATTTTGGAGCCTGGACAAGAGATGTGAAAGTTGGTGTTGGTCGCTCATGAGAGAGGATGTGATGTCTGGGACCGGGATGGGGCCCTTCCCTGTGTTTCCCTGGGGATCAGGTTTGGTTCAGTTTTACCATCATTGCATTCAGGTATGGACAAATCTCGGCTGCTGAGCTGTTCCTCAGTTCATGTCCCAGGTGTCTCAGAGCAGAAGGGACCTGCTGGATCACAGTCTATGATAAACTCCCAAGGGAGAACTAACACAAGAGGGATGCTGGATGTCCTATCACAGAACATTCTGGAAGCAGGTGGCTGCATTGGTACGTGAAGAATTTGCACCGCAGCTGCCTTTTATAGGAGGCATCTCTTGTTCCTAGAAAACTCTGGGATGATAAATCCCATGTGGCAAGACAAAGGCTTTCAGGGATCTGTCAGGATAGCTCTGTAGCCTGTCACAGCCTGCCTCTGCAGCAGCTGGCCTGTAATGGCATTTCTGAGAAATAAATCTTGTATGCATAAAGGATGCTCTGCATTCCTCCTGACTTCACTTTGGAGTCACAGAGGAATGGAGGATTGGCCTGGGATTTTTTCAGTGTTTAACTGGAGGATAAGTAAGGAAGAGACATGGGTTTTCCAGTTAAATGCCTTAAGTCAGTCATTTAAGCCTGAACAGCTGAGGGAGGCCATGTTGTTGGAAAGATGGGCTGGGCAGTTGCCCTTTCTTGGGATTGGTGGTGGTTACACCTTTCAATAACTGAATTTCTGTTCCGGTGTGAAGAAGCCAAATGCAGGAAGTAGTTCTGCCTGAACTCTGTATTTTAGAGTTCTTTCTCAGTGGCCTTACCTAGGCCTTGGCATTGGGTATTAGCACCTGGATGTGTAGTTGTCAGGTAAATCTGCTTCCAACTTTCACCAATTTGGCATGTGTGACAGTGTTGTGTTCCTGTTTCTCTTGCTTTGGAAGCCACAACCTTCAAAGAAATTCGTCCATGTGTGCAAAAGCATTTTAGGCTCTTAGCATCCATCCAACAGAAGCAAAACACTGGGAAAAGCAATCTATTCATTTTCTTTCCGTTGCGGATGCTCGATCACGTTGGACCTCGGCGTAGGAGCAAGGTGTGGTGTTGTTGGCCTAACAGCAGGTCAGGATGTGGGTTTGTCTGGATGAATTGGAGCAAGAACTGGCTTGCACTTGGGTCACCCCAGGCCCCTAAAGCTCTAGGCTCGGGCAGAGGGGCTGGAAAGCTGGGAAAAGGTCCTGGGGATGCTGGTGCTGGTGCTTCAGTCCTTGGGGCAGCTCTGGGCCCCTCAGGACAAGAGAGACATGGAGGGGCTGGAGCGTGTCCAGGGAAGGGAACGGAGCTGGGAAGGGCTGGAGCCCCAGGAGCGGCTTGAGGGAGCTGGAAAGGGCTCAGCCTGGAGCAAAGGAGGCTCAGGGGGGACCTTGTTGGCTCTGCACAAGTCCCTGACAGGAGGGGGCAGCCGGGGGGGTCGGGCTCTGCTCCCAGGGAACAGGGACAGGAGGAGAGGGAACAGCCTCAGGTGAAGTCAAGGTTGGATATTGGGGAAAATTCCTCCATGGAAGTGGCTGTCCATCCCTGGCAGAGCTGCCCAGGGCAGTGGAGGAGCCTCCATCCCTGGAGCAGTTTAAAAGCCGTGTGGATGTGGCACCTGGGGACATGGGTCAGTGGTGGCCTTGGCAGTGCTGGGGGAATGGTTGGACTCAATGGTCTTGAAGGGCATTTCCAACCTAAACAATTCCATGATTCAATGGTACTGTAAGAATTGTTTTAGGAAGATCTCTTTATGGGTAGCAGTTTTGCTGTAATGTTGCTGTGCCAGCGTGTTTTTGCCCAGAAGCCCCAGCTCCTCGCCTCAGGGAATGGTGTTTGTTTGGAGGGCTGGAATCCCTTGGCATGGCTGGGACACAGGTGGGTCTCACCCCAGGGGAAGAGCTGTGTGAAGTTGCCCTGCCTGTGCTGTCTTGGCGCTGCCAGGCTGCTGAAGTCCAGGTTTTGGAGAGCTTTTGGTGTGGAGGAGAATGGCTGGAGCCTCCTCCCTGGGGGAGGATGTGGGTGTGGGGTCCTCTCACCCAGCCTGCAATGAGCTGATGGAAATACGTCACTGTCCTGTGTGTCTGTGGTCTTCTCATCACGGACTCACCGTTTCTTGTATCATTCTGATTGCAAGTTCCACTCTCCTGTTGCCTTCCCAACCCAAAGTGGGTTCCTTCTCCATTGCAGTATTTCACCTATCAAACTCACTACTTGTTTCCACAATTTCAGCAAGCCTGGAGCACCTTTGGGAGAAAGGGAATGAGCCCACAAGTGTCACAAAAAAGGCTTGTTCTTATTATTTGCTGATGAATGGTAAAACTATATAATTGCCATAAAAACTGCATAAGTCTTGCTAGAGCAAGAACCCCATTTAGATCACCCTTAATAACAGCTATTAATAATAATTATACATTACAGTAATGCTGATAATTACTAAGTTATAGTAAGCCATTTGCACTTCTGTTGACTTCTTCTGCTGATGATTCCTTCTTTAATGATCACAGTAATGAGCACAACATGGGTTCTGTAAAATCATAGAATTCTACAGTGATTTAAGTTGGAAGGGACCTTCAAGGTCCTCTAGCTCAAACCCCCTGCCATGGGTAGGAACACCTTCCACTGCATCAGGTTGCTCCAAGGCCCATCCAACCTGGCCTTGGACACTTTCAGGGATAGGAAAGATTTGGAAGGTAATTTTCAAACTCCCAAAACTTATGGACTTTGTGCTTTGACAAAGTAGAGGGGAGGGAAAAAAGTGCAAATTTGAAGTTGATCTCTCTTAATTATGATTAAGGAATGTACCTGGGGTCTGGGAATCCTTTGTGGTAGGTGCTGAGCCAGCGCAGAGCCAAGGGATCACTGCTTCATGAAGAGCTCTCATGAGCATTTGTTTGCTCAGTGTGGGAAGATGCCAAATGCTTTGATGCTCAAGTGTGGGTTTGGGTTTTTCTTTGAAAACCTCTTTTTTGTACGTGTTTTGAGGGCGAGGTGAGGTGGGAAACCAGCTCCAGGCACAGATCACCAGGAAGAGCAGGAGTTGAGTGATGGTTTCCTTTAGGGGGAGGTGAAGGTACCACAAGATGATTTGGTTTCAGAGTTTCCCACTAGAGATCCACAAATATCTCAAATATGTGGTTTGTGTTTGTTTCCTGGACCTGGTGAATTCTGACAGATGTGTTTCCTTTCAGTTTGCCATCTCTCCTGTTGCTACTTGACAAAATGCTGGTTGGGCACCCCAAAAGTGGAGGCATGTGCTAGTTCTTCTTCTACTTCATGTTTTATCATGGGTATTCAACGCGGAGCATCCCCAGGGGAGTGCCCTGGGCTTGGTTTCCTCCAGTGCCGCCCTCAAAAAACCCTAAAATAGGCAAAAAAACTTTGGGCTTTGTAACGTGTGGCCCAGTGGGATGGAGGATAACCTCTGACCCTGCTCACTCCATCCCGAGTGATGCCACCTGTATCATTTGTCCCCTGCCTCATGCCATCTCCCCATGCCATCACACCCCTCCAGGACTCATGGGAGTCTCCTATGCTCCCAACTCTTTCTTTAGTACCTTCTGTTTAATAATTGGTGCTTTCCATTTGGTAATTGGCACTAATTAGTGAAAAGGAGAGAAGCATGCCCTCCTCCAGGGCTCCTTCTTTTTTCTTTCTTGACTTTTTTCTTTTTTCTTTGTCCTTTTTAGTATGCCACATGATTTTTGTTCAGGAGCGAATGTGTGATATTGATCTACATAATGAGCCTTTTTGACAGTCTGGGCACATTTGGGAATAACTCCTCGAGCAGATGAAATCCTTTAGGCCAGTACTGCTCATTCTCTGCAGTTTCCAAATGAAGCCACAATTGTTCAGAAGTGACAGAGAAGAAAATAATTCAGGAGCTGGAAATTACATGAGCTGGGAACAGATATTTTTTTCCCCCCCTTCCCTTCCGGATGGCATGTGACTCACTCCGAATTTGCTTAGCAATTTTATACTCATCTCAAAGCAGACTCTTAAATACCCATTCCTGGTGAAGGAGAGAGATGAAGTTGTTGTGTCCTGCAGTGTGCTGGGAGCTCCTGTGTCTTCTCCCCTCCAGCTGCAGGGAAGGAGGAATAGGGGTCTTACCACAAGACACTGCTCCAAGGCCTCGTTCTTTCCAAACATAGAATTATAAAATATCCTGAGCTGGAAGGGACCTGCAAGGATCAGAGCCCAGCTCCTGGCCCTGCACACACACCCCAGCAATCCCACCCTGGGCATCCCTGGCAGCGCTGTCCAAACGCTCCTGGAGCTCTGGCAGCCTCGGGGCCGTGCCCATTCCCTGGGGAGCCTGGGCAGTGCCCAGCACCCTCTGGGGGAAGAACCTTTCCCTGATCTCCAACCTAAACCTCCCTGGCACAGCTCCAGCCATTTCCTTGGGTCCTGCCCTGGTCGCAGGGAGCAGAGAGCAGTGCCATGCCCAGCACAGTTCCAGGAGCTGGTGGTTTCTTTTCTTTATGGTGTTACTGGCATTGAGCCCTGGAGAAACAGGAAGAAGAGCATTATAAATCCCCTGCATCTTCTGTAGAGCCAGTTTTCTGCAGCGAGAGGTTTTAAAAGTGAATTCTGTTCTGATCTCTGTTTCGCCTCCTCACTGGACCATTGACAGTCGCACCATTGTTTACTGCCACTGCCCTAGAGAAGCTTATCAGTTATCATCCTCTTCCTCACCCTTGTCCATTACCCCCAGCTTCTCACCCATATCCAGCACAACTAGTGCTTTGGATTTATTAAATCAAACATGTTAGTGTGGGGGTTTTTTTCTCCTGTGCATATGTCTGGAGGTTTTCAGCAGTTTGGGTTTTAAGCAGGAGGACAGGAAATATGTCTGTTGTCCTTAAATGCAGGAATATTACAGAAATGGAACATTTTTTGCATGCCTGGAAACCCTAAATGCAACCACCTAGGATTATTATAAATATTACTGGAAATGCAGACATACAGCAAAAAATATCCTGCCTGTGGTAGCCAATAGGCTTTGTCTGCTGGGTTTTTTAATCTTTTTTATCATTACCGGGAAATAATTCCTTGCTGTCTTTCTTTGTCCCGCTTTCTCAGGCCCCCTGTGTTCCCGGCGTGTCCCCTGAAGGGATGGAGAGCTCCTCAGTGGCATCAGCCTCCTCGGAGGCGGGGAGCAGCCGCTCCCAGGAGATTGAGGAGCTGGAGCGCTTCATCGACAGCTACGTCCTGGAGTACCAGGTCCAGGGGCTGCTCACAGACAAAACTGAGGGGGACGGCGAGAGCGAGAAGACACAGTCCCACGTCTCACAGGTGGGTGAAAGGCTCTCTGGAGGGTGGGAGAGGGGCTGGGGCATGCTGGTGGCTTGTAGGCTTAGCTTCTCCAGGGTTTGGATGTGAAGCAGGATGTGATAAAACTCTGGGGTTTGGGCAGCTTGTTTGTTGGGGGATGTGTTTGAGGTCTCCAGCCTGCTGGTAGCAGTCTCCTGATGCTGGGTTTGGTTTTTTATGGTCTCAAGGCACATCACTGAAAGTGTTCCGGGCCAGGTTGGATGGGGCTTGGAGCAACCTGGTCTAGTGGAAGGTGTCCCTGCCCTTGGCAGGGGGTGGAATGAGATGGGCTTTAAGATCCTTTCTAACCCAAACCATTCCATAATTCTGTATATGAGGGATCCCTTCTTTATCTGGTATCAGCAGTGTTTGATCTGATCTGTCTGAGCTCTGCAGGTTTGCTGGAACTGAGGATCTGACGCAGAGCTCCAGACCTGTTTTCATACCACCTCAGTGTAAAGAAATTACTAAAGGAACCTTTTTAAGAACAGGTTTTGGTGAAGAGGTCTTTTACAATTTGAGGATCAAAGCCCTTAGAAGCAGGAGAAAATATATTTAAAAATCTAGTGATCCAAAGTGTATTTTTTAACCAAAGGCTGGAAGATGTCTGTGTTTGAAGTGATGCTTTGGAGGGGCTTCAGGTCAAACAGACAAGTTCTACTTATTAACGTGTCAAGTTCAGAAGTAGTATTGAATTAGAAATAAATTAATAGACAAAGTTTTACAACCTCTTCCAGCCTGTCCACTGCTCTGCCAATAAGCCTGGGCTCCTTCTGCATCTTAAGGACAAAAATTTCTAATTCTCTGAAAACCATATACAGTTTTTGCATTAAAATCCTTGATTACAGCAACCAAATCCATCTTCCAGTTGTGGAAATGGCATTTTAGCTTTCCTTCCTGGCCTGCCCTGGAAAAAAGGAGCTGCTGAGTTTTTAATGTCAGTTCTGAGACTGTTCTCTTTCAAGATGGCTGGGTTCTATTTTGAAAGAAAAATTCCTAATAATGAAAGATCTGAACTCTAAATGAAATGAATGATCTGAATGAAAGATCTGACTCTTTTAATTAAACCACTTTTAGAGGCGCCTCAAATGGAGCAGCTAAATGTGGTTGTACCCCAGACCACTGATGCGGAAGTTTAATTAGGATTTATTGTGAAACTTCATCAAAACGCAGCATTTTGTATTTCTAGGGCTGTATAGTAGACAAAAAGTGAGGATGGGCTTTCACTTAGGTCACTTGCGTTTATCAAGCCATGTCTTAATGGATGCACCAAGAAGGAATTATCTTTTGTCTCACAAAGGTTTTCATTTTTCCTCCTATCAGAAATAATCAGGAATTTTTATTTCTGATTTTCTCTTCCTGATCAGTTCTTAGCAAAGCAAGGAATAAACACGCTCACATCCTGCAGCTGGCTGGAGTAACCCTGGTGGAAGCCAGCCTGATGGAAGGTGGCACGTTCCCTCTTAATGAAAGCCAGAGGGAGAAAGATGGATTTAGGGGAAAGGCACTCAGCTGAGACCAAGGAAATGGTTTTTAACTGCGAGGTTCTGCCAGCAACTAAATCTTTAATGTTGGGCAAGTTACTTAATCTCCCTGCAGTTTGTTTCCTTATGGCTGTAATAGTGTTTTCCCTGCCTGAGAGTGGATAAATCCATTCACATGTGTGTGAGAGTTGCTTGGATGGTACCGCATCCCTGGACAACTGCTCTCCTTGCTGGGGGCAGGAAGGAAAGGCACATCCTCCATGCTGCTCTCAGGGGAGCTGAATCCATCAGCACTTCAGAGAATCCCAAAATGTGGATCTTCCTGTGATGGGGATGTCCTCAACCTTGCTCCCACCAGGAAAAAAAGAGGAAAGTCAGAGGGAAAAATGCAATTATATTTTGCTGTGGACAATAATGAGTGAGCTTTTACCTTGAGAGACCTTTCCAGGCATGTGGTTGCACTCCAAATTGTTAAAGGAGATAGGGATAGGTCTGGTAAAAGGCTCTCAAGAGTGATGGCATCATGAGCCTGTCCAGGTGGGTCAGCAGAGGTGGCAGGAGAGAGAGAGTCATCACTCTCTTTAATGAGGGGAGACTGAGATCCCTGCATCTGTGAGCTAGAATGGGCTCTCTGATGAGAGCAGGGATCATGGGCAGTTGTAGTGGTGACTCTTATTTTGTGGCCTCATCCATACCTGTCAGGGAGCTCTCAGGTGTTAGTTTGTATAAAAAACAATGAAAATGGCTTTTCATTTTCTTCGCACATCATCCTTGGTGATGGTACCAAGCACTGAGTGTCTCTGGAGCAGCCAAGTGCTTCCAGCATGAAGGACCTCAGAAGAGGGACTGGTCAGTCCTCGCTTTGTTGAAGGAGTGACAAAATGACTTTAGGATTAAACAGCATCTCTCATGTTTGTCAAGTGAAAATTGCCTTTTTTTTTTTTTTTTTTCACCAGTATGATGCAGCCCTTCATTTCTTTAGGGAAAAAAAAAAAAACAAAGCAACAAATGACACCAAATTCAATTATTTTGGTGGAGGCACCTTGCTGCCGAACCTTGGGGCAACCTGGCCTAAGCATCTGCTGATCCCCTATGGCCATGTATGGCAATGGCCAAACCTACAGTTCCATCCTCATTTTCTGTTTTGTTTAAAATGAAAACACAGGGTGTTGGCAGCTCAGGGCATATATCCATCCCTGAAGCACACAAGAGTTGGGAAAAGCAGAAATTTCCCAACTTTCCATGGAAGAATTCCATGGAAAAGAGTGATAAAGTCAAGCCACCCTGGTGTGTGATATTCCAAACACTATCAGAGTCAGCAAGGAGATATTTGGGCTGGATTTTACTGCAAAGCACCATATCAAGTGCTTTCCCACAGTTGTTCCTGCATCTTCCCTGTACCCGCTGTCAGTGGGTGGAGCATTTCCAAACCAAAGCCTTTGGGATCATCCTCAAAAAGGAGGGGGTACCACACGTGTGCAGCGATGCCCACGGCTGGACGGTGTTTTCTGTGCACTGTAGACTGACACAGCAGTTTTGCCCAGCCCAGCTATTATTTTACACAATCCCTTTTTTTATCCCTTTTGCAGTGGACAGCGGATTGTAGCGAGCAGCTTGATGGCAGCTGTTCCCCATCCCGAGGGAAGGGCTCGTCGTCTCATGAACATAACCAGGTAGGGCTTGTGTTTAGTTCCTCCTCCCCAGACCTTTGCCTTTATTTCTTGCACTGCCTCACCTGGGAGGTGCTGCCAGCTTTCCCTCTCCCCTGGGAGGGAAGATGTGTCCCTCTGCCTGGCATCCAAAAGCTCGTTCCTGCCCAAACCATGGGAGGTGGGCAACATCCTGATGTGTGGTTGGATGTGTTCACCAGGGGCTTAAAGGGGGAAAAATACAGAGCATCACATTTATTCCTGAAGACTTTCTTATTGCCACCTTTCCAAGGAAGCTTTTTGGAGCATCAGAGCTGATTTGGCAGCATGAGATGTAGCTGGAATGAGGGGTCTTTGTGTAGCTGGGCTTCTCTTTTATGTGCTGCAGCACAAGGATGGTGTTAGAGGGAAGAGCATTAAACAGCTGAGAGGGTGAGCTGGCAGAAGAAGCAAAGTTGCACGTGCTGAGAGCCTGTGTTGGTCGTGCAGTGACAGGAGCCAGGTGTGAGTCGGGTTTGGTGCTTGGTTGTGGTGTGAACACAAGTGAGGAGCGTTTACCAAGCACTGCTGGAGGAGGCTGTCCCTCCTCATGTGAGTACCCCCACGGCAGAGGGTTGGGTAGGGTGTGGGCTTGTTTTGACCATTGTCGCTTGGTTGAGGAGCTGCTGTGTCACCATGAAACCATCAGCTCTGTGAGAGCACCACTTGCCCAAGGAGATGTGAGACTGAGGCATCTGAGGGAAGGGGAAACAGCATTTCCAGTTGTTGTGGCTGATGGATGTCCCACCTGAAGATGTGGCTTCAAGCTGGTGGCTTTCGTGCTCTTGCCCTGCTTGATGTCCTCCAGATTCAGTCCCGTGTGTGGGGTCCATGAGGGGGAACCTGGGAGCCCCTTGCAGGGCATACAAGAGGCTGTGCCAGTCTGAGCAGGGCATGTTGCAGCTCTCATTTTGGGCACAGCTTCCTCCCACATGGAGCCATGCTGGGACTTCTCGGCTGAGGGAAGGGGGGTCAGGCACCCTGTCCCTGCCACAGCCCCGGATGCAGGGATGCTGGGAGCACCCCTACTGACACCTGCACCCAGCAAAGGCAGGGTGTTGCTGTGTAGGAAGGTGTGTGCTGAACAGAGGCGCTGCTTCGGATGAACTCCTGAAGGTGCCAGACGGAATTGTGGATTTGATTTATTGCAGCTTTGATCTGTGTCAAAATATTCAGCAGCAAAACATCATCCACGCTCCCTCCCAGCACTGCAGACTGCTGCTGGATGTTCAGCCAGGAGGCTGGCCATTTCCATCGAGCTTCCTTGAGTGCATCAGGGGCTTTCCCTGGGGAAGAAGGTCCCTGGCTCTTTACCCAAGGGCTCTGCTGACATGCCAGTGGCTGGTGGGGACCACAGGAGGATGCAGGAGTCGTGCATGGGTTTTATTTTCCTGACATCCTCCATCTGCCTGGTGCCATGCAGTCTTTTGTTTCAGCTTACATGGGGGTTTTTTGGTTTTGTTGCTGGTTTGTTTTTTTTTTTCCCCTCGGAATTAAACGTATTTGATCTCCTCCTACAGGGAGCTCCTTTCCTACACACAAACACCATTTCCTGATGCCCAAGCTGCTTACCCTGTGTTTGGGCTCTCTCCCAGCCTGCAGCAGAGCTAGTAATTATCTCTCTCCATGTTTGGCTTCCTTTAACTGTGAGTAACAAATTTTACTTGGCACCAAAGAGGAGCTGTAGGCTATTGTTCCTCAGTCCAGGCAAGCATTTCTTTCACTGTCACTGATGTATGAGTGAAATGCTGCTGGTGAGGACCAGGTGCAGTTTATTACCATTTCTGGCTGTTAAGTTTTCACTAGAATCTTTCAATATTTGAAAAAAAAGATCATTAATAAGATGTTTGTCTTAAATTAAAATTATCGATCACTTTTCAAACCTGCTAAGGAAGAAGCCAGCTAATTATTTCCCAGTGGAATACAGGGTTGGGTTTGTCTGGTTTGGTTTGGTTTTGGTGGCATTTTTATGTTGCAGTTTTTTATGTATTTGAGGGGTTTGGGCAGAAAATTGAATTCCTGGTTTTCCTATTGTGTTTCCAGCCGAGATCTTTGCATTGCCAGTCTTAGTTGAAAAATACTTGGATTTGAGATTTCTGCTGGCTTCAGCTACTGTTAAAATGTGGGTTATGTATCAGTGATCATGGTATGCCTCACGTGGTTCTAACCTGGCCATCAGAAAGGGTATTTATATGGAAATCTAGGTTAGTCCTGGAAATATATTCAGCATGTGGTTCATTTTCTCTGAAGACAGAGTAGTCTAGGCTTGCATTTTCAGAAGTAATTGGCTTCCTAAAGGTTATAGGGAAGCCTAGAGAGAAGCTCACTTTCCCATGCCTGATAATCCTCCTATGCCCTCCTGACTACCTGATGCCTTTGAAATTCTGGGCAGCAAGTTAAGAAAAATAAAAGAAATATTTTTTTTAGTTTGTATGTGTTATGCATTTATATACAGTATGTGTGTATATAAGCATCTACTGGTTGTTGTACAAGTGTGGGGCTCAGAGCAATTTCTGAATAAAATACAATTTAAGGGTAAAAATGAGGTGTCTTGATGCAACCTGCAGCCCAGGATATTCCTAAATTGCTGGTTTCTGATGTTGTTTGCTATATGTGGGAAAGAGCACCCAAGACTTGTCCTGCTCTTGCACCACTTGGTGAGACATATTAGCAGCTGTGTGAGACTAGATGGATGTCAGTTCCCACAGGCTGGCAGATAGGCATCCCATACAAAGAAGTGGCTTAAAACCACAGAAAATTCCCACTAAAACCTCCTGGTCTTTCCAGTTCTGTGGATGGATGGCTGTGAGAAAATGGTCTCCTCATGGAGGAATCTTCTGAGATACATTTTGTGAACTCATGTGCTGAGAAAATCCTGGTCTCACAATTGTATTCAGCTCATCTGTAGTTCTGGTTTCCTGCTGGGATCTCTCTGTTTGCTGCATGGCATGGCCATGCTCCACTAAACCACCAGAAGGTTTGCTAGGTCTCACCCCGTGTGAGCCTCTGGGGCAAAGACCAGGTACTCAAAATACTATTTGAGCACCTCACTGCCTCTATAAATGAGGAAGGTTTAGATAATGGAATAATTTTAAACCCTTTTATGTTTGGATTTTTTTTTTTTCTTCCCCAAAAAGAGCCAGTGGGAAGTTTTTATATAATACTTTATTTGCATTCCCCTTGTGAGGCTGTGGCGAGTAGGAAGCTCTTTGATATATTTCTGAGAGCAATTCATTAAGTAAAAGACTTCTGGTATGGTGCATATTTAGGGAGCCAGCAGAGCTCTTGGTACATGAAAGGCCTGGCAGGAACTCATCCCAGGCTCCCCTTACGTAAAAGCCATTAACAAAAACCAGAGCACTCTGCGGGTTTGTGCCATTTCTCCGGGCAGTGGGAGAGGGAGAGCTGAAAATTCTCCTTCCTGGCCAAGTCACTCCCTTCCTCCATGGTGGCTGGCTGTCACCCATCATCACCAAGCAAAAACCTGTGTTGTTGGCAGTAAACAGGACTTGGTTTCATGCTGCTGATTGTGTCCATGTCCCACCAGGTGCAGCAGGAACTTGGTACAGGGTTTGGGCCCTCAGAGGCTTCCCCAGTTGATGGTCATGTTGCTGATCTGAGCAGTGAAGGAGCAGAAAGGGTGTGTGGATCACACCTGGATGATCTTACACCTTGCTTGTAGGACTCTGGTCCTGTCTTCCCTGAGGAGCTGGTGGTGGAGGAGATGGCTTGGTTTGCCCTCCTGTTAAACCCACAGATACAGCAGCACATGATAGCAGGGTGGGGTGGTGGGTTTGCACTCTTGGGCCTTGGCTGGAGATGATACCACGTGGAGTAAAGAGCGTCCCAAACTGTGCTAACGTAAGAGTTCTGACAAGGGCCTGGAGGGACAGAACGAAGGGGAATGGCTTCCCACTGCCAGAGGGCAGGGTTAGATGGGATATTGGAAAGAAATTCTTCCCTGTGAGGGTGGTGAGGCCCTGGCACAGGTTGCCCAGAGCCCTGGAAGTGTTCCAGGCCAGGTTGGACGGGGCTTGGAGCAACCTGGGATAGTGGAAGGTGTCCCTGCCCATGGCAGGGAGTGGAATGAGGTGAGGTTTAAGGTCCTGTCATTCGATGTCCATGGCTTGATGTCATGGCTGGAAAAGCTGCCATGTTGCCAAAGCAAAGGCAGTAGGAGGTGTGGGGCAATACATGGAGGCTGTCTCTTGGGAAACGGCAGATTTCAATGAACAGTGGAACTCAGTTTTAGTGGAGAGTGGAAAAATCCAATTATCTGTGCAGATTTCATTTGCAGTTCCAGAGAATTTTTTTTTTGCGGGCATTGGTGCTGCTTGACTTCCTGGGATCAACCACCAGGACATCCTCCCTGGTGGATGCTGCAAGGGCAGGTGGGAAGGGATCATGTCACCGGGTCCAGATAACTGAAGTTAGCAGTGAAATTGTCTTGCTGGCTTAAGTCCAGTGACATCAGCAGGCAGCGTGTAATGCCCCAAATTCTTGGCTAACCAGATAGGGCTGGAGAGACAGTGGATTGGCAGGATGTCTTGACTAAATTTGTCAATCATTTTCCCTGTTCTGGTGGACAGCCTGTGTTGCCCATCACTGGGTCCAGATCTGAGAGAAAACAAGAGGGATGACTCTGGAAGGACTTTTAGAAATTATAGAACGTTAAGGGGGTGGAATGGACCTTAAAAATCACCCACCTGCCATGGGCTGGGACACCTCCCACTACAACGGATTGCTCAGGGCCTTAACTGACCTGGCTCTGAGCACTGCCAAGGTTGGGGCATCCACAACGTCCCTGGGCAACCTGGGCCAGTGTCTCACCACCCTCACAGGAAAAAAAAAAAATCTTCCTTATATCCAGTCTAAATGTCCCTTCTTTCAACTTGTGCCCATTACTCCCTGTCATGTCACTGTAGTTCTTGATGCAGAGTCCCTCCCCAGCTTCCCTGTAGCCCCTTCAGACACTGGAAGGTGCTGTGAGGTCTCCACGTGCTCAAGGTGCTCTTGTGTTCTCTAGGCTGAACAGCCCCAACTTTCTCAGCCTGTCTTCACAGGTGAGGTGCTCCAGTCCTTTTATCAACCTCATGACCTCCTCTGGACTTGCTCCAACAGTGCCATGTTTGGGGACCTTGTTTGAGGTTCTCCATCTCATTGACCTGCTCATGTCATAGCCCAGGGCCAGTTTGTGCACTGAATTTGGCTGAGGTTGGCCACTGTGTTGAGGATCTGTTGGGGCAGGTGGGTGCTGGCTGATGTTGCAGATGCTGTTTTCATGCTTCTGAAATAAAAAGAGAAAGCGAAAGACAGACACTGGCTTTGCCAGGGAGTACATGTTGGTGTATCCCTGCCTGATGGAGGAAGAAAGTAGAACTTGAAGTGGAGTGACTTGCCCATGATCAAAGAGCAGCTTTGAGGAAACCAGTCACTTTTCTGCCTGTAATTGCTGGGTGATGCTTCCTCATTTGGTGAATGCAACTGCAGTTGGAGAGGACTGCCATATAGGTGTAACTTTCTCTGGACCTTGGGGTTGGCCTCACGGAGCCACAGTGCCTCTTGTGAAGCAGACACCTGCTCGGGTGCCAGGAGGTCTGGGAGGGAGGTGCTTCACTGCTTTGCTGCCTGCTTTGGAGAACTGTTGCTTCTGAGGGTGGAGGGAGGTGTCTTCTAGGCCTGGTGTCACCAGTGACTCATGTGAGAGGACATCTTGTCACCCTCAGTTTCCATTTGGGTGGGGAGGACCGGGTGATGGCTGTCTGCCCAGTGCAGAGCTTCCCACACTTACTTTTGTGAGACCTGATTTACCTTTGAGGTCTCCATCCTTCCAGGTTTGGATGAATAGGTCATCCAGTGCTGAAGCTCCAGGCAGGGAAGGGATGACGTGAGCAATTTCCCCTGAGGCTGGGACAGGGTCTTGCTGATGGGTTTCTGTAGCACATCTGGAGTTCCCAGTGCCATTCCGAGAGCCCTCAGTGTTCCTCCTCTTCATCCTTGTGTGTAAACGAGCTATCTAGCACATCCTTGGCTAGCATGGCTCTTCCAGTGTTGTCCAAAAAACACAGCCACACAGGCTTGGTCCTTTCCCAGGTAGCCCAGAAAGATCTTGTAAGCTTAACCTCCTAGTTCCAAGTCCATCAGGTCCTTTGGTCCTGTATTGAGACACAGGTATAGATAAAACCTTACTTTCTGTGGTGGAAGAAGAGCTCAAAGTGACGTTTGGTGTCCCTTCTGCAGATTGGAGAGGGCTGGGGAAGGTGGACAGAGACCTGGGGACAAAAGGAGCAGAGCCAAAGGGGTTGGGGTTACTGCATGACATTTTTATAACAATTTCTGATGTTCTTATAGCATTATGTAATACTTGTGAGAAGAAAGAAACTAGAAAGTTTACCCTACTAATATATTTAGAGGAATCTTGTGGTTGGTTTGTTGTTGGGGTTTTTTTAAAGGTGTATTTTGAATTGTTAAAATAATTAAGCCTTTGGTTTTCCATAGAAAGATTGGAGTGGTTGTTCTGAAACAGGTCTAGGGAGATGCCTGGAGTGCAGTGCAAAAATTCTGCATAATGGGAAGATTTGGCAGCAGTACAAATTGGGTGCATGGAAACCTCCACTGCAGAAAAACCTCAAAAAGGGCCTTTTACACAATAGCTGTTTTCTGTTCTGACCAGGATTTAAAACAAAGTTGAGGAGTCATTTGAAGGACACCCCACAACTTGATCTAGGGATCTCCTAGGCACAGATGTGACCCTTGTTATCCTGGGGAATATCTCAGAGGTTTTTGGGGCCTGAGAGCTCCACCTTCCTGTTGTTTTTCCTCTGGCCTACCTGTGAGTGCTGTACATTGAATATTGAAATTTTTACATACAATTGAGCATGAATCCCATCCAGAATCCACTGATATCTTCAGGACACTAAAACTTGTGCTGCTGCTAGAGTTGATCTACATTTCTACCAGCACAGCCCACTTCACCCATACTTGTCATCGCTGAGAGCAACTACGTAGGTGATCACTGTGTTTCCATTTATGGCTTCTGCACTGGGGAAACTTATCTCCTTTTTCTGCAAATAGGATTTTCAAACTTGCACTGAAGCAGCAGGAAGTATTAACTCTTGAGCTGGCAAAGGCAGCAGGATTAATTAGTTCATGCCTCAAAGAGCTCGCTGCAAAGGTGAAAATTGCAGTGTAAGTGAAACATATGATTATTGCTAATTAAAATGCAAATGTTAGATTTGACAGCTAGTTTTCAAAGGAGGGCTGCTGACAGTGGTAATGTGCACGGGCCTGACTGTTCCTGAGAAGGTGCAGAGCTTGGCCAGAAGGATTGGCATGGGTTTCAGCAGCTTCTGGGAATCAGTCTCTGGAGGGATGGTGTTTTCCCTTCCAGTCCCAAAGTGTGGCTCCTAAGTCCCATCTCCTGCTGATGAGTGTAGACCACGAATGGTAGGTGGAGGAGCCCAAATAAGAGCCCAAATAGGAGCAAGAGTTCAAGGACTATGTGGGAAGAGTTTGGGAGAGCCTTGTTTTTTTGAGGGCACGGCAGAGTAATGGGGCCAGGTGATGGGGGATTGGGTCAGCAGGAGGCAAAGGTTGGAGGGCGTTGTGCCATTACATCTGTTTCTTCAGTGTTTGTCAGCTTTGGCAGACAATTCTGTTCATGCAGCACGCTGGGTTTGTTTAGCAGGAGCCCTGTGTAGAACACACGCAGGTGGTGGTGCAGGATGGAGGAAGAGCAGTGCCACATCTCACCAGTGCCAAGCCATGGCTTTCTGCTGGACTCCAGCTGCCTCTGTGGGCTTGGGAGGAATGGGTTTTTATGGGCTTTGCAATGATGCTGGTGAAGGGGTTTTGTTGCTTGGTTGTTTTTTTAAGGAGCAATCATTACCTGCGTGCTCTCACCCACTCCTTGAGCATCACCCATGAGGTTGGTGCGAGCAGCCCTGCTCCCGCACAAGGTCTGCAGAGAGGGTCCATTTTAGCGTGAAAAAGCTTTATTGCAGGACACAAAGCCACCAGAAATGTCTGGGATTGTTTCTGAGGGTTGTACTTTCATTCTGGAGATTTGAATCCCTGTCAGTAAGGTAGCAGTAAAAAGTTGTTCATCTGTGGCAATGAGTCAGAAATTTGGGGGAAATACTGAGCTTGGCTCTGCTGGTGAGTTTGAACTTGAGGGTATTCAGGCCATACTCAGTTTGGACTGTTTGCATCTTCAGCAGACGTTTCAACAGTTTTTGGTGTAACAATTTTATTTTAAAAATGATTTGGTTTTTTCAATATTAGTATCAGTGCTTGATAAAGGTAAGGAAGGCAAACAGGGCAGAAGCCCCAGGCCATGAGTTAGAGCCAGGGGACAAGCTGATTTAGTAAAACCACCTGTGATTGTGATCTAACTGGTTTGTGCTGTATCCAGTGGCTTTTCTCGGTGGACACTGATGCACAGTGGTACCAATATCCTCATTTCTCACAAGGGCTTTATTGTGGCCAGCTGCATTTCTGGAATTTGCAACACCTTGGATTGTCTGAAGGATCTAAAAGTTGTGTCAACTGAGTATAACTGAACAGTGTTTATTTTCAGTATGTCTTTCAAAGCAAAGGGTGCGTGTGCTGACCTGGTCCCACCATAGCATTTGGCACAGAAATTTTGTATGTGTGGGTGAACAAGGTGTTCAGTGTGTAGGATACAATTAATCCTTCAAACACTGAGCAGTGAAGGTGCATTTCTCCCAACCACCTTTTCAGTTGGTGCACATCTTTCCCATGTCAAGGGACGTATTTCTCACTTCTCAGGATGCCTGCAAGGCTGGCTCTTCCCCAGGGCTTCCTAAAGTGGCCTGCCTGACATCCACCAAGTTTTTTTTCCCTCCATGCCAATTGAACAACTCCTTTTGTGCCATTTGGTATTTCTCAGCCATTGGGAGATTTGGGTCAGGGTGTGATGAGAAGGGAAGAAGGTGCTTTAACTGTCAGTGGGAATAATCACAACCTTTCAGATTTCATTTATATACAACTTGAAAACTAGATAATCTCTTTTGAAGTCAACACTGCAGTGTATTTGAGCTTACTTAAAACTTACAAGGTTGCAGTGTGGAGAATGTCCAGCTGGAGCGATGCAGAAACCAGCACTGGAGTGTTTTGCTTCCAATTCCTTGTGTTGGGTGAATGTACATCAAGGTCCATGCTGGACCACTGGGTAGCATCACCTTAGGTAGTCTAGGTTCTGCTGTGCAGTTGTCTTCCTGCCTCATCCCAGTCAGGTGGCACTTGTGAAGCTGGGACCTGGGCTGTGCCCTCAAATTAATGGCCTGGACTTGGCTGTTGTGGTGAATCCTTTTGACTTTGAAGGCCAAGGTGGCCCTGCCCTTGCCTTAGCCCATGGCATGTAGCCCCATGAGGACGTCTGAGACATGAAAAACACTTTTGAAGTGTCAGCTCTCACACCAGTCCTAGAACATAGGCTTCCGTTTGTATTTCCCAGATTTTCAGACTACTTGGAAGAGTTGAATATTCTGCACATTGTGATATCATGGAGTTTTAATCATTTTAGGTCACTTTAAAAGCCTTTCCCAAGCCTTTGGAGTAATTACCTTGACAATATCCACCTTTTTCCCCAAGCACCTTGTGGGGTATTTGGATAGAGCTGGTCAGGTGAGTTACTCTGGTTTTCAAATGAGCCATTATGCCCTGAGGGCTGAACAAGAAACCTGCAGCTTACTTGACAGCACAACAAGTGAGAGAATAAAGGAGAACATCAGGCACAGCTCCTTAAGAGACAAAAATAGTTACTTGTGTAATGTGTCTCCTGGTAAACTACCAGAGTTCTCAGCCATGTGTGCAGCTGGACTCCAGCAGTGGGCTGAGCAGTGGGAAAACTGACTGAGAAGTTGATCGGGGCCTGGGAGGGGAATTAAGGAAATGGGAATGGAATGGAATGGAATGGAATGGAATGGAATGGAATGGAATTGACCCTGAGATTAGCTCACTAGATCAGAGCATGGTGCTAAAAACACCAAGGTCAGGGGTTTGATCTCTGTACGGGCCACTCACTTAAGAGTTGGACTTGATGGTCCTTGTGCATCCCTTCCAACTCAGGATATTCTTCGATTCTGTAAAAGGAATGGAATGGAATGGATAGAACAGAGTATTTCAGTTCAAAGGTACCTACAACAGTCATCCAGTCCAACTGCCTGCTCAATTCAGGGCTGACCAAAAGTTAAAGCGTGTTATTAAGGACATTGTCCAAATACCCTTAAGCAGCTTTAGAGGATGTGGGGTTGATGAATATGCATAATTAATCCTCATGAAGATAGAGAAGGTAAGTATTATTTTTCCCCATGCAAACACTAGAGTACTAGGGCCAAATCTTATCTTCATCAGAGCCTCCCAGAGTGTCATTCTTTTGCAATGTGTAAGTAGAACATGTTAAAGGACCCAGAGGAAGCCCCACAATCAGGATGCTGGTCATGGGCATGGTTTTGTAGGTGCCAGCACGAGTGGCCTGGGAGCTGGAGCTCTCCTGTCCCGCCAGGTCGGTGGTTTTGGAGTGTGTGGGGCAGAGTTGCCCTTGACTAAAGCAACCTGTTTGTTGTTTTCAGGATGAGTGGGATCACAGCAGCAGTGGAAGCACAGGATCCCGGCCAGGGTCGGGCTCCAGGCAGGGCTCTGGATCCAGGTCTGGCAGCCACAGGAGAAGCAGCCAGTTCAGGCAATCGACCAAGGTATACCTGGTAGTGACGTGCTCGAAGCTGTGGCCTGTGCTTGCTGCTTATTGGAGGCATCCTCCTCACGACATGTTTGTGGTGTGTGTCACACGGAAGTGTGGGTGCATGTCAGCTGTGAAGGACACTTCAAAGACCTATTTAATTCACTCATGATGTGTGACCCGCTGAGGTGTGTAGAGTGCCTTAATATTGGGAAAGAAGTCCCTAGTCAGTTGGTTAAGTGCAAAGGAAATCAGGGATTTTTTCTGTATTTGAAGTCTTGGAGTATTTCAGTTTGGGAAATCAAGAGATGTTTGTAATTATTTGCTGGCAGGTCTTCATTAGGAGTTGAAAGATGAGTGGACAGCACATAGATAGTGTTAAATGGTGATGTTGAGTCCAGCTGCCTTCTGTGTGAGCTGTCTGCAGGGCTAGATGGGGAGTTACCTTCCTACCCTGCAAAAGACTCTAAGAATTCACTTTTTGTATGGTCTTAGGTCCATCCTTGAACTCAGACTGTTAGTTTCTGTCAGGCTCTGTCTTCCTGTCTTCTCTTGGGAGTCGCTCTCCTCTATGCACATGTGAGCCCCCGTTGTGCCAGCAGTGGAGGGCAGACTGAGGTCGGGAACCAGTGCTCAGAGTCCTGGTCCATTCATCCTTTCATCCTCCCGAAGAGCTTGAGGAAATAGCTTTTCCTCCTGAGCCGTGCTGTGGTGGGACAGGACCCGCAGAACCTGGCTGTGTCTAGAAAGTGATGGTCCTTTCTGGTCCTTTTCAACATACCTTTTCTCTTTGAGTAGGGATAATATTGTCTTCCTCAAAATTGCTATACTTTTATCTGTATTTTTCATGTGAAAGCTTGCAGTTTTCAACAAGGAAATGCTTAATTGGAGCCTTTTCAGACAGTTCAGTATCTATCTCATCTTTTTTTATTTTCTACCAAAGTGCAGCCAGGGGTTGTAGGCAGCTGAGAAGGAGGAAAAGTGGGGGAAGCTCTTCAAGCTCAGAACTGAAAAACGCTTAAGTAACACATGGCTCTGGATGAGCCCTGAATTTATACTAGGGACCCAGGTGGCCACTTGGTGTTGTTCTGTGTGCAGTGATGATTTAACAGGGTTGCAGTTGTGCAACGAAGGGCATGACTTCGTATTTGTTTTCTGGAGAATGGTAATGAGGAGCAGCAAGAGGTGGGACGCTGAGCTGGGCTTTGGAAAGCTGCTGCATGCATGCTAATGCTGACTTTGTGGGGAATTTGCTGAAGCTGCATGCATGGTAAACAGCCAGAGTCCACGTGGGCCTGTCCCTGTTTGTCTGGGCAGCTACAGGGGCTGGGCAGCAGTGGATGGAGGTCATTTGTGCTCACAAGGGCTGGAGGACAGAGGTTGTGGACGTGCATTTGAACCGCACGGTGTGGAGGATCTGCTTCACTGGATATCTCATCTCTCAGAGTACTGGTGTTACTCTTGAAAGTCTGTCTCTCAATCATCATTGCTAGTGAATTAATTAATTTTCAGCAGTACTAACTACTTCTCAGTGAAAAAGATGATCTAAAGCTGAGGGTGGGGTCACTGGGAGCTTCATGTTAAAATTGCTGATGGTTATAATTGCAGTCCTGGGGGGACTGACAGCAAGTCACTGCTTTTCTTAAATACATGCAGTTTTTAATCTTTTTTGTACCTGGATTTGAGAACTGGCTTTTTCAAGTCTTACTATTAAGTCTTAGCACTGTGCTGTGAGCATTTTGGTAAGCTCCCTGCAGCACGGGGCTGCAAGGCTGCTCCCTGTCCTATGAGCTGAGACAGGAACTGGTTCTAAAGACAGGTCATGGAAGACCAAAAGGGTGTCTTGAAATGACCACAGTGACTCACGACTTAATGGCAAGGTGTGTTATCGTTGGGGCCTGGCACTGTCTTTGTGGAGTCTGGCTGATGCTTGGAGTCTCTCCAAGATGTTGTGGGGACATCCTCTAGGAGGAGCAGGTTTGGGTGAGAGCATCCAGCTGCTGCCTTGGACCTGCCTGACCTCCTCACCACCTGAAATGGATTTGTCTGCAAGAAGAGGTTTCTCTTCTTTGTGTGACAGCTATGCTAACTTGCACCTGTGTACTTCCATTTTACTGCATTTGGATGTTTGTAAGGATTTAAAAAACTAATTCCTCTGCTTGGTGGTAGAAAATCATGCTTACATTTGCCTAAAATAAAAAGCTCATCTTCTGTAACTGATCATGGGAGTTATTAGTATTTCTGGTAGTTTGTTTCTGAGCAGAGACATGTCAACTTGCAAATCCCCAGGGGTTAAAATCATAATCCATAAACCCCTTGGAGGAGACTAAAAAGGAAGCAACCTGTCTGTGTTTGGAGTTTCTGGTGTCTAAATTGGTTGTTATGCTGGAAATAACTGCAAAGTGTAACCATCTGTTCACTGAGGACATGTGTCCTGACATTGGTTGGGAGAGTGTTGCTCACTTTGTGAGCAGATTGAGCTCTGGGACTTCATTAAGAAATGGTCACATTTTTTATGAGTTTCTAGTGTCTTGGTTAATATTAATAATACTTGAAAATGACAGAAGTTATATGGTAGGGAATAGATGGAATCCAGCTTCTCTGTGTTTTGCCAGAGTGGAACCATTTGGACTGAAATGCTTAAATAATCTGAGTATGTGCAAGATTATGAGTAATCTGAATAAGAAATGTTGAGGGGAAAATCAGTTAATATGGGATTCGCTATTTGCAATGCATTCAATCCATCCAGACTGAGTCAAGTCTGATTTCTTGAATGGTCTTGAATGGCAGAATCCAACCTGCTTTAAGTTCATCTGCAAAGGGTGGAGAGGGCATCCCTCTTTGTGCAGGGAGGACATGTGAGGGGTGGTGACTGTGAAGGGGCTTTGAATAGCGTAGGTGAGGTCTTTGCTTTAGTTGCTCGTGCTTTGGGTTGTCCATTTTAACTTAAGCAGCTGCACAGGGAAATTCAAGGTGTTTTACTGTTGGCTGGAGGTTTCTTATAATGCCCATGGGGAAAGGCCCTGGGGGTGCTGGTGCCAGGGGCTGGACATGAGCCCAGGAGTGCCCAGTGGGCAAGAGGCCAATGGCCCCTGGGCTGTCCCAGCCAGGGTGTGGCCACAGCCCCAGGGCAGGGCCCATCCCCTGTGCTGGCACTGCTGAGGCACCTCCAGTGCTGGGGACAGCTCTGGGCCCCTCAGGACAAGAGAGACATGGAGGGGCTGGAGCGTGTCCAGGGCAGGGAACGGAGCTGGGAAGGGGCTGGAGCCCCAGGAGCGGCTGAGGGAGCTGGAAAGGGGCTGAGGCTGGAGCAAAGGAGGCTCAGGGGGGACCTTGTGGCTCTGCACAAGTCCCTGACAGGAGGGGGCAGCCGGGGGGGTCGGGCTCTGCTGGCAGGGAACAGGGACAGGAGGAGAGGGAACGGCCTCAGGCTGGGCTAGGGGAGGGGCAGGGTGGACATCAGGAGGAATTTCCACATGGAAAGGGTTGTAAGGACTGGAACAGGCTTTCCAGGGTACTGATGGAGTCAACATCCCTGGAGGTGTTCAAGGAATGCCTGGATGAGGCACTCAGTGCTCTGGGCTGGGTGACAAGGTGGGGATCAGGCACAGGTTGGATTTTATGGTCTTGGAGGTCTTTTCCAACCTAAATGATTCTGTGATTTTGTGAATCAGCCTTCCCCCTGGACTTTGGTGGATCATGGTTGTGGACATGGGGCAGGAGGACAGGGCTGGAGTCAGAGCTGAGCTTGTGCATTGTTTTTGTTCCATGTTGTGCACAGCTCTGTGTCCCCAAGGCTGAAACTGTCACTCTTTGCCTTCACGGTGCAGTTTTGCAGCAGATGAGGGGTCTCTGCATTGCAGTGAGCATGGATTCACACAGGAGCACAGGATTCCTTGTCCAGAGCCAAGACACCTCCGTGGTTGGTGGTGGGAGAGGCTGTGCCGTGGTTCACATAGTTCCATGTGCCTCCTTGCAAGTAACCTCCTTTCCCTCTCTCCTAGAATGGCAACAAGGAGAGCAACCTTGACATGCTGGGCACAGACATCTGGGCTGCCAACACCTTTGACTCCTTCAGGTAAGCTGGTTTTAAAATACTTTAAGAGAAAGATGGACCCTTAAGATGGACCACACCTTCTCTTAGCCTTCACCAGTGTGTCCATCTTGCTGGTACCCAGACACCAGAAAGTACCCTGGTAGTAGTGACATCACTGTTCCTCCTCCCCATCCCCATTTAACCTGTGGCACCAAGCACAATCTATTGAAAGTATCCTGTGTGCTTTGGAGAGGCCACTGGGTGGGTTTGCATTCCAAACACCTGAAACTGATACCAGTACGATTACTTACAGTCACCCCAGAGCTGCACAGGCAAGGCTTGAGTCAGCTCTGAGCTACTGCTCTGGGATTTTACTCTCCCATTAGTTGGAGGTACCATCATGTGTTGGCTTCTTAGCTACTGCCTCAGTGTGGACAAGCAGTGAAATATGCTTTCTGTCTGGTTTTATGCACAGTCTGCATGTGTTGAGTCACTGGAGCAGACAGGTTGTGCAGGACAAGAGAGAACATCATTGCATGGACCAGACCAGTACCTGTTGGTATACCCTCTTGGTACAGAGAGCGAGTATATCTTGCAGGGTGTGTTCTGTATCAAAATTAGAGGCTTAGATCAAGCCACAAGAGCTCAGCGTACCTAAAAAACAAGACAAAATGAAATTAAAAGAGATGCATAAGTGTGAAGGTTGGAGGCTCACATGCTCTGCAGCAGGGAGTGGTGCTCCCAGAAATGCCAGCTTTCCTTGTCTGCAGGCTCCGATGTGCCCTCTGCTCTTCAGCTCAGTGGTGTTTAATTAGTAGTGGACTTCCTTTCTCTGTTTTTCCCTGTTTTTCTCTCCTAGTGGTGCAACGTGGGACTTGCAGCCTGAAAAACTAGATTTCACCCAGTTTCACAGAAAGCTGCGAAACACCTCCAAACACCCATTGCCTCACATAGACAGAGAAGGGTGAGTGCTGTGTCTGCAATACTGTGCTCTCCAGGAAGGGTCTCTTAACTTCTCCCTTGCTCTAGGAACTTTGGTGTGGTGGCATGCCTCACGTGGAGGACATGGGAAGAAGCACTGGACCACTTACAGAGTTTGAGGATGCCACAATCAGTCGGTCTGGCTCCTCTGTCACCCAGTTCTGGGCTGGAGCAGAGTTGTTCTCTGTGTTTTTGCATTGCTTGATAGATTTCAGTGCTTAAATAACTCAGGATCCAAGCCTCTTAGATCCAGGTGTCCTAGATTTAAACATCTCTGGATATTGAAGGAAAGATCCTGGCTTAGTGCTGACCTGGTTGCAGTTCCTGTGAGTGACAGGCTTCCACTGTTCTTCCTAGCAAGAGTTCAGGGAAGGAGAGAGCATCAATGCAATTCATAAAACTGTGAAAACATTAAACAGCTCCTTTTGGTGGTGTCAGCCTCCATGGGCTTCCCTGGTATTTCTGGTTTCCTTACTGGTTGTTGGTTGGTCAAACCAAATAAATGTGTGCTGGCACCAAGTGGCTCACCAGTGTTGCTTGGTTGAATATCATCATTTCTCTGCAGATGGAGAAGCAATCACTCCTTGACAGGAGGGTGCAGCCAGGTGGGGGTCAGGCTCTTTTCCCATGTAACAAATGACAGGGTAAGAGATAAAGGCCTCAAGTTGCGCCAGGGCAGGTTTAGATTGGGTATTAGGAACAGTTTCTTCACAGAAAGGGTTGTCCAGCCCTGGCACAGCTGCCCAGGGCAGGGGTGGAATCCCCATCCCTGGAAGGATTTAAAAACCCTGTGGACGTGGCACCTGGGGACTTGGGTTAGTGGTGGCCTGGGCAGTGCTGGGAATGGTTGGGCTTGGTGATCTTGGAGGTCTTTTCTAACCATAACAATTCCATGATTCTATAGATCAGGTTTTCCTCACCCTATCACTCAGAGCATAGAGGAAGGCAAAAATCAGAACAGGTCTAAAAGATGGGGTTGGGAAGATTGCAGCTGATGTTCCATCACTGCCATGTTGTTTGCAGGGATGGAAATCTCCTCTTGGAGACATTTTTCTGCTGATAACTTGGTTTTGCCAAAGTACTGTCCAGTGCCATATGCCTGGTCTGCACATCTTGTTTAGAAGACAAGATTAGAATTGTTATTAGAACAGTTGATTGGAAACAATTAGAAACATCCAGCCAGGCCAGCAATCCCACACCAGCCCAGGCTTAGCATCTGCAGGAGGCTGCTGTACAGTACAGGGACAGGAGCACTCACACAACCTATTTTTCCTGCTCTGTAAGACATACTGCAGGTTTGTAAAGAGCAATTTTCAGAACATTTGGAACAATGTAACACTAAATTTCTCTAAGTCACTACGTCTCATCGTTTACTCCCATTTTTTCAGATGGGTTTGAAAAATGAGATGAAGGGGCTGTCTGTAAGATAAGATATAATATGATAATATGCTTCCTCTATAAGAGAAGATACAATGTGCCCCCTGGTTGATGGCACTTGCCAGGTGATCCTGTCAGTGACACCTGCTATATGCAGGGAGGATGCAGCAGGGTTGGTGTTCTGGTTTTCCTCTGGTTCCTGCTGTGTTGTGAATGCCCACAAGGTAGAGAAGGCAGTGTGGAGGAGAGATATTTAATCACTCCTAAATATTACAGCTGCAAAAGTGGAGGAAGAATTAGTGTATCTGCAGAAAAGTTAAGCAGATATTATCAGCACAAACCGCGCATCTCCCAAAGTGCATGCCATGTAAGTAACCTGGCCAGAACAGAGGAAGCACAAAGGAGGACAAAATGGTTCTTATTTTTTAACTTCTAAAGCTCACTGTGCTGTGCATTCATCAGCTCTCCATGGTGAATCTGTGCCGAGATTTGCTTGCTGAGCCTCCGTGAATCTCTACCTGCAAGCTAGGCATTTTCCCTCTTGCTTGCATGGGAAGCTTTTTTTAACAATCTAGCTGTGCAGTGAAAAAAAATAATAGAGGAAAAAAAGGAAAAAAAAAAGGAATATGCTGTTCAGTGTGTGCTTTTAACACTAAAAGAACCATTTTATTCCTTAATCTGATCAGTTGCCTAAGGCTGGCCATGTAGTTGCATCCAGTTGTGTGACCTCAAGTGACTTTTGCTTGGGTGAAGTGTTTTCCTCCAGGAAGACATCTGCTTTTACTGGAAGAAGTTTGGTTGCATGCTGAATATCAAAAGTGGAGCAGTTAAGAAAAACCGGGGAACTGTACCGCGTTTCTGACCTGAATTCGTCTGGCTTTAATTTCCAGTCCTAGCTCTTGCTCTGCTTTTACTCTTTCAGATCAAACAACCTTTTGTAGCTGGTATTTTCTCTTCATTCCAGGTATCTCCCAAGCACATGTATCACTTGAGTTTTTCAGGTACTCTAAGGAATTTCTCTACCACCTCTTTGAAACGTGACTGCGGCCATGCCTGTGGTCCTGTAACTGGGGCTCAGCCACGCTGTTTCTAGAGGGAAGCTGCCTTCATCCCCCTAATCCCTGCCTCCTCTTCATCCCCTGCCTTTTTGCCACAGTTCAGCATCAGAAATTCAGCCTGGGGTGGTCCCCACTCTTTCCAGATGACCTTTTCCTACAATACACTTGTGTTCTGCACCTGCAGCTGGCATTATTTGTCCCCAGATGGGTGACACGATTTTTCTCATCTATATAAATACATATGTATCAATTTTTTTTCATACATGTATTTCTGTATGTGTACACACACTATGTTTTTCCCTCTGTAAATCAAAGTCAGGATTTTATCTGTGATGGAAAGTCAATTGTTGAACACCTCTGATTTCCTATAAACATAGAATCACAGAATGGTTTGGGCTGGAAGGGGCCTTCAAGATGACCTTGACCAACCCCCCTGCCATGGGCAGAGACACCTTTTACTAAACCAGGGTGCTCAAGTTGATTAAGGTTAATGAAATTGCTTCCCTTCAGCTTGCTGGTTTTTGAGCCTGGTACTTCAGCACACACCATTTTTCTCAATTTTTTTCTCCCATTTTCTCTAATTCCAAGATCTATTTTTCTCTGACTTCTAGGCACTGATTACCTGGGTCTGGTGCTGCCAAAGTCTCTACTGTATCTTATTTAGCAATATCTTGCTTCTAACTGACAAAAAAGTACTTTATCATTCTTGCATAATAAAAAAGATCATCTCTGTTTTTTTGAACGTAGAGGGGTGATATTTATTGACCGTTTTTTCTTTTTCTGTATCATCACAAACTCTCTGCATCCAGATAGCAATTATCTTTGGATTGTTTTTTTTCCTTTCTTGTTCCAAGAAAGTCCTTCAGCTGCCAGTTCTGTGTGTGGTATGGGAGTGCTTGACTTCTCACCCCAATTTCTTTGTCTTTCAAATTGTCTGTTTATATTTATATCGATTGCCACTTCCTGTCTGAGGTGTGTGTTTGCGCTGATTTTCGACACCTTTCTCAGCAGGGGAGCTGGAGCTCCTGTGGAGACCAGCAAATGAGCAGTGCTTCAAAGGAAACACTTTTCATTACTCTTCTTGTGCTCTCATTTCTGCTGTCCAGGTGGGCTGTGCTTTCAGTTTTGCTTGGTCTGGAAATCGAGTCACCCTGGGCTCAGGACTGCCTTTGGTTTTCTCACTGCTGCTACTACCAAAAGTGTTTGCAAGCTGTGGCAGATGGTGCAGGTGGAGAGGACTGAGCAAAGCATTTAATTTTGTATTAACAGCTTTACGCCTGCGTGGGAGTGTTTTGGAGGCACAGCACACTTGCTCCAGAGAGAGCCTCTTTGTTTCCGTGAGAGGCCTTTGCAGTAAGAACTGATATTCCCCTTGTGCCGTGATAGAAAATTAACTGTGTCCCCAGCGGGTTTTCACGTGCTTTTGTTTTGTTTTCCTCTTGCCACAGGCTTGGAAAGGGGAAGTACGAGGATGGTGACAGCATCAACTTGAACGACATAGAGAAAGTCCTTCCAGTGTGGCAGGTAGGTGACAAGGACATCTGCCCCTGCCACAGTGGAGACCAGCAGCAGCGTCTTCCCTGCCTTGTGTTCCCTTAGGAAACCCTTCTCAGGAGTGGGAAAGCTGCCGGGCTGTGGTCCTTTGGGGGTTGGGATGGAGATTTGTGCCTGTTTTTTTGGATATTAGTGCTGGGCAAGGGCAGTGACCATGGAGGCTTTGTGGGGAGGTGATACACTGAGGGCGTTACATACCTGTGTATGTACACGTACACAGGGCTCCTGCGTTTAAAAAAAGGAGATTCTGAAAAGCATCAACCCCTCCTGACAGCTCCAAAATAAGTTGCTGTCAGGAAGCCAGCAGTGCCTGTGTGCTGACCCAGGTATTTCCCTTTTGGGAAATATGCAGTGGTATGTTCATATGCAGTTATAATCCACCTGTGTGTGTTTTCTCTAGCCTATTTTTTCCCCAGATCTCTCTTTACAGCCCAGTTTTGGCAGTTCTGGTTAAATGACCTCTGGATGTGTGGATGTTGGGGAATGGCAGGATGAGACCCCACAGTTCAGAAATCAGGTTGAATAAATCAATTTGTCAGCATCATACAATTTTTCATTTTACAGAGCCCTAGTCCTCAAAGGAGCTGAGTTCACTGAGCTAGGCAAGTTTCTGAGGGTGCTCAGTGTGTTTTTGCTGAAATCTCTTTGCCTCCAGAGGCAAGGATGAAAACATCTCGTGTGCTGTGGTAGTGTTACCCTTTTCAGTGTTCAGCCAAGAGCTCGCCGGGCTTCTTGCTCACGCATCATGTGAGGAAAAGCTTTGCTCATCCTGCAGACCATGTGACAATCTATCTTACTGTTTCTTTTGGGTGAGCTATTTGGCACTGAATACATGAAGGAGTGGAGAAGGGCAGCTGACTTTGGCAGGGAGGAGCACTGCCTGCAGCTGCTTCCTGCTCAGTCTCTTCCATGTTTGGTATGTCTGGACTTTAGGTCACAGGGAAAAAATATCAAGTTCAGCTGATACAAACCCCATTAATTCTGCAAAATAAGGTTATTTTCCCTGGGGAATAATTGGAAATGAAGAATCAAAGCATCTTTGGTGCGAGGAGCTGATTTCCTTCAAGAGAGTTTTAATCAACAGCTGTTAAATAAGCCAGGTCCTCCTGGTCTGGTTGTCATTTCATCGTGTCCTAAGAGTGCATTGAATACAATTAATTAATTCCAATATATACATTAATATCTGGCTTAATTGTTAGTGTGACATCTCTAAGCTGGAAGACCTAGTGGGAATACTGGATTTGATGTTTTGTTTGTGCCTCGGGGCAGACTCGTGCAGTGCTGCATTAATTTGCAGACGTGTTTACCTTGGCATGTACAGTCATTTGTCTGTGGGAACTAGGACCCAGGTGGCTCTGGGAGGGGGTTTATCTTGTTCAGCATGGACAAGTGAAATACTTGCAGACAGCTGGTTTAATCCTGACATATCATTGTTAACTGGATTTGAATGCGATCGTGCAATGCTGACAGTGATTTTATAGCTCTTTATCCCTTGTTTTAAATGGCTCTGTGGAGCAGTGGGGGTGGGGGTGTGAGTGGGGAATAAGGGAAGATATTCCCTTATGTGAACTTGTGAAGGGAAAACTCCTCACCCCATAGGGTTGTCCCACACTGTTATGTTCATGTGCCATCCTGAAGAAGAGGCTTTTCAGGTTGGTGATGTATAAATTCCTGTTCTGTCTGTGTTTGAGAGCTCATGGGTAGCTTACAGCAGGCGTGCACAGATGGAGGGGCCAATCTGAGCATCCTTCAGCCCCACTGGGGTGGTCTGAGCATCCTCCAGTGTGATTGAACCAGTCCAAGCATCCTCCAGCATGACTCAGATGCAAATGTTTTGCTGCTGGGCGTGCTTCAGCAGCTGTGGAAAGGTTAAAAGCACCACATTTGAGAGAGGTAGGAAGTCTTGCTTGCAGGTTGCTTGGAGATTTGCGTGCCTTTGGTGTTAAGGTGTGATAGACACAGGACATGAATGTAGAACTAATCTCCAGTGTACATCCAGGGCTGTATGGGTATCTCTACACAGAGGTGCAGTGATGTCCCTAATGAGCAGAATATTCTGGTTATCTGGGGGTTAAGCAGACTGTTCTGGATATCTGGGTGTTAATATCCCTATCCATGAGTTTTTCTGCTGGAATCTGTCAGTAGTATTTTAACAAAATATTGCAAGGAAGGCCTGTGACTATTCGGGAATTGAAAGGTGGAAAAACAAACAAAACAAGCCCAAACGACCTCCCCCAGATCCTCTTCTTTTGTTTGGAATTCATGCATCCCAGTCCTTGGGGATGCTGTCACAGCGCGGTGTGCTCTGCCATCTCGTGGACATGCACAGGCTCCACAATTCCTTCACCACAACTCGTAATTTGAAGCTCTCTCCTGCTCCATTCTTTCAAAATCCATCTGAGGTGCTTGTTTTCACTGGTGAATAGGTTTTATTTTTGAAAGTTTCGTGGCTGGGAGCTCATGAGGTCATTGCCTTGGCTCAGCTCATGAGCCATAACCTCTTCATCTCTCCTTACCCATAAGAGTCTGCAGTATGATTTGGGCACTAATTCACCAAAGTGCTGCCAGAAATGACTCTTTTGAAGATAAGTACTCTCCATTTATAAGATCTGCTTTTTACTGCACACCAGGGAGCATCTGCTGCGTCGGGAGGCACAACTCAGGTGCAGAGAGAGTCTTTAGCATCCTCTCCTTTTTCACATCGGCTGTTTTGTTGAAGGAGACCACATAACCACCTTGGCGTCATGAAGACATCACAGGGAGGGCTGAGTCAGTGCCTTTTGCTTTTGCTCCCTTTGGCAAACACTTGGGAAGTCTTTCAGGCTTGGATGTGTCACATCCAAGTACCCTGGCCCCAGATTTAGTCTTCAGAGCCCTTGGCAAGGGAGCCCTTGGCAAACTGTACACTTACCAGAGAAAACAACCCAAGGGGTCATGTTCTGCAAGATCACAGGATCATGGAATAGCTTGGGTTGGAAGGAACCTTAATGCTCATCCCCTTCCAAACCCCCTGCCATGGGCAGGGACACCTTCCATGATCCCAGGTTGTTCCAAGTCCCCTCCAACCTGGCCTCGGACACTTGCAGGGGTGGGCCAGCCACAGCTTCTCTAGACAAGATCCACCCCCCTCCTTCCTGTGGAACTGCTGTAGCTCACAAAGGACTCAGGAGGCTGCATGTCACAGGGGTGTGCTGTGAATGATGCTAGCTAGACACAAGCAGAGAGTTTTGGGACATGTCCCAGGTAGTTTCTGGACCGGTGTATTGCAGTGTTTGGCTTTCAGTTTGCTGGACTCATGCCTTCAAGCTGGGCTTGCCCTCCTTCGAATGCTGGGAATGTGCCTTCACTGCCCAGCTGCTCCTTGTCTTGTGTTTTAGGAGGTAGAAATGTGGCACTTCTGAAAGGCATATTGGGCTTCATTGTTGTAATGTGATAAACTTGGAAGATGGCATTGATATAATTTGTTTTGGCATCTTACTGCGTTCAGCTCATCTCCTTCCGTTTCCTTACTGATTCTTGACCCTTTTTGTCATATGCTTGCAGTTACAATAAACTGCTTGTTTCTCTTCTGGCTGCGGTCGTCACCCAGCTTCCTTGTTGGAAGAGAAACAAGGGAGAAGCTCCTTAGGAGAAAGGCAGACTCTCTGAAATTGTTCACGTTCCTCTTAGTACCACTGTGTTCCTGATTTTGTCCAAACAGGATTAGAAATACTGGGATTCCTGATTAAGTTTGTAGTTCAGCCTACAGGTGCTTAGGCAAATATATTTGTTATTTAAACTCCTTTCTTTTTTACACATGCCTGTGTTTGACAGCAAAAGCAAGCAAGCTGCAGGTTCTTCTTTTAGCCTTGATGTTATGCTGCTTTTCTCCTGGTGCTGGAGAACCACATGAATTGAGGCACCCACAGGAAGCTTTGCCCATTTTCCTTGGGACCCCTCCTCACTGACAAGTATTTTCAAGTCAGACCTTACAGTTCAGTGTGGAGATCCTGTGGGTAAAGGTGGGACCTATGCATGGGCTGGTCACTGGGGGTTCCTGCCCCAGGGGAGGCATGGACACACTGGGACATGGTTTGTTGCACCTCAGTGTAGAGGTCTGGGAAGGGCTGGGTAATTCCCATCTGAGGATACCCATGTCCTTTCCCTGTCAGCTCTATAGGGTGCAGTGATGGACCAGCTCACTTGTGGATCTGGTCAGATATGGAAGGTTCCTGAAGAGAGATGAAGCCAACCCAGGTATCCAGGGGGAGAGGGTAGATCATGGGCAAATGTCCCCTCTGCTGTCGCTCTGCAGGCAAGGAGGGGAGATTGGTGTCCAGCACTGGTGTGAGGGCTTGTTCTTGGACCCTGCAGATCACTGATTCTTCCAGGGAGGTGGTAGCGGGAGAACAGGTCTCTTTGGAGCTCACAGACAGATTTTTGGTGGTGTGGCGTTATTTACTACCGCCGTACAGAGTTGTCATCCACTCTACCTCCTCTCTTGCCTGCTCTTTCTACACTGCAAGGCTGGGCAGTTCTCATTTTACCCAGCACATTAGGCAACCCAGATTCCTCCTCTTTCACAGCCTTGGCCGTAGCAATGTGGCCCTCTCCTAGCAGGCTGTTCTGTACTGGTGGATCTGGGGTGGGCTGATCCCTCTTCTGTCTTCCCCTCCCACTGGGAGTGACCTGGTCGATGTGGTGTGTGCCCCTTGTGCTCTGTGTCCCTGCTGTCACTCACCACATCTAGCCCTGGTGTCATTTATGTGTCCACCAAACACTTACGAAGAGGGTGGGGTGCCTCCCTAGGAGCCCCAAAATGGGGGGATTACTTCTGCTCATCCCCAGTTCCTGCTGGAGTCTGCCCAGAGTGTGTGGGCACAGAGTGTGTGCCTTCAGAGAAGGTTTCTTGCCTGACAAGCCCATATCCCAAGGGTCTTTCCAATACAGTAACAGCTAAAACCGCTGTGGAAAGTCCCTGTCAAAGAGCCAAGGCTTGCTTGAGTATAGGTCACAACGTATTGGGAGTCTGAGCTCTGCTCCTGAGCAGAAAGCTTTTGGTTTGCCGTGATTACCAGTGAGACACAGGCTTTCTGTGGCCCTTTTTTTTGCTGCATTTGACCCACCTGACAGCGCCCGGGGCAGAGAGGGCAAACTACCATGGTCACCTGTAACTCCTCCAGCATCACTCCCATGCCAGAGTTAAGGCCACCATTGCCAAGGAAGGCAGATGAGGCCACGGGCATCTCCAGAGCACAGGAGAGGTCTGAACCAAGACTGTCTGATGTCCCATGCAGATCATCACCTTGCAGGTTCCTGCAGGCCTGGGCTCTGGTGGTAGAGCACAGTCCCTGTGATCCCTGAACCAGATCATAAACCCTGAGGGTTTTATCAGACGTGCAGGAAAGGGAAGATCTTCTAGTGGCTTTTTAAGATTATGATGGTCTTTCATACCACAGAATCAGAGAAATATTAAGGTTGGAAAAGATGCATAAGATCACTGAGTCCAGCCATTCCCCAGCACTGCCAAGGCCACCACTAACCCTTGTTTCCAAGTGCCACATCCACGTGGCTTTTGAATCCTTCCAAGGATGGGAATTCCACTATTGCCCTGTGCCGGGGTCTGACAGCCCTTTCCACGAAGAAGATTTTTCCTAATACCTCATTTCCTAATACCGTACAATAGCCTTATTCAGTGCATAAATGAAACACTAGAGAAATGGCCAGGAACTTTGATGTTTCCATTCTTATTTTTATTATCATTATTATTTTCCTCATTATCATTATTAAAATTGTTAATGTTGCTTATTATCATTATGTATATTATATATTATCAGTTATTATCATTATTATGGTTATTGTTGATGTCGTTGTTGTTATTGTTATTATTTATCACTATTATGGCTCAGAGCAGGTTCCTGATTGTGGAAAATGAGATGGGCTCTCCCTTCTCAGGGCTGGTGTTACTCTTCTGTCCCTCAGGCAGATGTAGCAATGCTGACTCATAATTCCTGGGGGTGTCTTCCCAACCTGGTGGGCACAGAGATCCCGTTTCGTAGCGGCTCCTTATGCTGCTACTGGTCAGCTGGTCAGAATTAGGGCCAGGCTGCCATGCTTGCCAGGATATGAGGTGTTGGGATGCTCTCACACCCCGGTTGGATTGACTGGTCAGGGATTTGGATTTAGGATGAGCAGGGAGGGAAGGTGGAAGGGACGAGGGTGGTTTGTGCTGCAGCTCTGAAGTTCGGCAGTGTTTGGTGGCCGAGGGGACAGGGCTGGTGGCCGAGGGGGAGCCCTTCAGCACTAGAGGGCACTGCGGCCTCGCTGCACGGCCCTGGAACACAGCTCTGGGCAGAGGAAATGAGGCTTTTCCAAAGGCTTTTTCCAAGCAGAAACCCCACTCTGCAGTGTCTCTCACCCTCCTGTGCCAGGTCATGCTGCTCTCTATCCTGCTGTGTCCACCTTGGGCTCGGAGTGCGTGTCCAGCGTGGGGAAACCTGAAGGTGTTTCTCTGTACCTGGGGCTGAATTTGGGTGTGAGCTGCATTTTGGCTCTGAGCAGAGTGAGGTTAAAACTGAAGGTGTCTGTGACCCCCCCCTCCCCCAGGTACCAAACCCTGAGGGAGGCTGGTTCTTAGGGGTTGGACAAGTCCCATCTCATGACTCCTTGGCAATCCCACCTTTGCACTCACAATCCTCAGCTCCGTGTATCTCCCATGGGATGCTCCAGCAGGGCTCAGTCTGGTGCAATGTTCCTTGCACCAAGGAGCAGTTCCACATGTGCTGAGGGGTTCTCCCCTTCTGTGGAGGTGCTGCTGCCCTGTCAGGGGTAGGATGTTCCCCTGAACACCCACATTTCCATCTGTCCCTGTCCCCCACCTACCTTGTTGTACCCACCCCATGTTAAGGACATGCCAGCCTCAGGAGGACAGAGATGGGCACCATGGGTTGCCCACTGCTGGACCATCACTGTTCCTTAGACACCAGTTTGCCAGGCACTGGTTTGTACCACAAATAAGATTAATAATGGGATGTGGGCTGCTTTGCAGCTTTTTTTCAGGTCAGAATGATGGAGGGGTGGACAGAAAGAGATGTCAGGACTAGGCTGGGCTTACCAATAGGAAGTAGTGAAGTTCGGGTTCATGACCAGGGACTACAAAGAAAGAGGAGTGTGGGAGAGCTTCGTTCCTGGGAGGACGATGAAGAAAGATCCTCTATTTTACTTTTAAGGAGTCCACAAGTAGTTTTAGTCCCGTGAACTGCAGTTTTCTGGGGAATTAACTGGTTTGGGCAAGGGGAATTGTACTGGGGTATAAATAACAGCTCAATAGGCATTTCAGGCTCAAAAATGTCACCACATTATGCTCTGGCTGAAACACACCAGGGAGCTACTTGGGTTTTTCCCAGCTTTACAGCTGACTTCCCTTTCAGAAAGGTTTGCTTTTATGCAGCTATATAATATCCAAAGCAAACCTGTTTTGGTTTTTCCCAGTCATGTCTATAGACTCCAAAACACACCCTTTAAATCCTGCCTGAGTTTTAACTTCTCAATAATGTTACGTTTCCTTCTCCCTTGTTTTCTCAGGGGATTCATTAGAAAACTGAGAGGGTTTTTTGCTGCACTCACTTGAGTTTGCTGAATACTTTCCTGCAGCGTGAAAGTAACGTGGAGGAATGATTAAATTTTAAAAAACGTTACTAAAAGTAGCTGAGGGAAAAAAAAAATCCAGATTTCTAAAGATCCCAAGTAAAAACCCAGTGTCTCTTTGGTCAAGCAGCTATTTCTGCTGGCTTGGCTGTTTCCACATCCTAATCCCCTTCCCTGCTCTCTGTGAAAGGGATGAATTTTTAATAAAATCAAGGGAAGGAAGGAATTTTCTCTCTCAAAAAATGTAGGCTTACCACAGGACCAGAGAAGTGAGACGTGCATACATCCCTGTTGTCAAAGGGACCTGGAGAGCCTAGAAACATCTCGCTCTCTAAAAATCCTGCTAATGGGGGATGTCCTTGTCCCTGGTCCGACAAAATAGGAGGTTAATGTTTCCTGACACATTTATAAATTTCTTCTTAACCAGAAGCAGCTCCCCCACCCTTTTCTGCTGCCTTTCCTCTGATGTTGTGGGAATAGAAAGCAATACAATAAATGAGACCAGAAGTTCTTAAAATGCGAATTTCCTGCCTGGAGGCAGCAGGTAAGTGAATCCCATTCAGCTTCGAGAGATGTATATATAGCTATGGGTGTAAATATAGGTATTTAGTGGCAGGGTAAGTGTTTATTGCAATGCAGGGTGGTTTGGTCAAAGATTGTCATTTAAGTGGGAAATTTATTGCTGCACACGACGCCTGGATGTCTCTTCCACGGGGAAAATAAAGACTGTTTATGAAGGGATTAAATGATGTCCTCACTGTGGTAGCAGACCAAGCTCTGTAACCCAGAGGTCCTTTTAGTCCTACATTTGTATTGTCCCTCATTTTATGATTTTAAAAGTACTTTTGGTGGTTGGTTTTTTCAGGATCATAGAATCATGAAATGGTTTGGGTTGGAAGGGGCCTTAAAAATTTTATTGTTCCAACTCCTCTGCCATGGGCAGGGATGACTTCCACTAGACCAGTTTGCTCAGAGAGCCGTCCAGCCTGGCCTCAGGTCACTTCCAGGGATACTCCATTAACTTCTCTGCTGGCTCTGGAAATGGCTCAAATGTACACGTGCTGGCATGGTCAGTGAAAGAAAACTCTGTGGCCTCCCCAAAATGCCTTTGCTGGATGGTGGGCTTGAAGGATTTTGTTGGGGCTAATAGGCATAGCGAGCGGAATGTGGTCTCCACACCTTAGGCCACGCGATGCTGCCCCTGTGTCCATGTCTCCCAGGGTTATTCCTCTTTATTCTTCTCCTGTTCATACTACTGTGGAGAAACTCCTCATTGTTGGCTTGCTTTCTTTTTCATTCTTTTTGGTTTTGTTTTTTTTTTTAATAATTCTTGTAATGTTTGAGCAGAGAAACCACTGGAGAATGATAAAGCTTCATTTCTTCCTGCTTTTGTGACCTGCTTCATTATTTCGTTTCTCATTGTATATTCTTCTGAGGCGCCCTGTCCAAACGGAAAGAAAATATGTGAGCTTGTAGGAGCTGTTTGTTTACCTTTGGCTGGGAGAAATAAGACCCCTTGGGTGGGCAAAATAAGTAGGTATCACAGAAGATATGGATTGCTTCTGCTGGTTAGTTCTGGGGAGCTGACATTTGCTCCATCGTGCATCTGTGAGCAGCATTATTTCCTAAAGATGGTGGGCTGTGTGTGCCTTCAGCTGGCCAGCCTTCCTCTTGGTGCTCTGCACAAATAAAATATAAAAATACATGTTCCTTAAGTTCAGGTTGCTGCACATTTTCTAGATAAGAATGAGATGATTTGGGGTCAGTAGTTACATGTACACAGTTTGAAGGAGCAGCAGGAGAGGTGAGACACCCCGTCTTGTTGTTTCATGATTGTTCCACAACAATAATCCAGACCAAAGGCAGTTTCTAAGATTCAAGACACAGATTTGCCCTTGTAATTCAAAGGAAAACATCAGTTCAAGCTGACCTCCAGAGTTCTAGCCTGATGGCACCATCCCACTGCTGCTGCTGGACACCCTGGGCACACCACAGAATGACAACAGTGGCTGCTCTGCTCCAGCCGTTGGGCCTGTGGTCAGTGAAAGTTTGGTTTTCCAAAGTTTTCCTCTTGTTCGGGTTGTTCCCATACCTCTTGCCCATGGAGCTTGTTAAGCCCTGCATCTAGGATCTTAAAACTGCTTGACCAGGAGGGTGTCGCTGGGGAGAGTCAGTCTGTTCTCCCAGGTAATGAGCAACAGGACAAGAGGAAGCAGCCTCAAGTTGTACCAAGGGAGGTTTAGATTGGATATTAGGGGAAAATTTCTTCAGGGGAAGGGTTGTCAAACGTGGAAATGGGTTGCCCAGGGCAGTGGTGGAGTCCCCATCCCTGGAGCAGTTTAAAAGCCGTGTGGATGTGGCACCTGGGGACATGGGTCAGTGGTGGCCTTGGCAGTGCTGGGGGAATGGTTGGACTCAATGGTCTTAGAGGTCTTTTCCAACCTAAATGATTCTATAATTGTATCAGTCTGTCTCAGTGTAGACAGCGCTGGGAGACATCAGGGATGAAGAAGCTTCAGGATTTCCTGAGGTTATACAACCAACTCAGCTTGAAGGTTACAGAGAACCTGGGGGCTAGGCAGGTGGCTATGGATGATGACAGGTGGCTAGGTGCAACCAGTGTGCTAAAAAATCATCTCCATGGGAGCAGATTTTGATCTGGAAACCTGGTGGTGTGCTTTGATACCTGTATTGTTGGGATAAGGTTTCCACTTGTGCTTTATTTTGCTGTCAGAGCAAAGCCAGCCCCGTGTGCCTCAAGGCTTTGGGAGGCGGTGCAGTCCCTGCACGCCCTGAGACAGCAGTGTCCCTGCACAACAGGTCACCACCCCGATAAGCACAAAGGCAAGGAGTCAGGCTCACACTGGAATGGTATTTCAGCCAGAAAGAGCAAAGGGGGCAGAAAAATACCCTGACCATCAGTATGTGAGTGGCCACCTTCGTGTCGTGCGAACATAATATTGGTTTTCTATTTTATTTTTTTTATGGTTGGCTTAACAATTAAAAGGCTACACTGCACTTTGGTTTTTCCAGTCTGCTGCATCGTGTGACCCCGGTGACTCCGAGCTAAGCCTCGTTATATAATGGTGGGGTGTTTTTTTGGAAAACCTCCATTTAATCCTTTCGGAGCAGAATTCGCTGTTTTTGTTTTCTTTCATATCGTCGTCTTGTTTCCCCCCTCCGCCTACCCCTTCCCCGGCAGGCGCACGCTGGAGGCGTCAGTCTGGGAGCAGGGTCCTTTCTTCCCTTTTTTTCTCTTTTTTTTTTTTTTTTTCAAATCTGCAGAGAAAGGAAAAAAAAAGGTTTATTTTCGTTTGCTTGGGTTACAGCGCCTTTCCCCGCCGTCGGGGGGAAGGACTACGTGATGTGCAGCAGGTATTTTGTGAATGGAGCACAACCCTGTGACTCCCCGTCGCTTGACCGAAGGGGGAGGCAGGGGAAGGAGAAAGAAAAAAAAAAATAATTAAAAACCACCACCCAGTGACTCCATCTGACTCGTTTTGGCTGGAAAACTTTTTCAGCGCCGTGGTTCTTAAGCCAGGAGGAAGCTTTCTTCTGGCCCAAGAACAATAAAGGGGTCAGCAGCCTGATCCTCCCTCCTACACCCTCTTCCTTCCATTGTGAGGGGTCTGTGCAAATATCCCAGGCTGCTTCTGCTGGGGCCTGAGGGACCTGAGCCACACATGTGACATTAAAGAGAGACTCCGCGAACTCAGTAATCCTGCGAAAAGGAAAAAAAAAAGAAGAAAGAAAAAACAAAATGAAGTCTCAGAGGAGCTCTATTTCTGGTGCAGTGTTATGCCTGGAGAAGTTACCGATGGGTGTTTCTCATGGTGGGGGGAAATCCGTCCCCTTACCCTGCCTAGGTGCTGCTTCACAATCCACGGCAGCATCTTCACCACTTGGTCGACAAGTGGCCAAATCCACACCCAGGGAAGGTGAACCCTCATGTCTCACCAGCCCTGCACCTCCTCCATTTCTTGGCTTATCCAAGAGGGGGAATTTCTGCTGTTCTCACAGTGCAGGTGCAAAACCTGTGTGCTGCAGGTGTCCAGTCTCCAGCAAGGATGGGGCTGAAGGAGGCCCAGCTGCTTGACGTGTTGTGCTTGTTCAAGGGATTCACCACCACCTAGCAAGACTCAGTTTTTCAAGCCAGTGCTTTTAATGACTTACCCCTCGGATGTTTATCACAGACCATGAAGGTCTGAGCCAGCAATCCCTGGGGCAAAAGGTCTTGAGAGGTGCTGTGGGGCCACAGGAATGTGCCCACCAGTCCTGTCCGTCATGAAGGCCACCCGCATCTCTCTGGAAGGAGGTCAGACACTGGTCAGAGGGCTGCTGTGATTTCTGTGATATTTCTGGTGAATCCAGAGCAGTCACGAAACTTGCAGCCCACACTAGGTTCTGCCACCATGAGTGATGATTCTCTTTCCAGGTGGTATCTGCCAAGCTAAATGACATCTCCTCCCAGAGGAGAAGGTGGGACCTGTGGCCTTCTAAGAGAAGTAGAGTTCAACGCAGGAAGCCACATCATGCACTGAAAACCTGATGCATTTGCCAGAGGGAGAGCATATGATGCTCATCAAGTTGTATGAACCCACCCTTTTTTTTTTTTTTTGACACGATTACCCACCTAACAGCATGCGTGACCTCTCCTGGCCGCGTCCCGGCTCGCTGGCCCTTGGCACCGCGCGGCCGCGTGGATCACGGTGGCGATCTCGCCGTAAGGCAGTTCCCGCCGTTATTATCTCCTCGCCGCGTCGATAACGCTTCACTGGCGATGGCCAGGATTTCCTCGCACTACAGAGCTTTCCTGAGAATCAGCTCTGCGAGCGGCGGAGGAAGCAGCCACTGCGAGATTGCTCCTGGCTGCTGAGAACACGGTGGCCGACTTCAAACGTACGTGCGACCTGACATGATCCGAGGAGCGCCGCGCCGGCTCCTCTTTCCCCTCGCCCGCCTCGTCAGGGTGGGTGGGTGGAAACTCCTCTTCTCCTGCAAGTGCTCCAAGAGCTGAAGCAAGACCAAACATGGTTATGAAAGACTGTCAGAGGTGGGGGAGAGTTGTCCCATGTCTTGCCTGGAATTCTGAGGGAACGGCCAGAGCACTCATGGCCAGGGTGGAATTCAGGGTGTCCCTGCCACTCCTCTTGCTGTGCCACAGGGCTGGGACATGCTACACACTTCTTTTTATTTGAAAGGGAAACCATTTGTAGTTCCATTTTTAAGTGCCTAGGCAAACAGATTTGTTATTTAGACTATTTTCTTTTTTTACAAATGCCCATGTTTGAAGGTAAAAGCAAGCAAGCTGCAGGTTCTTCTTTTAGCCTTTTCTCCTGGTGCTGGAGCAGCTCTATGATCTCTGCAGACACAGTCTAGCTCCAGGATTTTGATGGTGCTTCCAAGTATAAGTGATAATTACATTGTTGACCTTGGTGGAGGGCAGGTGAAGTGTGACAGAGTTCCAAGGTACAGCTCCTTTGCTAATATTCCAGAGAACCAGTGCCCAGCTGCCCATGGCCAGTGAGGCCACAAAATTAAAGTAGCTCCAAGGGTTGCAAGTGTACCTAAGGCTGGGAACCTGCTGTGTTAGAGGTGGAGTTCTGGGAGTACCTGACCATCCTGACATTCCTGTCTGAAGGAGAAGAAAACTGCCTTGTTTGGCTACTACTTGTTGCATCTTTTCCTGGCAGGATTTGCATACAAGGCAGGACTCGGATTTATTCTGCAAGTCCTCAGCTTCTGAGAGTTGTTGGTTCAGGAAGGGCAAGGCTGCAGTGTAGCAGCTGGTGGCTGTGCTCTTCTGGGAGATCTAGGGTAATTTTCCTGACATGAGGTTGGATTAAAAGACAAGGTGTTTTGACAGCACAGAAGTCTTTCTGCATGTGAAAATTGATGATTTAGTGGTCACCTAGAGTGATTTGCAGTTTGGATGGAGGAATCCAGGCATCTTTCACAGGTGCTTTTCCAAAGGCACTTGGTTATTTGGTGCCTTTGCTATGTTTAGCATGGGCAAATCAGAAGTTAAAGCCCTGGTGGGAAGGACTGACTGTTCAGGAGCAGAGGGTATTGCAGCAGAGGATGGTTAGAAGAGAATTATATGGAGACAGGTAAGGGATGGGAGTGGTGGCGGTCCCTTAGTCCACTGTCAAGTCCAGTCAAGTTGCTGCTCCTTGATGTGACCAGTCCTATTTTCAAAGAAATTGACCGAAAATCTCCATCTTCTGTGTCCATATTTCTAAACTTCTGCATGTGTCTTTTGTCCACGTCTTCCAAGACTTGCCTGTGACGCCTGTTTGGAGTGGCTGCCCGTTTGCCAAGAGGGCTTTCACTCTGCCAGACCTAAGCACCTGCCCACAGCCACCAAGGTCCTACTATGGGTGGATGCAACTGAAACAAGGTTTAAAAGCTCATATGAAAGGGCATTGAATAGCAAAACATAGCCTGCTCCTTCAAGTGACCTCCAGCCCTTTGGAAGCCATTTGGCATCTTGAAAGATTCCCCATTGGGTGCTGCAGTTTGCTGTGGGGTGGTTTAATGGATTTTGTGTTGCCACATCTCTGTTCTTCCCCTGTGTGGTCACGAAATGGCTTTTCAGACCTTAACTCATGCAGAAAGACATGTCCAGAGGACGGGTTCAGGGAGTATCCTGCCCTGGGAGGTGAGGGCTGAGGCAGCTGGGAGTTTCTGCTGGGGCTTTAAGGAGTCTCCCCATGCTGAGAGCTGTGTACAGTAGGAACAGTCATCAGCCTCATCTTACGTGCGCCTCGTCTCACTGGTTAGGATCGCTTCCCCCATGGAAACCATCAAGAATTTCCGTTATTTCCTTTCCTGAGGCTTTGTTTGGGTGGGGATTTCTGGAAGGTATTTCACAGGCAGGTATAATTAAAGAAAGACATGCTTTGCCTGGAGGCTTGACGAGATTTCTTTAAAGCCGGGCCTTTAGTGTGGTGGCAAAACAGAAACCGTTTTTTTCCTGGTCCGGTGGAGGGGAGGCTGGGGAAAAGGGGGAGATAATCAACTGGGAATCATCCCAGTTAAATGCTGCACACTGGGGTTAAGGCCCTTATCCAGCAAATCCTTGAAATATGTGCTTAATTTTAAGTCCCCCTGACTTCAATCTGTTTACTCTTGTGCTTAAGTTTAAGCATGTGCCTAAGTGCTTGGCTGGCTGCAGGCCAAGGCAAATAGTAGTCTTAGGAGCAGAATCGCATAAAGTAAGTGCTTTACTGGACTGAAGTTCTGTGGGACAGCGGGTGCCGTGGCACGTCTGGGATGCTGGAAGGGGACAGTGCTGTGTATCCCAGCTCCATCGAGTTATTCCATGTTGGGTACCACAGACTTGGGGCTGTGCGCACCTTGCAGGGAGCATCCAAACAGCGCGGCCTCTAAACAGGTACCTGAAATTCAGCATCTGTGTTTCTCTGTTCTGAAGGCATCAGCATCACCTGTAACCTTCTGTATATCACAGACACAGTCTTGGAAAAATACATAATTTATTTCCTCTCAGTTGAGAGAAAGGAGCATGTTAGTGGAGGAAAATATTCTTGATTTTATCATCAAAGAAGGAAGGAGAGCAGATTCTATGACCTGACTAATAAATCTTCATAGGAATTTGTGTGGCTGCATTAACACAACAAAAAGAACTCCTGTATTAGCACAAGCTTTTATAATGGCTTTATCTTCTTCTTTCCTGTTCCAAGCTAATTCCTGAAAGCCTTCTTCTAATCCCCCATTTTGCTCATCCAGCCTGGACTTCTTAGAATGGTGACAGGGGTTTTTTTCTTCAGTTTTAATCTACAAATGACAGCACTTAAAGCTAATAACTGTAGCCGTGGCACGCACAAAAGTGAAAAACCACCATCAGGAAAACAAGATCTGTGTTTTTTGAAAACACCACTGCCAGGGGTTAAGGGAAATCTGCAGCTGGAACAAATACAGCATTCGTCTAACTTCCTCAATAACTCTGCCGGGGGAGCGGGCAGTTGCCAGACTGAGGAAGCGTGGTTAGCCATCGAGTCTTTGAATGCAGCTCCGTTTCCCCCTCAAACCCATGGAATTTATATTAACCTCCAGCTTTTCTTAGCTGGTGGGAATTTTTTTTTTTTTTTTAAATTTGCTTGAGTAAGAGCCTCACTTTTGTTGCTTTGGTTCACAGGAGGAGCGGAGGAGATGGTTCTGCTCCTTGTGCCGCGCTCATGCTGGCAGGAGGCCAGGGATGTTAAATGAATAATTTCTGGCAGTGATAAAGGAGAGAGAGGTTGAAGCTGCCAAGCACAGAGTCACAGATGCCTGATGACTTGGTTTTGGGAAGGGCAGGCTTGAGAGATCCTGGCTCGCTGGGTTGTCTCCAATCCCAGCAGAGATGCAGGCAGGAGGAAGAGCCCCATGTGCCTTTAGCATCTTGTACATGGGTGTAAATGAAGTGGGCGAATCACAGAATCACAGAATGGTTTGGTTGGAAGGGACTTTAAAGACCATCACTCCAACCCCCTGCCATGGGCAGGGACACCTTCCACTATCCCAGGCCGCTCCAAGCCCCATCCAGCCAGGCCTTGGACACTTCCAGAGATTCAGGGGCAGCCACAGCTTCTCTGGGCAACCTGTGCCAGGGCCTCACCACCCTCACAAAGAAAGAATTCCTTCCTAATATCTTACCTAAATCCAGCCTCCTTCAGTTATGTGAGAATGCCAGTGGGGATGTCTGAAACCATTTTCACTCTGATACTTGTCTACCTAATTTAAGGCCGCAGGAGACCTACCCAGGTGAGTGTGGAGGGTAGCTTGGGAGACCTCGTTTTGCATCCTGGGGCTCTTGTGGGGTCCCTCTGTGACTTCAGAGCCACTTTGGAGGCAGGGCATCTGCCTTGTGGCTGTGGTGCTGACGGTGGTGGCAGGAGTCCTGGGCAGAGGAGAGAGCTGGCTGAATGGACATGGTGGATGGTCCTGGTTGCCAAAATTGCCATCTCTCTAGTGGCAAGCAGTTTGATGTCTCCTTCCAAGTCGCTCATCACAAAGCGCATCTGCAGTTTTCCTGTCGTGCCCTGTTCTGCTCATTGCCCATTCCAGTCTTAGTGGCCACTATCTCAGACTCTTTTCAGCTTCTGGAGCTGAGCCCATCACAGACCCAGTTCTGCCAGCTACAAGGGCATCAAGGAGATTAGAAAGCAGCTGAAAAAACTGTAGTGAGGAGGGGCAACATGACCCAAGACATCCCAGTAAGGAAGGTCTTTGGGTTGGTCACTTGACATATGAAAATGTATCCAGCAGTTTGCTGCAGATTCTTACGGACTCATGGAATGATTTAGATTTGAAAAAACTTTTAAGACCATCAAGTCCAACCATTCCCCAGCACAGCCAAGGCCACCACTGACCCGTGTCCCCAAGTGCCACATCCACACGGCTTTTAAACCCCTTCAGGGATGGGGACTCCACCCCTGCCCTGGGCAGTGTTTCTGTGTTTGACAACCCTTTCCATGAAGAAATTTTTCCTAACATCCAACCTCAATCTCATCATTTTTGTCCCCACTTGGATCTGATGAAACACCTGAAGGTGCGTCCTTGTGACCAACGAGAAATTAATTGAACAGTCTTCACCCAGCACCTGGTAGTCATTACAAAAGCAGCTCTAACGTAGGCTTTCTCTGGCAGGAAAGCTGATGTTTGAATGATGCCACAGTCTTTGGAGTTGACATGTTTGAGATTCAGACTTTGCAAGATGTGGGAGAAGGGATATGGCCATCCTGCTGCCTGTCCTCTATCATTTGGACAGAAACCAGTTTTTGAGGATTCTTTTTTTGATGGGGATGCCAGATCCATGTGCAGTGTCACATTTGGACGCTGCTATAAAGCAGCTACAAACATGCCTTTCTCACTCATCCCCATTTTACTGCTCAGAGTAGCCTGTGGCTCCCAGAGGTCTGCAGAACATCAGCGAAAAACCACCAGTTTAATTAATACATGATGTGATATGATTGATATTCTGTGGCAAGTGCATCATGTTTTCTGAGCTTTTGCCTGCATTAAAGCCCATTACAGCTGGAGGAATCTTAGGTCCTCAGGGCATGAAAGGAAAGTCCTGGGGAGGGATCAGACAGACACTCGAGGAGCAGCTTCTCTCCAGCTACAAACTGCCAGTAAACTGGCAAGGAGCAAGTCAGACCCTTGTGTTGCACAGCCCACACTCCTGTGAAGGACTGGCACTTTTCAAAGGGAAGAGTAGGGCTTTTATAGGATTAAATTGGCATCTGCACGTTGGGATGTTTTCCAAGCCAGGGTGACTGAGACATGGGATCCTTACTTGATCTCTGTGGGCTGAAGTAGACTAAGCAGCAACTTCAGAGAGGAGAAAAGACATCTCTTGGTGGCATAGTCCTGAGGATAGTGCACTGGCTCAGTCTTCAGCCAACTGCAGACAGGAATATCTGTTGTGTGTGAATGTTTCCAGCACAAGACAAGGGACTTGGTAAAGGAAAGGACCGTGCTTTGGCCATGAAGGTCTCTGAGAAATGTCCACTGTTGGGCCAAGAGGGGCTGCCACCAGCATGACCATATTCAAGTTGATGCCAAAATTCCCTTTTGCTTTGGTAGTGCAGTGTAGGGATCACAGGGATATGGATCATGCTAAAAAAAAAAAAAAGTTTGTTGAATTATAAACTATTGTTTGCAACCTTATGGTGTTGAAAAACTTCGTTCACTTGGAAGGTGTCCAACGGGAAGTGCCAAGGACTGAGCACTAAGAAAGTTCTCCTAGTGCCTCTGGATCTACCCATGGTGAAAGAAAAGAGGAGCCACCCGTTGTGTGTAAGGCTGTGAAGTTGTCACTTTGTAAATGAGGCGGTTCATCACTGGTGCACTGTCCCAAACCCCAGGAGCTTGCACAATCTTGAAGCTCCTTTAGGCTGGAACTCTGGTCTGCCTAAAAGAACGTGAGTGGAGGCCTGCTTCTGGGGGACTGCACGGATAGACATGGAAAATACAGCTTTTTTTAATAGTAAGAGTGAAATGGAAATATTCTTAGATGCAGCCCTTATCACCTGGGAGCAACATTGAGGTTCAAGCATACCTGGCCAGGGAGGCTGTACCAGCACTGGGGGTAACACAGAAGGGTTCCAGCTTAGAGGTTCCTAAACTCCCTGAGTATTACTGTCTCTGTCCAGCTCTGTGGCTCACACACATGTACGCACAAACACAGGGCTAGCTTCAGTATGAAGTCGGTGGCAAAAGAGGCAGGAAGGTTCTTTGTGTGGGTTCCAACAGGAGCATTTATTGCTTCTACACTGTCAAAGGCTGCAGAGGCAAAGATGAACATGATCCCAAAACTCACAGTTTTATCTGAGGGCAGGGAAAAGGCAGGACCAGGGAACGGGGACCAATGGGCAACTCTAGGGGAATGATGAGGGGTAGAGGCTAACAGCCAACCGGGGAATCCAAACTGGGAGAGATTAACACAACAGAACAAGCATCCTGGGAGATGCCTTTCTGGTCACCCTAACATGAAGTGGTTCTTGTGGTACTAGGGACTTGTCTTACTGAGAACTCTCTTTCCCTTGTAATGTATCTTCACAGGCCACCACACCTGAGGTCCTGTCAGGTCTGTTTATACGTTACCTTAAGAATTTATCCCAGTTCTGCCTGTAGGTCTCCTCCTTGTGACAGCACCCACCATGATGGAATGGTGGGGAGGTGTTGAGGGACCTCCTGCCATCCCACCTCCCTCATCTCAGCTGGAGAGACGTGGTCAAACAGCATACCAAGGTGCACAAATGGGGGTGGCGGGCTTTGAAGAGCACAAGGGACAGGAAAAACCAGACTGGGGAACTTGACAAGTACAGAGGAAATGTATATTTTAAAGAAAAGTGGGACTGAAATGTTTCAGAGGGACTGAAATAGCTCAAATTATAAATATTCCAATAGCAACCTCATAACACTCTTAAGGCCCGGGTAAAGCTGTTCCTCCCTCGCCCCCAAGCTGGTGCAAGCCAAGGAAAATGTAGGACAAGCTTTTCAGAGTAGTGCAGCCCTTTCTCAGGATGAGCTGGGGCTACCTGGACAGACTGCAAACCAAACAGCATGTCTGGTGCCTCCTGGTCGCAAGTGATGTGGGCAGTATTTATTCCCAATATTAGATGAAAAAGACTCCTTTTTCCAGGGAAAAGCAAACTCAGGTCACCAATGCAATTTATTTTAGTGATTCTATTTAAATATTCTGCACTTAAAGACTCCAAGCAATGGTGTGGTTATAGCTATACTTACTGGATAAATGTATTTATTTATGGATGGGATGCTTTACTGCTGACAGTACAGTTTGTTTTTAAGCCTGACCAGGGTAGAGGAAATACATACAAATAAACAATAAACCTAAACAACACTAAAATAACATCAGTTAAGACAATTAGAGTTACTTCCACTTGCAAAGTATTGTTCCCATTTTGCTACAACATGGGAAAAAGCTCCATTTCCTAAGTCAGCTAGTAACTGATTTGGGATTTGCGGATTCTGGTAACAAAAGGGGATTTCTTTTGTCTGTTATTTATACTCTTCCTATGGCTCCGTGTGTCCGTGTCGGCGTGTCTGGAGCACCCTGTCTCAGTGCAGCAGTGTCTCCGGCCTGTCCCCATCTCTGTGCCTTAGCTGGGCCTGATTGGGCTTCTCCTGCTGACCGTCCTGGTTGTGCTGGTGTGAACATGTGTGTTTGCAGAGGCAGTTTCTCCTAGAAGACTTTGTCCTGGTTTTTAAAGTTTTATTATCTCTGAATTACGTATAATTCAGGAGCTCAGGGGCCAAGAGTTAAAAATAGAGCCCGGAAAACGCGCTGTCAGTAATCAGCAGAAGGTGTCAAGTAAGGTTCAGGCCATGTTTTAATTGGGATGCTTTGCCTAATTATTCTAATGCTTTAATTGCATTTGCATCCTTCACCCCACACAGGGAGTTTCATGCTGGGTTGTTCTGCCATTCTCTTGTGTGTTTTGTGCCATCCCAGAGCTGGCTGCCGAGGGTTGAGGTGGGACAGCTTAGCTGCCACCAAGTAGTTCATGCCATTCCCAGCACTGTGTTGCCTCCAGCTGTGTGTCTGCTCTCTGCCAGGAGCCAGTAACAAGCACCAAGGAGATGTGACAGGATAGTAAGTGTCTGAATGATACTTCTTTGGGTCTGGGGCTGCTTGTGTGGAGTCTGTGGTTCATGAGAACACCCATCATTCTGTGAGAAGTGTACACCAGAGAATTCGCACTCAGCAAGTGGGAGTGCAGGAGGTTGTATCTTTGGGGCAACAGGGGAAGGCAGAGCCCTGCAGGGAATACTGCAGGTGCTTTTAATGATAACTAAAGAGTGATGTTTACTGGGACCATCCTGATCACAGTCACAGCAATCGCAGCCTTCTTTTTGGAAGGAGTCTCCTCCAAGGTGCTCATCACTGAGATATGTGCTGCAGCTACACATTCAGCCTTTGCTGGCCATCTGTGATTTATGGTGTACGCCCCAAAGATGCACTTAACCAGGAAATCCTCCAAACTGGGACATCTCCCATGCAATTGCTTAGAATCACAGAAACATAGAACCACCTGAGCTGGAAGGAACCCACAAGTATCATTGAAATCCAGCTCCTGGCCCTGCACAGGACAGGCCTAAGAATCCCACCCTGTGCCTGAGAACATTGTCCAAATGCTCCTGGAGCTCCTCTCTGGGGCATGTTGCACTATGCCATCAGGCCAGCACATCCTACTGTCAAGGTCCCATAGAGCATCTCTTCTCCATGACAGAACTTCTTAGATCAGTCATGGCAAAACCCAGAGAGTTTTGTTCCTTTTCCAGCTCCTGGATGGCTGGAAATTGATTTCTTTGTCAGTCCTTTAGTACAGTTTAGCCCTGACTCCAATGACTGAGGTTGAAGAAGATGTCCTTGGAGGTTGCCAGGACCCACGTGTGCGGTGTTGTGGATGAGGAAGGATGGTAGAGCCACAACCGTCAAGTACTGTTAGGGTTTACTTGCCTTTTATCTTGTGTGGGGAGTATTTTGCAAAACTGTTGCACTTTCTATTCTTTAGATGTTGAGCACCAACCGGTTGCTTATTCAGAAGCAACTCTTATTGTAAGCACCTTACAGGAAAATATGAATAGCTTGCAATTTAAAGGAACAGATTTATCACTTTATGTTTTAACAGAGAGGAAATAATTTCTGTGTGGCTTCCTGACAGTGTTTGGTGTCCTTCCATGGCCTTCGGACCAGGTCAAGGCTTTGGTTTGTGCCTCAGCTCTCTCCTTTCAAGATGTAAAAATTTCCCCTTATGGGTGACAGACCAGAGCCGTGGGAATTCCTGGAAGAGGAAGAGGCAAGTGGCCTCTGGGAGGAGAGCTCTGCTGGAAGTGCCTGCAGGACTTACAGGTGTTCGTGTGTCACTGAATCATGGAATCACAGAATGGTTTGGGTTGGAAGGGACCATAAAGCTCATCTCATTCCAACCCCTGCCATGGACACCTTCCACTGGAATCGCCTCCAGGAGAAATGCCAGCCTTGGGTGGATGGAGGTGATGGGGATGCTGCCAGTGGCACCTCTGCCATGCTTTTCATGTGCAAGGGGCTGGCTGGGGTGGTTGTACTGAATATATTGGCACATTGAACCCCATAGGCACCGTGATTATGGGACTGGCACAATAAAAGTTAAATATATCTGCAGCTCTATGCTGTCCTGGACTTCCCTGCCTTGGACAATCCATCCTATAGGTAGATGAAAGCCTTATTGCAGGGTGTTGCAATTCACTGGGTGGGTTTCTGCTGTTCATTTCTGGAACCACAACATATTTCTGTTTTTACACTCCCTCCAGCCTCAGTATTTCTGTTGTTCCCTTTGCACGGGCAGATGGGTTGTCCTTAGTGATCCCAGCCCCACCTCACCCTTCCCACTCCCCCAGAAAATAAACCCACCCTGAACTTTGTGTGCAATAAAACCCAGCGAAACTCCCAGCTCCTACCTCAGGCCTAATAACCTGTTTGTTCAGTTCAGGCCTTCTGCAACCATTTGTTTAAGATAAGCGAGAGCGGATGTTTCTTGAGGGCACAAAAGGTTCTTGAGATAAAGCTCCAGCAGGACTGATCCCGTGCTGTGGCTGGAGCATTTCCTTCTCTCATCACCTGAGTGTTGGTTTTTTCCATCAGTACAGTGCTTTTCTCAACCTTCTGTTCACACTCAGGGTTTCAGCGTTGCTGTTTCTATTCAGGTGTCTTCACCTGCTTGACGATCACAGGCTGGGGGTGTTTCTGCTGCATGGGGAACATCTGTGAAAGGGGCAGAATATGTTGTTATGAGTGAAGACAGTTGCTTTGTGGGCTGAGGTTTCCCATCTGAAAGTCAGGCTGTAAAACCACAGGGATGAAGCAATGAACCCAAACCCCTAGAGGCCCCTCGAATCTTTGTGAAACACCCATGAGTTCAGCCACCTCAGGCAACAGCTGCACTTGGGAATTGCAGTAGTGGAGGAGGAGGAGGAGGGAGGGTGCAGATTGGTCCCAGATAGAACTATCTCTTTTGTAAGGCTGTTGTCAGATGCCAAAGGAGTTGCCACGATTTGCTGCCTCGGGGTGGTCACAGAAGAACCACTGGGATCAGAAAGCTCTACCTCATTCCTGCTTATCAAATTGTGACTTGGGAGTGTTCATGGAAGAGAGGCTGAACCTGCTCCAGCCCTGAACCCCCCGTGCCCTGGGCTGATCCCCAGCGTGGGCAGCAGGGCAGGGGGATTCTGCCCCTCTGCCCCGCTCAGGGGAGACCCCACCTGCAGAGCTGCCCCAGCCCTGGGGAACAACAGCACAAGGACCTGGAGCTGCTGCAGCCAGTCCAGAGGAGGCCACCGAGATGCTCCAGGGCTGGAGCCCCTCTGCTCTGCAGCCAGCCTGGGACAGCTGCGGGTGTTCAGCTGCACAAGAGAAGGCTCCAGGGAGAGCTCAGAGCCCCTGGCAGGGCCTAAAGGGGCTCCAGGAGAGCTGCAGAGGGACTGGGGCCAAGGCATGGAGGGACGGGACCCAGGGAATGGCTTCCCAGTGCCAGAGGGCAGGGCTGGATGGGATATTGGGCAGGAATTGCTGTCTGTGAGGGTGGGCAGGCCCTGGCACAGGGTGCCCAGAGCAGCTGTGGCTGCCCCATTCCTGGCAGAGGGGTGGAACTAGATGGTCTTTATGGTCCCTTCCAACACAAATCATTCTAAGATTTGTTATCCCCAAATTTGCTGTCCCCAGTTTAACAGGCAAAGCTGGTGCCTTCCTCCAACTTCTTCAGATGATCCTGCTGCAAAGGAGGCATGAGAAAGGTCGTAGCAAAGTCTTTCTTGTAGGAGGGTAGCACTAAACCCAACTATTTCCCTCTTCTGATCCTGCCCCTCTTCCTCGTGTCCCTCCCAAGCCAGTATCCCACAGGCTACTGGGCTGGGGTGTGGGGTGGGTTCAGCAGAGGGATGTTGCTGGGGAGGGGCAGGTATCAGTGGGTGAAGAGGTGGAGGCTCTTGGGTTGCTGCAGAGTGCCAACGAGACCTTGAAAGCTTTTTATTTGTTCTTCCATTAAACTTTGATGTAAATGAGTCTGGGGGGGCAGCTTTTTGGAATCACACAGGCAGGCAGACAGGGATGAAGCTTGGACAGACAGGTAAAGCACAAAAAGAGAGCACGTGGCCTTCAAACCTGCTGCCTGTGACCTCTGTTTGCAGCAATTCCAGTAGATGACAGGTTTCCCTAGCTGGCCATAGAACAGTCACCTGAGCTTGCCAGACATCACCTTCTCCAAGAGTTGTTTTCCCCCAAAAATCTAAAAATGTGTATGCACGTCACAACACAGCTGGTCTCCTGGGGACTGGCCCAGAGGGCAGACCATTCCTGAACAACCCTTCTTTTCCAGAGCTTCTGGCCCTTCTTGTCAGAGCATGTATGTTTATGATTTAAATTGGAACGTATGTGCATTAGAAGTCCCATGGGCGTCTCAGGTTCTGCTCCAAGCTTCCCACCATGCAAACCACAGAGTGTTTAGCATCCAAAACTGAAAATTAGCCCTGTTAGCAATCCTTCCTGTGACCATGGGCTCCTTGTGCTTTGCTTTTCCCACACCCCTCGCTTTCAGAATCAGCAGCACTGAAATGCTGGTTTGTTACCTTCTCCAGCCACCTGTGCATAAATATCAGAATAAAACCTGTGTGGGAAGGAGACCAAACATGATTTTGCTGCCTGCTGAGGAGTTGCAAACCTGCCTATGAAAACCATGAGCAGCTGAGTTTGATGGTGTTTCTGGCCAAAGCAGGAGAAAAACCCATGCCTCTTGTAGACCCACTGCAGAGGGTGGTCTTCTGCCTTCAGAGATGTTTGCCTTTGGCTCTGTTCAGGGATTTGGGCTTCCCAAGGAGCGTCTCTGCTGAAAGACGGAAGAGCTGCCTTTCAGATCCACGTTGTCCTCAGTGAGCTGGCTCTGCTGAAGGCACTTCCACAACTGTCCTGCACGACCTGTGGTGGGCAGCAGCCTCAAGGCAAGAGCTGTGTTATCAAAGCTGTCACCGTGCCCTTGGGATTCTGCCCCCACCCACCCATTACCTTTGGTCTTCTCCAGCCGTTCCGCCCTACTTGCAAGTTGCTGATATTTCCTTTTACATCAGCTCACTGCACAAAAAAAAAAAAAAAAAAAGAGTCAACTTTTCTCCCTTCCAAATTTAGCTTTGTTTAGGCACTAAAATAGACAAGAGTAGGGATCAGTGACTGTTTTTTTCCAAAACATTGTCTCATGACGAGGACTGAGGAAGGGAACTGCTTGGCTGCAGAAGGGAGATGTTTGATTTTCGTAAATGGGGACACAAAGTTCTCCTCTGTTCAGGCACAGACGGTGTCCAGGAGTGCTCCTTGGATTAGGAAGTTACTCCCATGTAATTAATTCATCTCTCATCCCCTTGACATCAGCTGCTGGTGGGTAGAGGTCTGAGGAAGGACAGGGATTCTCTGCAAGGAGGACACGCAGGAATGCACCGCCGTACGTATGGTTTCTAGTTGGAAAGAGCAGAAAGGCAGCTCCTGAGGCTTTAATGAGGGCTTCACTAGAGGAAATTGGTCCTTGAGTGGAGTGGAGATAGTTTCATTTTTACAAGGTAATTGTATTTGCACATGTGTCTGCAATGCAGCTTAAATTCCTAAAAACACCCCAAGCATTAGCCTGCTGTGGTAGTACAACATTTAGAAGCAGTCTCACTAATTATTATACTATTTTTAGTCTTATTTCCTAAACTAGCTCTGCTGATGGGATTGGGCTGTGTGTGTCTCCTCCTTACCTTCCTTTTCTCATTCCGTTCGTTATCTGTTGGCCGATTTCAAGTAGTTTTTCAGAGGAACAGAGATCTCAGAGATATTGAGCTCTTCCTATGCATTCAGTGAAAATAAATAGTTGGGAAAATGAGTGATGAAGAACACTCAAACCACAGCCCTCAGTAATGAAGTTTCAGTATGAGCATGCTGGTCCAATGGAAGGTGTCCCTGCCTGTGGCAGGTGGGTTGGAACTGGATGATCTTTAAGGTTCTTTCCAATCCAAATCATTCTGGCATTCTGTGATTCTAAGCTATTACAGAATCATGGAATTCTAGAATATTCTGAGTTGGAATCCACTCACAAGGATCATCCAGCCCAGCTCCTGGCCCTGCACACACACCCCAAAATCCCACCCTGGGCATCCCTGGCAGCGCTATCCAAACGTTCCTGGAGCTCTGGCAGCCTCGGGGCCGTGCCCATTCCCTGGGGAGCCTGGGCAGTGCCCAGCACCCTCTGGGGGAAGAACCTTTCCCTGATCTCCAACCTAAACCTCCCTGGCACAGCTCCAGCCGTTCCCTGGGTCCTGTCCCTGTCACAGAGAGCAGAGATCAGAGCTGTCCTTTGGGAGGAGCTGCAGACCCCAGTGATGTCTGACCTCAGTCTCCTCAAGGCTAAACAAGCCCAGTGATGTCAGACACTTCTCGTGTGACCCCTCCAGACCCTTCACCATCATTGTAGCTCTCCTTTGGACCTTTTCTAATGGCATTATATTTTGGTTCGGTGAGTTCCTTATGCCTTGAAGTCTGGAGGAGTGAAGCTCTCTGAATGAGAAGACTCCAGCTGCCATGGGAGTGATAGAGTTGCTGCAGCAGCAGTTTCTCCAGGCTTTTTGCAATGGTCAGGATGGATGGTCACAATAAATCCCATCTGTCCTCGACTTGGCAGTGCCTTCTCTGGCCTAAATTCATCATCATCCCCAGCAACCATTCTCCTCCATTACGTCTTCCACAGAGAAACTCAAAATACTGTTATCTCAGTAACTGCTTCTAAAATCAACTGTCATTTCCACAGGCTCTTCACTCAGAGAGCGGCTTTTCTCTGAAGTCAGTGTGTTATGTTGTCATGCCAATGTCACAAAGCTGCTGCTGGATGAGGCACATCCCCACCCAGCCTTTGCCCTTGCCCTTGCCCAGGCTGCTCCCTCATGAACCCTCGCACGTGGTGATTCCCAGCAGTGGCTGGAGCTCCAGGCTGAGATAGATTGCGATGGAAATAAAAGGAGCAACTTTTACAGGGCTTCTCGTACCAGCTGGGGAAGGACAATAATGCATAAATAAAATTCATTATGGTTATGACAGCTCTGTGGTCCCTGGAAAATAAATAATGCTTTGCACTTACGTAGAGCCTTTCATCCAGGAACCTCAGAGCTCTGTGTGAGCATTAACAAAGCCTTGTCATGCCCATAGTAGGATGGTAAATACAGCAGCCCCCTTATCAGATGAACAGACCGCATCAGAGTCGGCACCTTCAATGGGAAGAGGGCGCTGGAAAGGCAGCAGCTGGAGTTACACACAGCTCTTCCACTGCCTTGTCTTGGAATCATAGGATCCTAGATTGGTTTGGGTTGGAAGGGACTTTAATATCGTCTAATTCCATCCGCCTGCCATGGGCAGGGGCACCTTCCACTATCCCAGGTTGCTCCAAGCCCCATCCAACCTGGCCTGGGAGACTCCAGGGGTGGGGCAGCCACGGTTTCTCTGGGCGCCCTGTGCCAGGGCCTCACCACCCTCACAGTAAAGACTTTCTTTTTAATTGCCAGTATAAAATGTCTTCCTAGTATCTCATCTAAATCTGTCCTCTTTCATCTTGTGCTTGGTCACATGATTTACCATCCTTGTCCTCAGTTGTTCCCTGCAGGGTGGATCCCACCTGTCCTTGCTGCAGGGGTGGCACGGGCTGACTCGTTCGTGGTGGGCAGGCTTAGTGGGGTGCTTCTGTTGTGGTTGTTCCCTCCCTGCTGGTGTGAGGGCACAGCCCCAACAGACCTGCCTGTTGGCTCCTGTTGGCTTCCCCCAGTATCCTCAAAACGATGCCAAGCATCCTCCTTTACAGACATTTTTTCACCTTTTTGGAAAAATATGCATAGGAAGCAGCCCAGGGAACTTGGATGGCTTAGGTGCACCAGTGTCATGTGTGAAGTGGGTGAATTCCTTGTCTGTGGTATGTATGGGATTTATACATCTGTGATCCAGTTATTTGCCCTGTGTGGTTCCTCCCCTACAGAAATTGCAGACAACTTCATTCCCTGCTCCTTGCAATGGCCCTGAGACCGTAGAACATGTCTGTGGGTTTTCAGACCTGCTTTTGTAGGGTCTGGGATGTTGTGAGGATGTTTGGGTGGGAACTGTTTCTTTTACCATGCTCACATGCTGAGTGTACAGCTCTACCCCGCTCTGACCCTTTCCATGTTGATGCCTCCTGGAGCTGACGACTACTTTTCCGTCTGCTTTGCAGGGTTACCATCCATTGCCTCATGAAGCTGAAATCGCACACACCAAAAAACTGTTCAGAAGGAGGAGAAACGACCGGAGGTAGGTGAAACCTCTTCAGTGTTTGGGGTTTTTTTTAGTCTTCTTTGTTGCACATCTTCCTCAACTGCCTCATGGTGAATCTTTGGACAGTGCTGCTGTTCAGCAGGGTTAGTGCATAAACTCTTAGTTGAGCACTAACATCCTGAAAATATTTTGGGATGTGTCCTGCATTGCTCCAGGAGTACCTTAAGGACCTTCTCTTCTCCTTGTACTTATTCCTGCATAGCCAGATCCTCCCACTTGTACTCAAAGAGACAGCGGGCAAACTATTGTCTGTAAAAGCTCGAGTCCTTGGGATTTGTTCTCTCTTCTTCTATTGAAAAGCAAAATTTGCTGAGTTTCAAGGTTGCCTGGAAAGTGGGTATGGTTTGGTTAAGAGGGGGTCGCAGCCAGCCTCAGGTGTCTGTGGGAAGGAGGGGATGTGCTGTACAGGCAGCTGAATTCCTGCGGCATTGATTTCAATCCATTGAGTTAATTTAATCGGGTCGATTGGATATTTAATTGTATAAAGTGCATATTCAATTATATGAGGGCATCTAAAGTCCTTGATGGGAATTGTGACCATGGTTAAATGTGAAAAGAAGCGAGCAGTAAGGGAGTTAGTTGTACATGCAGCTTTATTTCTGCTGACTTGTTCTGCTGCAGCTGAGGCAACACACCCAGGGCAATAAAGCAGTTCTAAAACCATGACTTTGAAAGATGACTGAACAGGAGAAGAAGTGGCCAGTGCTTTCTCCTGGAAGAAACTGAAGTCTGTGCCTGAGCTGTCACAGGGGGAAATTTTTGGTGAAGCTTGGCAGACACCTTGGAGTGTGTCCTCAAATCTCCCCATCACTTCTTATCTCATGAACAGCTATGATGTAGTTAACTCTGCATGGTTTGGTTTTCCTAAACTTCACTGAGTGACCAAAAAAACAGCTAAAAAGAGTTTTCTCAGGCAACCTAGAAACATCCTTCTGTGGTCAGGATGGTTTGTCAGCAGCAAACTCCGTTTCCTCTCCTTCTGGGGATTCCCTCCTTTTCAGCTGTACACAATTCAAAAGCCAATATAGTTTCATGATTTGGGGCAGGGGGAAAAAGTCTTATTTCAGCTGGGTTGCAGCCCTGTGATCACCAAAACATGGTTAAAACCAAGCTGAGGTCTGCTGTGTTGCAAGACTGAACTGGGTGAGCTTAATTGGAGTACTGGGCTGGGCTCCTTGGAGGAATCACAGTGGAGGTTGGTGAGTCCTGCTCCCATCTCTGGTCTTCCTCTGCCATGCAAACAGTGCTTGATGCTTTGGAAGAGGAGACCAGGGCCAAGGGGTCTTCTGCCTGAAGCTCCATGCCCAAGGCTGTGATGAACCATGGAGCTGTGTGTTGGTTCTTCCCTCTCATCCAAAAAACCCTGCCTGTTGGAGGGGTGGGAGGGAACATGCCAAATGTGCATTTCTGTTTCTTTTTTCTTTCTGGTCCCTTCAGATAAGCCATCAGCAGACAGAAGCATTCAGCCCCCCAGGGCATCCCTGCCTCCTGCACAGATGGCAAGGAGAGATAGCAAAAGAAACTGCCTTGGGCTGGGGTTGGAAGATCACGGGGTGAGATACAGCCCCAGCCAAGTAGCCCTGGGATAGTGTCCCAGGACAAGAGAAAAAAGCTTTAAAATCCAATTGATCCAGCATCATTCCGGAGGAGACGTGGGGTCACTTCAGCCCTAAGCAGTCTCAAATGAAATAAAATGGAAAGAGCAGAGGATATGCACTTCTGCCCAACTCCTCCACAGTGCTGTCAAAGCTTAGCCAGAAAACCACAGTTTTTTTCAATTTCAAAAAGCTAAGAATCCTGAGTAGAGGGAGCTGGAGTGAAAAAACATATTTTAAAGTATTTAAAAGGAAAAGGCATGGTTCCTGTCCCCTTCCTTCAGCTTGAAACCTCAGCAGACTCTCTCTCCCCATGCCACTTGTGTTGCTGGGGGTTTTCAGGGTCCCTTGTCTCTATGGTGCATTTGGGACTAGGAGGGCAGGTTTAGTCCTTTTAGTGTTGCTTGAGTTGCTCCAAGAGGGCACTTGCTCCTTGGAGGGCTCCTTGCTTCTTAGAATTGATTTCTAGCAGTGAGTTAGCTCTCAGAATGTTTATTTTATGTGGAAAGCATGACAGAAGTAGGGGGAGAAAAGGGCAGGAATAGGGGGGGAAGAAAGGGAATAGGAAAAAAACAACAGATTGTATCAGAACACAGACTACAAAGCTGTTTACACTTTATTGTAGTGCTATTATCTTAATGTCCCAGGCATCATTCTGGGGCAGAAAAGCTCCATTCCGGAGCTGGTGGAGCCACACAGGTGATATAAAAATTCCTCAGGGTGAGATTTTATGTCAGGCAGAACAGTTGGGAGTTACAGGCTTTTTGTTTAAAACCTTATCTGGATACAGAGAGAGTCAAAATTGCAAGAGTGTGGAGGGGACATCAGAGACAGTGAGGTTTGGGAGCGGCCTAGCAGGGCCATTTGGTGGTGCATGGGTTGGGAAAGGGCTGGGAAGCAGCTCTGGATACCTGGACCCAAGGGAAGAAGGTCTGGTTTCCTAGAAAGGTGATTGGTAGCAGCCAAAGATGGGAGTAGGGCTGGCATGCAGTGAATTTGCAAGAAGAGGTTGTCCTGCTAAGTTGGTTAGAGGCCCCAAAGTCCTGGGCACACCTGGGTCTGGTTTTCATGGGGCAGCTTTTCCCCTTCTCCTGGAGCTGGTGAGTCCTGAAGCAGCACCCTGGGCCCTACAAGTAATGCCTGCGCGTGGTATACGGGCTTTCCCTGCCCAGCACTTGCCTCGTCCAAGGCGGACAAATCCCCACTGACCGTGGTGGGCATCTCCTGCCAGGTGCAGGAGTCACCCTCACAAGTGGCCATCCAGCTTGGGTCAAGGTGTCAACCCCCAGTTTGGCCTCTGCTCGATGCCCAGGTCCAGCTGGCCTTGCCTGGCTGTAGGTGACCTTTGGGTTAGCTGGAGCTTTATATAACACACCTACTACAAAAAAAGCTGATAAAGCGCATTGGTACCAAGAAATCTGCCTTTTTTTTTTTTTCCCCAGCTGGTCTTACAAATGGTACTGATTCCCTCCCAGAACGTGTGTGGGCTTCTCTGGCCTCCCTGACAGTGCCATTCAGATGGGGACATGTCTTGGGCTAGCGAAAGCACCTTTTGTTTCACATGCAGAATGACGCTGGTGTCCAGCCCTGCTATAAATAGCACCTGTCTGCTTCCTTCCCGTCACCTTTCCTCGGGAAATGCTGTCCCTGGGTTATGGAGGAGCACAGCTCACCTACCCTGAGGTCTCTGCCACACACCTTGCACTCTCTTAGGGAGAAGCAACCCCAAGGGAGTGACCCATAGATCTCTCCTTGCATATGTGCTATGTTTTTATGTTCCCCAAGTAATTTTTTCTGGTTTTGTGGATACATCATCCTTGGAAATGCTCAAGGCCAAGTTGGATGGGGCTCTGAGTAACCTGGCCTAGTGGAAAGTGTCCCTGCTTCTGGAGCTGAGTGGTCTTCAAGGTCCCTTCCAAGCCAAATCATTCTGGGATCCTATGATTTTTCCATGGATGCATGCTTCATTTGTTGTATAAAATAGGTATGAAGAGCGAATTAGATGTCATTAAAAAAAACTGGGCACATTTTCCATAACAGCAGTCAACATCTGCTGGAGGGTTTGGTTGCACAGGGTGTTGTAAAAGCCTGCAGAAGGCGGTGAGGTCCTTCCTGCAAAGAGCTTATGATCAGAGCAGGAGAGGTATCAACCTCCCCACCTCTCCTGGCAGAAATCCTGCAGGCAGTGTCTTCTCTGTTGGCTTGGAGTCAGGAGGTGGGACTGCCACCTCCTGATGAGACTGGTGGAGGCCATCACTGCTTGCTGGGGTCATGGAAGGGGAGCAGCACAGGCAGATGTTTTCATACCTTGTCCAAAGGCACCAAAGGCCACTTAGTTTGACCTCCCAAAGGCAACCACCTCTAGGGAAGGAGAGAGTTTTCCTGGGTAGTGGCAGGACCTCTCCTGCAAGAAAAAAAAAATTCTGTGGGATATGGGGCACTCCAGACCCATTTCTCAAGTCCTCTCCTCTGACCTTTCCCAACCCAGTACCTCTCTGGTAGAAGAGCGCAAGCTATGCTGGGATGTGATCTCCTTGGGCAGGTGGGCTCTGGGTTTGGCCCCTTGTTTTTCAAAAAGTTCTCAAAATCCCCACCTTTTAAGCATTTCAAGTTGACTTTATGTTGCACAGGGTTCCCCCAGTTCCCATGGCCTCCTGGTGTGATGTGTTTGGGATGGAGAGTCCAGCTGGCCAAATCCTTTGGCCTGGAAATGCCTGGAAGTGCATGCACAGAGGCTTGCCCAGCCTTGTAGGAATGATAAAAACCACTGCCAGTTCAGATAGGATTTACAGGCAATATATGGAGTTGCAATGGGTTAAGGCAGGTGAGGTTGTACCTACTTCTTGGTCTTCTAGTTAGCAGTACTGAAATGGTTCTGTGTCACTTGAGCAACAGCACAGTTTTTCTGAGGACCAGGAAAAGGTTTTTGGGAAAGTCTTAAAAAGTTTGCACCATTGAAATCATGTTGATCCAACATCTTGTTGGATTCAAAAGACAAATCAGGCTGAATACCTTACCAAGAGCAAATCTTGGGTGTGCACAGATGCTGGCTGGTACCTCACGGTGCTTTTGGTGGTCCTTGTCTGTGGGCAAGAAGAGGAGAGGATGGCAGAGAGAACAGCCCCATGTCCTGGAGAGGATGGAGTGAAAGCCTGAGAGTTAATTAATCCTCTCTTTGCAAAAGAGGCCTCTGAATTCCTCTTTTCAGTAGGAAAAGTGGGAATCTCTTGTGCTTCTTCTGTGCAGCTGGTGTGACCAAAGCCATGAGAGGCTGCCCTGCCAGTCCCAGCCAGGATTGTTGGGGATCACAGACAGCCTCTGGTGAAGAACCATCACCATAAGCTGTGACTGAGCTTTGTGTCATCTCCTCCTCCTGTTGGATGAGATTTTAAGAGGAGTGTTTCTGCACCTGGGAAATCCACCCTACATAAATCCCCTGTGTGGGGAGCTGCAGCGGAAGGCTGCATGGATCCTCCTGGCTCATACATGGCAGGAAGGGTTGGGAGCATAGAGTCTCAGGAGCTCTCTCCATCTCCCTTCAGCATGCCCCAAATACTTAAAGCTTTCAAGTACAGAATTACAGAAATGTCCCCAAGTTTTCTCTAGCATTGTCTGAATTTATTTACTTCCTAGCGTTAACTTGGCTTTGCACTTAAATGATCAGGAAAAAACAGCCTGGATTATTTTTTTGTGTGTTTGTGTGTTTTCTGGACTTAATTAGATTCAGAGCTGGGGGAGGCAGAAATATCCTCCTTCCCTGGAGAGCCCCGGGTGGCTGTCAGGGACGGTTTCCTCTTCCTGAAGCAGGAGGGTTGTGTAAGCACCACTGACCCTCCTGCTGACGCCCACGCCGCGCACTGGGTTATCTGGGGTGAGTGCATGGAGTGGGCATCCCTGTCCCCACTCTGCAGCCAGAGCCTGCTCTGCTGAGAAACCTCCTGGGGCTCATCCCAGCCCAGCCATGTGGCCCTGGCCTGGGTCTTTCAAGGAGGTGGTTCTGCCTAGGGACTGCCCAGAGGACGGTCACGGCGGGCTCGGGGCCAGGCAGGGAACGTCCCATATCCGCTGGCGGCTCCACTGAGGAGCGTAGGCAAGCTGTGATATATTTCTTTTCCCATTATATTTAATTTTACAGACCCTCGGGGACACTCAACCACCTACAGTGATTAGTTCGACTGATTAAGCTGCTTTTCCTCTTGTGACAAACTCCTTTTGTGAAGGGTTTTCAATAGCCATGCTGCTCGGGACATTGTTCCTGTACAATTTCCTTTCAAAACACCATAAAGGGCACTCTACCGCTTCACCCTGTCGTAAAACACTACAGGAATCAGCTTGGCCCAGCTTGCTCCTTCAAGGGCAAGATCTCCTCATTCAGGGACAAGATACGAGGTTGAGTGGGAGTTGCAGGACCGTGTGGTGCTGGAGTGAGATGGAGCCATAAGCAAGGGGGATTTAAGATGAGATCAGATGGAAAGCAAAAGTTTTCTGCCTTTTTTTGTTCTTCTGTTTGTTAATAAGACGATCCAGGGTCACCTGGGGAAGTGAAAGATAAATAAACTTGGGAGCACAGAGAAGGAAATGCTGCCTCGCACATGTCAGCTGGTTCAGCCTTGCCTGGCAGAGGCTGGAGGCAGATGCAGATGCTCTCGAGGTACCCGGGGGTAGAAGGTGCAGGGCCAGAAGGGCAGTTTCTGCTGAAGAAACACATTGCTGCGAGCAGCAAGTGGATAAAACTGGCCATTTAATTAAGACTGGAAGTCAGAGGAAGGTCTGACACCAAGGCAGTAACAGGTAGAGGGAACTGCAGGGAGTTGCAGCAGCACAAAGTCGTTCCTCCCTGTGTCTGTAGTTACTGCCATGCCCTCTCACAAGGCTGTTGGGTAGGACCTGTTGTCATTTGCATCTGGTTGGCCCAGCAGCTGCTCTCAGGGTGAGGTGATGATGGAGCAGGGCAGAGATGGTATCGGGAAGGGTCAACCAGGAGCCCTTATGACCTACAGAGCTGTGCTGGCCAGACACCCTGGCATCGCCCTGCCCCACTGCCCTTCCTTCCAGGCGTCAAGCAGAAGGCTCTGCCAGGGGTCACAGCACAGGGACTCCACTCCTCCACAGAGGAGGTTGTTGAGAACAAAGCCTGCACCAGGCTCCCCATTGAAGGAGCAGTCCTCGAATGATCAAAAAGCCACCTCCTGACACCGTATGGACATGCAGCTGGTGTGACTCAGCTGCAGGTGGAGCTCCTGGGCAGCACTGCAACTTCTCGGCAGGAGGGAACTCTTGGAGGTGAGGTCTGGAGGTTCTTTGTCTCTATCAACACCTTTTGCTGCCTTTTACCATGGCTCAGTGAGCAGGACACAGCATGGCAAAGGGCAGTGGCTTTAAACTGCCAGAGGGCAGAATTAGCTTAGGGATTGGGAAGGCACTCTTGTCTGTGAGGGTGGGGAGGCCCTGGCACAGGGTGCCCAGAGAAGCTGTGGCTGCCCCTGGATCCCTGGAAGCGTTCCAGGCCAGGTTGGATGGGGCTTAGAGCCAGCTGGGATAGTGGAAGGTGTCCCTGCCCATGGCAAGGGGGTTGGAACAGGATGAGCTTTAAGGTCCCTTCCAACCAAAGCCATTCTAGGATTCTGTGATATCCCTGTGCCGTAATCTGAGCCCTGGTACTTACAGGGCACACACATGATTCAACAGCTCTGCAGAAGCCATCTGAAGTGCAGCCAAATTTATATCTAGCATCAGTCCTGGGCCAGCTTATCTAAGAGCGAGTCACCTGCCCCAGCACCATCCCCAGAGCTGCAGATGTAGGGTCTTCCCATCATCCGAGTGGTCCATGTGAAACACTGGGAGCAGTGAGGTGGAGCAGTTGGTATTTAGCATCCCCTGGGGAATTTGTTTTGCCTGTCACCCATGTCTCAAGCTGTGGTGGGCTGAGTAGAGGTTTTCCACCCTCTCGTTTCTGGCATTGTGAGCAGCACTGAGGCCTTACGTGCTTGAGGATGTCAGTGGAAGTATGCCCAGCCATGCATCACCCCCGAGGGCAGGTGGTGCGGCTGTGATCCTGCCGGCAGAGCACACCGCAGAAGGGGTGCCATGCTCACAGATCCTTTCCTGGTGCTGGCAGCAGCCAAAAGGATTCTGCATTTTATGCATGTGCAAGGTTAAAGCACTTGTGTGAAAGTCAGAGAGCTCTGTGGGCTCAAGACTAATGGCAAGAGAAAGATAAACTAAAAATGAGTTCAACAGGACGTGGTCCACATGAGCAGGACGTCAGTAGATGCATGTCCATTACAGTTCTCCATATCTGCTCCATCCTCCTTATGTGCCTAGCTAAAGACCGATGCAGAAGGGTTAAAAGATACTCATCTAAGCAGATTTAATCCTTTCCTTTCATTGTTCGGTTTTTATTAATGCCAGGAGGCAGGAGTGAGCCGGGTGTATTTCTCAGCTGCAGGGTTGCCACCTCTCTATTGAGAGTGGCTTTGTCATTGCATAAAAACTCTAAAACACAAGACTTTTTATACCCTTTTTTTCTTCTCAGCCTTGGGGACTGAAGTGACCCCTGTCCTGCAGACTAAATTTAACCCAAATTGCCAAGCCACCAGTAGACTTTATGGCATCAGGAGGCTTTTGCAGGTTGTTTGTCTCTGTCTCTGCCACTGGTTGAAAGACTTTATGTACCACTGGCAAACCATGTCACTGTTATGAAACCTTGATAGAAATGTAATCCTCTGCTGGATAGGCTCAGGGTCTTATGATGTTGCTTCACAGAAAGCAAAATAATTGCTCCACCAAAAAAAATCCAGAACTCCAGCATGTGGCTGTGGTGGAGGCTGTGGTGGAGGTGGTTTTCATCAAAACTCAGTATTTTTTAGATATCTTTTTACTGTGAGGCATCAGGGGCTGGTCTGGAGGTCGGTGAGTTGTTGTCACTGATGGCTCTTCACAAATGTTCCAGGCCAGATTGAACAGGGCTTGGAGCAGCCTGGTCTGCTGGAAGGTATCCCTGCCCACGGCAGGGGTGAAACAATGTGATCTTTGAAGTCCCTTCCAACCCAAACCATTGTGTGATTCTGTAATTTTTGTGAGCATTTTGGAATGGGGCACAGGAGCTTATGGTGGCTGTACAACTGTGGAGAAGGTTAGGAGAACAGCTACTCTTAAGTCCAAGGCTTTGAGGGGATCAAGGCTTTGAATGGGAGACCTCATTTCAGTGCTCACCTTTACCAGAGATGGCTGGACTTCACCTCCGTGATCACAGGTGCTGTTTTAGGTGCCCTGCCTTGTCTGGAACTCCATGCAAGGAGCTGTCGGACACCAGACCTTATGACACCAGCACCAAAAAATGGCTGGAAACCAAATAAGATGCTATAAAGCATCTCCAGTGTCACTGCCGTCTGGATCTCCCTGCATGTGTCCATAACTGCGTTGACCAGATACGAACTAGAGGCCCAACTTCCCATTATGCTCAGAGGGGATGTGTTCAATGAAGTTTGGAGGATGCTTCACCCCTACTTAAGAAAAATTAGCCTGTTCATCTTACAGAGAACAGATTTCCTTGCTTTATTTTGCCTTCCCATGTTGACCAGAACCAAGGAAGTCTGAAAAACAAAGAGAAATGGGAGGAGTTGAGCCAAAACACCTCACACTGGAGAGAGTGTTGGGACAAGGATTTGTTTCTGGCTCTCTTCAGCAAGAGCAGACACTTCAGGCTTGGCATCCCAGTCTCAGCTGGGATTGAGACTTTAATTAGAAGGGCATGTAGTGGTTGGACGAAGAGGAATGAGTTCACACTGCCAGAGGGCAGGGTTAGATGGGATTCCTGTCTGTGAGGGTGGGGAGGCCCTGGCACAGGGTGCCCAGACAAGCTGTGGCTGCCCCTGGATCCCTGGAAGTGTTCCAGGCCAGGTTGGATGGGGCTTGGAGCAACCTGGGACAGTGGAAGGTGTCCCTGCCCATGTCAGGGGGTGGAAAGGGGTGGTCTGTGAGGTCCCTTCCAACCCAAGCCCTAAGTTATATGCTGAAGTAAGTACCTGCACCCTTGTTCTTTTTCTTTCCTCTGTTGAAACCAAATAAAACTCAACACATCAATCACAAAGTATACAGTTAATTAAAAAGTGACAGGTGAAATAGGAGAAAGAGGCAATGGTGACCTTTCCAAGGCCTACCAACCAAACTGGCTTGGTGCTGCTGATGGGCTGGATTCAACACCAGTCACTGGTGTCTCAGCAGCCTGTGTGAGGTGTGTTAGTAGCCTTTTCATGCTCTTATTTCTTCCATGAGCAGGTGTCATCAGAACTGTTGTCATCACAGGTGAACGGGTTTAGCTCTGAGCCCCTTAAAGGCTACAACTCCTAGCTCATTGTTACATCAATTATCAATTTGCATCTTCTTCCAGAACTTTTCTTCTGGTAGAAAGCTGGTGGGTCAATGTACAGTTGATGCATCTGTTATGTCCTAAGATAGAAACAGGCTTATCTGGAGTGGTTATCATGAGGTGCATGGCTGTGGTGCTTTTTGCACATTTCAGGCAAAACAAGCTGATGCAAGCCTTTGGACTTGAGTGGAATTTTGGGAAATTGGTTGATGAGCAGTGCCTAAGCTGTGTTGTCAATGTTCATATGTTCCCTTAGATTTGGTTTTAAATGTAAAGACAAAATAAATATATGTGCTGAGGTGTGTTATGGACATGTGAAGTCATGGGAGCATCAGTAACTGGCCCTAAAGCAGTGCGATTTGTAGTCCTATTTAAACAACTTATTTTAAAGCTATTTTTCTAGCTTGTGTTTGAAGGGCATTATTAATTTGCTTTATGTGAAAATCTGCTCCTCTGCATTCATTATTACCTAATTCTGTGTTACCAGGCATCATCTTCTTTTCTACTGTTTCATTTCTTTTAAAAAATGTCTTTCCCTCTTTTTTACCTTCCTTAATCTTGCACTGTTTAAAGATACACATAACCAAGCTGTCCCAGCATTTTGTCTCACAGGATTTTTTTTCTCAGTGGAACTTTACCAAAAGAAATCTCCACACTTCTTCCCACAAACATCCCACTGGCAAGTCAGGAGGTTGGGATGCATCCTCTTCAGGCCAGGTAGCTCTTGTACTGGGAAGATTAAGAGAATCCCAGCCATCACTCAGGAGTGTGACATGCAGGGTATTTATTTGAAAACTCTTTACAATCGGACGACAGCCCATATTCATGCAGTTTGAGTGCTGTCTTGAATGGGTTGCACTATTTCCAGAGCCAGTCCATTCATGGCCAGCGCTAAGGCTCCTCTCACAAATAAAAATAGTCACAGGAGCGGCTCTCGCCCTGGGTTTGAAGATTGCAAGTTATTTTGGGTGAAGGCGAAGGTGAACGTGTTTTACGGCTGGCATGAGTGTGTCAGTTTTAAGGCTGTGAAATTTTGGAAAAGCCTTAGAAACCCATTCCCAGAGGTCAACAGGACAAAGCTCTCCTGCTGAGCGAGTGAATAGAAATGAGTTCATAATTACGGAGTATAGTAGCTTTTTCACCGCTTTAATTGAGGTTTTTCAGAAAGGAAGAGAACTTAAAACAATACAGAAATGTCTTTTGTTCTTTCAGGGCCATTTGCTGAGGGCTTTGCAGTGAGAGGAGAGGATGTTTATTAAAAACAACAATATCAAGGCGTTATTTTAGGGCCGAAGGGCCGTTCCAAACTGGAACAAAACTAAATGCTTGAGATGGACTGGGTACTCACTGAGAATTAGCACTGAGCTAAGTGATTTGCAGCATATTGCTGAACTTCTGTTGGAACAGAAGAAAGAGAGAGGAAGGGAAGGAATTGAAGAAGTTGAAACACCCCTTTCCTTCTCAGTAGGATTTCCAAATCAAATTAATTAGGTTTAACAGCACATGAGTCTGAACCCTTGAAGCAGCATCTGGAAGTCAGGGGTTTATCCTCATCCTTATGCTCCTGTCTTCTCCATGCCCTCCTGGGAGCTGATGAGGCTTACTGGAGGGGACTGATTTTGGAGGTGCAGAGGGAACATCCCAAACCCAATGAGGATATCACAGCCATCCATGCTGAGCAGGGTGTGGGGGAGTTGAGCCAGCGTAGTGGTGGCTGTGAAAAACTGCCTCTTCTCCAAGAGAAGCAAATGCAGGACCAATAATTTTTTTTCTTTTTAAGGGCAAAAGTGAGCCTGGTGAAGTGCTTGCCTGCAATGGAAAACAGCAATACTAGCATCTAGTGTTTAGAATGTAACGATGCAAGAAACTCCTCTAAGAGAGTGAAAGCACCTAAGCAGAGATGTTAAAATAATAAGTGCAGTTCTGCTTCACATTTAGAAACTTTGAACCAGTGATGAACGACAGGTCATGTTTTCAGGAGCAACTGCACTAAGGGTGCATCTCAGACAGGAATCATAGAATGGTTCAGGTTGGAAGGAACCTTGAAAATTATCTCATTCCACCCCTCTGCCATGGGCAGGGACACCTTCCACGGTCCCAGGGTGCTCCAAGCCCCATCCAGCCTGGCCTTGGACACTTCCAGGGATGGGGCAGCCACAGCTTCTCTGGGCACCCTATGCCAGGGCCTCACCACCCTTACAGTCAATAATTTCTTCCTAAAACCAAATTTAAATATCTTCTCCTTTAGTTTAAAACCATTCCCCCTGGTTCTATTAGTATAATATGTCAAAATGGAAGGATCCCACAAGGATCATCAAGTCCCAACTCCCTGCTTCTCACAGTACTACCTGAAACTAAACCACATGACTAAGAAAGCTGTGCCAGCTGAAGCTGAGCCTCCTCGAGAACAAGATGAAGAGCTCCTGATTGCAATGCTGGTCCTTCGTGATGAGACTCCTCAGGGACTTAAGCCTTCATAGTCACGACAATCCCAGCAGTGGGTGCTTGCCCTGCCTGCCCGAGCAGAGCTGGCCGTGGCAGGGCCCCAGCCAAGGGGTTGGCAGAAGGCAGTTTAGAGACAGATCATCATTTTGGTTCAATTTTCTGCAGAGAGACAGATCATCATTTTGGTTTGATTTTCTGCAGCGTCGCTGGGAGTTATTACACTAAATTAATTCTCCAGGCTGCAGGTCCCCAGAGGACAACACCACCCTAGCAATTTGTTCCTAGCAGGGCTCAGCTGGGTGATCACGTTAGCGTGGCCTAATGAATTACGGCGCGCGAGCAGGGTGGATGTAATTGTCCACGTGTGCTGCTGGCTGTGCCTGCCACCCCCTTCCTGCTGGGACATCACTCCCCTTATCTTGTGGTTGCCATGCTATCCTGCATTAGCAGAGTTTGTAACTTGCAGTTAGATGTGCTGTTGGTGTCTGGAGCTGGACAGAAAGGCCATAAGAGCAAGAGGAGAGAGAGGTGTGATGGGTCACACAAGCCCACCTGGCTTGGTCACCAGCAGGAAGAGGATGAGAGGAACAGGGCACGCATGCACTGCTGCTTCCCAGCAGTGCTTTCCTCTTCTTAATGGAGATGATCTCAACTTGATGATCTTAAGGTTTCTTTCCCCGTAAGTACTGAATGGCTGCAATAAAGTCACTACAGAGCCTTCCCAAGGCTGAACAGCCCCCAACTCTCTCAGCCTTTCCTCATAGGAGAGATGCTCCAGAAACCTCTGAGGAATTTTTGGTCCTCCACCTGGGTCATCTTCACAGAATCACAGAATGGTTTGGATTGGAAGGGACTTTAAAGATCATCCCATTCCACCCCCTGCCATGGACAGGGACACTTTCCACTATCCCAGGCTGCTCCAAGCCCCATCCAGCCTGGCCTTGGGCACTGCCAGGGATCCAGGGGCAGCCACAGCTTCTCTGGGCAACCTGTGCCAGGGCCTCCCCATCTTCACAGGAAGAATTTCTTCCTAACATCTAATCTAAATCTTCCCTTTTTAAATTTAAAACCATTACCCCTTGTCCTGTCACTACCTGCCTGTGTAAAAAGTCATTCTAGTTTTTATAAGCCCTCTTTAACTACTGGAAGGCAGCAGTGAGGTTTCCCTGGACCCTTCTCTTATGCAGGTGAATATCCTCAGTTTTCCCAACCTGTCTCCAGAGCAGAGGGGTTCCAGCCCTCAGAGCATCTCTGTGGCCTCTTCTGGAATCGCTCCAGCAGGTCCATGTCTTTGGTATTGCTTGTATTGGTGTTGCTTTGGTAGCTGATTGTGTGATTTATTTATTTTTACCCAACATGTGAGGAAAGTCTTTGTTATGTGTGCAAGCATGGGGTGTTCTTGGGTCAGTCAGGTGTAGGATGGGTGACAGGGAGAGAATGCAAGAGCCACTCCCAGGCTACAGCCACAGAGATGGACAACAAAACACCTCCAACCCCAAAGTGCTTTATGCTAGAGGACTGCTCTCAGCATCTCCCCTTTGCCTGTGAGGAAGCTGAGCTGGAAAGGTGGAAGGAGTCTGTAGTTGGACCTTCCCCCACCGCAGACCTTGCAGTGAACCTGTGGCCACCAGATCCTCCTGTGTGTGAGCCCTGCCACCCCTGAGCTTGCCGTGCGGGGCTGCTCCCTCAGTGTCACACGGTGCAAAACACGGCTGACTACGTGATGCTATTTCAGCCTGCCAGAATTGAGGGAAGGAAATACAGCGGCAGGTTCCTCTGCACTAGGAAACCGATCTGTTGTTGAAATGGCTTTCTCCTTGGTGGAGTGTTTCCGGCATGGCTCCTCGGCACTGGAAATGGCTTTATCCATCTACACCTTGTTTTCCAGGCTGAGTTCATGGAGGTGTTGTCAGCAGCTGGTTGCTGGAGCGAATATGAAGTGAAATAACTTGTTTCTTTCTCATGCTTTCCATCCTCAAATGTAAATGTGCCACTGCCTTGGAGTGAGCACCCAGGGCTTCCTGCTGCCAAATTGCTCCCCAAAGTATCTGGCAACTGAGCTCAGAGATAAGGGCAAGCACAAGTTGATACTCTCAGTGGGTATAAATAAAAAGCTTTATGGCACCTGCTGTCTCACACAATGTCATTCAGTGAGACCTGGCCCATTTGAAGAAGCCCAGCAACACTTCAGTGGTGTGGTTACAGGGTTTGTGTGGTGACTTCCAGTTTTTGGCCATGGTAAGTAGTCACCCTCAGCAAAAGAGTGTCTTCCACCCATTCTTCTCCCTGCAAACCCACGCTAGGGACATTGGCCACAGAGACCTGGGAGGGACTAACAAGCTGAAGCTCTGCAGGGCCTCCTGGCATGGCTAGTGTGTGAAGAAGTTGCCAGCTTAAGTTGTTTGGGCTCTTATTGCAGAAACAATATTTCTGTCTGACCCCAGTTAGCAACTGATGTTTGCAAAATAAAGAAGTCAAGGCACTGGAAATACTTTCCATTCCAGCTCTTGTCTCAGCCCAAAATATTAGTATTAAAAATATTGCATCTATTATATGCCGCTAATATCTCTGCTGGCACATAAATCACCCAGGGATTTTTCATCTCCATATTAAAAAAAAAAAAGTTAACTGTGCTCTATTTTTGGGTATTTGTTAACTGTTTTGTTTCCATTTATTCCTACTACAGCCACAGCAGTCTGTCTCCAAGGGACCATCTGTGGGAAAGAGAGTCCCTGGGTTGATTGGGAAGGTGTCGGGGTCATTGACAGGCATGAAGGCGCTGAGTCTCTGCTCTTTCTCTGATAATGTCTTTATTTAGCATGACAGCCTCCAGGGCACGAGTGGACAACAGGCTTCTTTCTTTCCTTTAAACTAACATTGCTGCAGCCATTCCCAGCATTGTGCAGATGCTGTGGATCTTCCTGATTTCCTGATTAAAGCTGGGGGTGCGGGTCCCCAAGCAGCAAGGGCCAACAGCTACATGACATCGGAGCTGCAGAAGGTGGCCCAGCTCTGTGCCTGCCCCCAGGCAGTGTGTTCCCATCCCAACTGACAAGTGAAAACTCATCCAAGACAAATTAAATTTTAGGAGTGAATCAGATCCTGGCACAGCTCAGCAATTCAGTGGGAGTGTTAGGGGTAGCATGAGAGAGGAGGCAGGAATGGGGTCAGGAGCAGACAACTCCTCTTGTTGAAGATGACCCTGCCCATTGCGGAGGGGGTTGCCTAAATGACCTGTAAAAGGCCCCTTCCAACTCAAACCATCTATAATTCTATGAACTCTTCTTTTGACAGTGGAACAGAGTTAGGTAAACATTCAGGAAATGGCTTAGGATTGTCACTGGGTTGCAATAAATCAATTTCCAGATCAATCCTGCCTCCCAAAGCTCTACACTGAATGCTAGAGCCTGCTGCATCTCTTTTAAAGAATTTTATATTACGTGTTTGATAAAGGCTTCTGGCACACCTAAGTCCAAAGCACCTCTGCAGCTTGAGTTGGTGTTTTACTGGATCCCTGTGTCGGAAGTAATTGCTTGCCATTGACTTTGGGTCATCTCATATGTCTGGACAGCTGTCAGGAGATCCTGTCAAATCTTGCCTTAGCTCCTACAGGAAAGACATTTATTTCTTCACTAGAAAGCACTGGTATAAATAGGATATGGAAAAAAAAACCCTAGGATGTCTCCTTGCTGCAGGTCAAAGAGGCACAGGGGTCTAAAGGAAGACAGCTGACCACAAAGGCAGCAGGTGGGGGCTCGTTGTACTATTTAGGATGTGTCTTGGGGGGAACGGGACCATGGAGGCATGGTGGTGGGCTGTGTCTGTGCATCTTGGCATGGGTTTAAAGTTTATATCTCTTGGAGGATTATCAGATCTCGGGTTAACTGATCAGCCTGGGTGTATTTTTAAAGGAGGCAGCCTGGAGTCTGAAGTATAAGCTCTTTTATTGCAAAGTAGTAAAAGATTATTCCATATTCATTCAAGCCACATTCTTACCAGTAGCCCAGGATCCGTTTGTGTTTGGGAAACATTGTGTACTGTGGTCGTGTCTTAGTTTAAACTATTTTGTCTAAACTGGACTCAGTTCCTTGTCACTGTGTTTTCCAATGGATTTTATGTAATTCTTGCAATCTTGTTTACAGTATGCTGAGAATCCAACAACATAATTCCAAGTAATGTAGTTTACAAAGAGAACCATTTCCAAGTGATTTCTACATGAAATCACAGCAGTGATTTCTACACCAGTCTGGGCAGTCAGCCTTGAAGTCCAGGGGGTGCCTTCCTAGCTGGTTGCCCACTCTGTGCAGCAAGGGCCTCTATCTCGACATCCCTCATGATTTGTGGGAGATCCAGCAAAGCATTAAAAGAGCTGTTTCAGAGCTATCTCACATGCCATCTGTACTTGGGATGTCTTTCCCAAGCTGGTGTTGCAAAACAGCTTCTTAAATTCCTCCTGAAGATTCATTTCCATGAAGCTTAGAAGAAAATAGCTGACTCAGGCAGCCTGTGCGGCCAAGCATTGCAGAGTGTGAGGGCTGTCCCTGGCTTCAGCAGCAGTCAACTTTGCTTTTTGGTGCTTTTGAGTCCATCTTGAGGGGTGTTGTGCCATGTCCCCTCAGCCCAGCAGCGCTGTCTCTGCTGCTACAGCACAGTCTGCTGGCTGGGCATTTGCCTGGTGGTCCTGTGGAGGGGGTGGGAGAAGTTCGTCATTCATCCGTTTGCTTCAGAGTCAGTGGGAATTTTGGATGTAAAGACAAAAGATCACACTGATAGAATAGCTCGGGTTCGAAGGTACCTTTAAAGCTCATCCAGTCCCATCCCCTGCCATGGTTAGGGTCATCTTCCACTAGACCAGAGTAGCTCAGAGCCCTGTCCAACCTGGCCTTGAATGTTTCTAGGGATAGGGTGTCCACCACCTCTCTGAGCAACCTGTGCTGGTGTTTTACAACCCTCACTGTGAAAATCATTTGCTACCATGTTGGTTTATAGTGAGTCTAATTATGCTCTAGAGGACCAAATGAAATCATCTCTAGCAAACAAAGGCAGATGTGGTGTCCAGGCCCAAAGGAAGGTTTGTCAGCAGTGACTGTACCTCAGGACCAAGGTGGTGACAAAGGGAGCTGTACCCATGTAGGCAGCTCACATGAAGGTTTCCTAGTGCTTTTCACAGCAGCTAGAGACTCTGAGCCTCATCACAAACATCTCTCCCCTCACAGGGTTGTTTTGGTTGGCTGTGCTTGTCCTCTGGTGTTCATTGTATGTTTGCAAAGATGCGTACATGTAAGACTTAAAGCATGCACTTCATCTCAGCTGTTCAAAGATGGTTTTAAATCTTGATCACCATCATTTTGACAGGCGGACTTTCTATACTTCCAAGATGCCGTATCTGTCCAGATGATATGGGCTTAGTCTAGCAGCTGGGGTGGTCTTTACCCTTGGTGACAGAAAGGCATGAAAGAAGTGTGAATAATTTCATTTTTGTTTTCAGGAGTGAACATGACATCTTGTTCCCTTCTCATCTGAGAAAAATGCAAACAAAAATGAAACTGGAGCCAAGTGAAACCAGTTTGAGAGAGAAAGCCAAAGGGAAAACACAACACAAATCCTGTGTTCTTCATCCTTGGAGCTGGTGGTTATTGCTTTCTGTGGGGTTTTGAGGTTTTTGGTTAAATTGTGTGGAACTGTCAAGCTTATTTGAGTATTTCCCACTCTCAGCCACAGCAGGGATAGAATATGGCTGGGGCTGGGCGTGATGCTCCCTGATCAAAGCAGCACTGAGTTATCATTATCCATGCACACGAAACATCAGAGTGCCTTTGGTGGAGGTAGGCTTGCTGAAGAATGCTTCAGGGGGAAGTCAGGCCTCTAGAATAGAAATTCATACCTTTTCCTCATTATATTAATAACAATATTCCCCAGACCTCTTGGGACCAGTTTTAGATGCTATAAAATTCCACCAGGTCCTAACTGGGATCCTTCAGTCCCTGCAGTTTGGGCCACAACATCTCTTAAATGCTCAAAGCCAGTGATGATGGGTGTTTCTGACCACAGCAGTACTGCCATGCCCAAACCCCTTCAGCAGTGCCTGCTTCAGGGTACCAGTCCAATTGTTTGTGGTCTGGCTGGAATATGCTTAGTTCAGAAAGACTGGGCCTGGAGAAATGGGTTTGTTCAGGGAATGTTTCAGAGGATTTTGCTCCTTCTTGCCTTCTCCCTCTTCAGGCTGAGTTTCCTGGGCAGCTAGCTAGTACAGCTGGGAAAAACCCATGTTCTAAATTGAGAATTTTACTCTTTCGGTGGTGACTCTAAGAGGGTTTCTTTTTAATTTCCCTCCCTCAATGGAAAATTGTGTTGGGATTTTCAGAAAGAAGGTGAGAGAGGTGGCCTGTCATCCCACAGAGCCAGCCCCACCAGTCCTCCATTTGCAGGAACAGCTGCTGTTTTCCTTGGGGACGTTATGCTCCCCCAGCTTTGAGGGGTATCAGGGATAAGAGGGACCTGGACTTGTCATGGGAATGGAAGGTCCCACAGACTCTGTTTCTGCTGATCCTGGAAGTGTTCCAGGCCAGGTTGGATGGGGCTTGGAGCACCCTAATGTAGTGGAAGGTGTCCCTGCCCGTGACAGGGAGGTGGTACTGAATGATCTTTAAAGTCCCTTCCGAACAAAACCATTCTGTGATTCTGTGATCTTAATCCATCCCTTGCCACAACAGTTGCTAACTAGCTGCAGGCATGTTAATAGCAAAGCTGATCATGAGATACTTCCAAGACTTAGCATTATACTCCTCACACAGAGATGAGACCGTGTCCAGGCAGATGAAAGGGTGCAGAGAAACTTACTGGCTGTCAAATGCAGTGAGGAAGGTGTTCATTCAAGCACCAGAAGGGTGCAGGTGATGGAGAAGGTTTTACCTTGGTACCACTCTTCATTCTCAATCTCTTGCCTGAGCGTCTGCAAGTCCACATTAGTTGTTAATTACTGGGTGGCCCTGGCTATGCCCACCAGGTATTGTGCTCCGCACAAAAGCAGGAGTAAATCAGAATTTCTGCTCTGCAAGGAGCTTATCGTGTCCTGGAGGGTTTGTGCCATGGGGAAGTCCGCTGGGATTGAGGGCAAGTGTCCAGGCAGGTTTTCCAAAGGCAGGAACCAGCATGTGTGGAGACTGGATCCCTGAGTCCCACGATGGGATTTCAGTCTGTTTGGTTGTACAAGGTGCTCTGCGTTGTGGGGTAAATGTCTCAAATGCCACAGGAGATGTATAGAATCTCAGAATTATTTAGGTGGGAAAAGACCTCTTAGGTCATCAAGTCTGGCAATTCCCCCAGCACTTCCAAAGCCACCACTGCCCCATGTCCCCAGGTGCCACATCCACACAGCTTTTAAATCCCTCCAGGGATGGGGACACCACCACTGCCCTGGGCAGCTGTGCCAGGGCGTGACATCCCTTTCAGTTAAGGAGTTTTCCCAGTGTTGAATCTAAACCTCGCCTGGCACAGCTTGAGACCATTTCCTCTTGTCCTGTCACTGTTCCCTTAGAAAAGAGCCAGACCCCCACCTAGCTGCATTCTCCTGTCAGAGGCAGAAGGTCCCCCCTGAACCTCCTTTTCTCCAGGCTGAACCGCCCAAGCTCCTTCAGCTGCCCCTCATGGGACCAGTGGCTCTAATGTAACTCCTCACCTCTCAGTGTTTGTAGGAATTGCTTACCCAAATCTCTGTGCAGCCACCAGGAGAATGCAGCCCCGCATTGTCCTCCAGCCTCCCCACATGGCAGATGAATGGTGGGGGCTCTCAAAAGACTCATCTCGCTCGTGGGGATATGGTCTAGGCTGACAGGACAGAGCAACTGTGCTTCAGACCACAGCTGTCCACGTGTCTAGAGTTATTTTCCCCAGACTTGTGCCTTCCTGCTCCTTTCGTTAGGAGCAAACAATGTAGTAAAAACTTGCAGGAATCATGTATTTCTGAGCACGTAGGCTGGTAATCACCAAGACAGCTGAAGCCTTAGATTTGTTTTGCGTAGGATTCTCCAACAGAACAGACATTTGTCAGATCTAAATTCTGTTGAAAGGTATCTCATTTAGTTAGTTAAATAAAAAAATGGGTGGAGAAACAATAGCAGAAGCAGTACTATCCTATTTCCAGCTTGGCAACCCTGACTGTCTCCCCTTGGTTTTTAGTACTTTTGCAATTTCTTTGTGACTCTCAGCATCTCTTTAGTTTCCATGTTGTCCGATGGCCAAATCCCACTGAAGTCAGGGGGAGTTTTGTAATGAATTGGAATTTGGCCTTTGAAGTGAAAATAGTTATTTAATGTTAAATGGAGTCAAGAGATAAGAAACCATTGTACTGTCCAGATGCTTTTTCTTGTAGCTGAATTATGGTTCCCTGCAAGGCACTGCATCCTTACGGCTCAGGATGAGCAGAGGGGGACAGAGGAGGGATTTCCCAGTAACTGAAGCATTTTTCTGGGGTGAATTCTTGCTTTTCTTTGAGGTGTCACTGTGTGGTTCAAGCTTCAGCTCTTCCTCCCTTCAGCATCTCAGACCTAAAAGCCTAGGTTGGGAAGTGCCTTTAGGTCCTACTATAGCCTGGTTCCCTGGGCTTGGCACATCACCCCAAGGCACCATCTTGGGTCATCACCTCAAGCTGCCACAGTGCTGCCCTTGAACAAGCACAAGGTTGTTTCCACCAACAACCCACAGTGGGAGCGGCGGGATGCCCATGTCCCCATTTTGTCTCTTCCCGGGACGCTCTGTGTCCCCAGCACCTTGGTCACACCTGAGAGCAGGGATGGGTCATCCCAACTTCTCAGGCTTTGAGATACTCTGCAGTCAAGAAAGTTTTGAGATCTGAGCCCTGTTCTCCCTGCTTTGGCTCTTCCTCTCTGCAGATCCTGTTTCTTCTTGGCTTTTCTTCTTCGCTGGGGTGTTGGGAAGATACAAGCACACAACGCGTCTTTTCCTGAATGCTGGATGATTGTCTAGACCCCAACTGCTGCCAAGTCACAGACATTGCTCCTTTTTTGACATTCTCCTTCCTTTGCCTTTTATTTCTTTCAAATTTTTCCCCCAAACTTTTTTAACTCTGGTGTTTTCCACCCTGTGATTAGTGACTGCAGAGCTTTGGTCTGTGTTTGCTCTGCCCCTTGCCATGGGAACATCACCTTTTAGCTGTCCTGTAGAGGAACAGGGTTGCATGTTCTCCCCCATCCTATTGCAACAGCCTCAAAATGAACAATCTTGCACATTCCACATTGGCTTAACTGGGGTTTTTTAAAATCTTAAACCTTTTTTTCATTCATAGCCCTTAAACATAAAGGGTTTGGTTTATACTATCATTATGTCTTCAGAAAAAAAACTGTTCCTGCATGCATTTCTTGCAGGAATTTACAGCCAAGTTTGGTTCCCAGCTCATTTCCAGGCATTTTCCCTTGCTTCTGAAACTACAGCTGTGTCTTTGTGCAACTTTTGTAATTTCTGTGCAATATTTACAAATTAAATAAAGTAGCAGGCTGACTGGCTTATAACCTGAGACTTGAAGTGCAACCAAACAGTTAAACTGTTAAAATGTCTGAGAGAAGAGCAAAACCACAGAAAGCAAAACTCTTGCACTCTTAGGCCTATGATGGCTTAGTACCAGATAAGGTTTTTAACTAACTTTTATTTTGACATTCCCCTTTTAATAAGCATTGCTCTTTACAAAGTGGTTTATGTGATTGCGTTACTGAGAGGAAACAAAGAAATGCCAGGAAAACTTGATGTGGAGGATCTGTACTCATAAAATGCTTGTAGGCTCCAGCAAACAGGAAAGCTTTTCCCATCTCCTTTTTCTTTTTTTTTTTTTCCTTTTTTTTTTTTTTTTTTTTTTAATTCCCTGCCATTCAGTTTGCAAGGAAAAAAAAAAAAAGAAACAAAACCAAAAAACCACACACTGAATATCTCAGAAAACCAGATCTGGTGGTCTGAGAGTAAATTCCTTCCAGTGCCACGAACAAGCCTCTTCGTCCTGTGTTTGCTAAATGCGAGCCCTTGCTCTTTATGGTTAAAAGCCAGTTGGCCTTGGAAAATAGGTTTTGACTCCTGGGGGTGCCAAGGATTACAGATTCCGTGGACAGATGGCTTTGGCAGGCAGGGCTGGAGACTGCTGACCATTGAAATGTATTTGTGAATGGCTGCTTCCTTCATTTGAGCGCCCTTAGCTGTGCAGTGCCAATGGTGAAAACAAAACTAATAGCTGTGGGATGGGTTTAAAGTAAATGCTGCTATTTATCCAAATTGGGGTGGGGGTTTGTAATAAGGCGTGAGGCTGAGCAGGGATTTTATCATGCCTAAAAAACCATTACGGATGCAAACCACTGTGGTCACCACAGCGCTCACAGTTACTTCTCTGTTTTTGGGGCTGGTACTGGGGAGATGTCCTGTGCCATCCTCAAGCACTGCTCCCAACAGCCTTGTAAAGAGCCAGGCATTAAAGCATCCCACGGGCTCTCAGAGCCAAGACCAGTATCAAAGAGGCAGCAGGCAGAGAGCCATGCTCAGGGTAACCCTGGTGGAGACCCAGCCCTCATGAAGACAGCCAGTGCCAGGACCATCTCCATCTTAGCTGCATCCTGGATGATGGCGTTCCGGCTCTGCCTTCTCCACTGGGGACAGCCACGCTGCAGTCTGTTTGGAAATCTGAGATGCCTGAGACTGCCAAAGCATTTCTTCCATTCAACTCTTGTTTTTTTGGGGATTTGCCATCTCGGCTACCGCTTACGGCCAGCACTCAGGGGCTTGCTCACTCTTTCTGAGATGTCGTAGTCTCTCGAATAAACCCTTTGCTCCTCTTCTTTGTGGCTGTTGGATTTCCATGTTATCTGTTTGGAGCTCTGTACACATAGTCCTCTCTCTGGAGGTTGTGGTCCTGGCTCTCCCTGCTGCCAGAGCCAAGTATGGTCCTCTTTTCATGCATGTGTGTGTCCTGTCCTGGTGTAGCAATGCTGAAGGATGTGTATAAAATAAGGCCAAACAAAACCATTTGGTGTGGGCAGATTACCAGTTTACTTGATGGCTTGTATTTTAGTTAATTTTTTTCCACTTAGGAATTCCTGATACACTTAAAATGGCTCGCTGCAAACCCATGCAGTAGTGTGCCATGTTGGCAGGCAAGAGGAGAAAGTGATGCTGTAGGCCAGGTGTATCAGGAGCTCTAAAGCCTTCAGAAAAAAAAAATCTCCTGGTATTTCTTGCCTGCCTGACTTCCTGCTGCTGTTTTTCCTGGTTAGTGTGGAACTAACTCAGAAACCTGGGAGAATTTAACACAGAAACCCAGGAGAATTTTTCCTGGGAACCAAAGTCATGTTATCCAACTTGACAAGAACTTCCAGCTGAAATATGACTGTCACAGAAAGAGATAGAGGCATGAGCTGGTACTCAGTTGTCAGATGACAAGAAACTGCCTCCCCTTTTGTGGTCCCCTGCCAAGGGTCAGGCTGTTTGGCGGGACAGATGTGTTGGCCCAACAGAGCCACGAAGAAATGGGTGAACTTTCTTTGACTGTTGTAATTTTTTTTTTTTTTAATTCCCTGCCATTCAGTTTGCAAAATAAAAAAGAAAATACAAACAAAAAAAAAACCCGAAACCAAAAAACCTGTTTGGTTTCCAGCTAATAGGAGTTAAAATCGATTTTCTGAGGCTACCTGGATTTTCAATGACTTTCTTTGACTTTCCAGGCGACAGCAGAGACTCCCCAGTGGGAACAAGTCTCAGCAGCACGCGGATCATCAGCAGGGTGGCACCAAGCATAACAGGGACCACCAGAAACTCTACCAAGGAGGCCAGGCCCCTCACTCCTCGGGCAGGACAGGCCACCACGGCTACAGCCAGAACCGGAGATGGCACCACAACCAGAAGCACTCGCCCAACGACAAAGAAACGCACAGAAACGCCAAAGAGACTGAGAATTTGAAAATCGAGGACAGCTCCGCGTGCACGGTGCCCGTGCCCGTGGAGGCGCCCCGAGGCCCCGAGGCCGTGGAGAAGCAGTCCCAGCAGTACATCCCCGAGCCGGAGACCAAGCGGAAAGACAGCGTCCACGAGCGCGTTGGGGACAGACCCAAGATCAATTTGCTTCAGTCTTCTAAAGACAGGCTGAGGAGGAGACTAAAAGAAAAGGTATTAGTCCTTGGGGAAACGTTGAGTTTCTCTTTTTCTGAGAGTCTGCCTGTTGGCCATTTTCCATACAAAGGGTGGGGTGGGCTCAAAGGACCTTACCATCAAGGCTCCCAATTTACCTTAATCCCCCAGTGTCAGCACTTCTCTTGAGGTGTCTTTGTGCTCCTTCAGGAGGCCTTTTATTGACAGAATTGAGGCTCTGAGTTGGACTTCTTGGTTGAGGTTGCTACCAGCTTGAGTTCTCCAAGGACTGGGAGCTCTCCCCTTTTCCATGGGGAAAGGCTGGTGCACACATGAGCTTCCTCCTGGTGTGAAGAGCTCAGTGACTTCGCTAAAAAACATCTAAAAAAGGCAGTTTGTCTCTCTGCAACTACAGAGCTAAATCCCTAAACTCTACAAAGCTAAACTTTGACTCTTGAGTGCTGAATAGTTGGACTCCACTGCTTTAAAGCTGATATCCATTTATCTCTGCAATGAATTGAAATGCCCTTATCTCCCCCTTTCCTTCCAACAACCCAACAATAACAAAAGTATGCATGCAAGTGACGGAGGAGAAATCCTTTCTGGAAACAATATTCAGCCACAGATTTCTGAGGAATTTGGAGATGATATCTCTATTTGCCCCCTGTGAAACTCAGATTCTTTCTGCTGAGATTCTTTTGTCAGACTGTAAAAAGCATCCATGGGGTTATCTCTAATGAGATTTCCAAAATACAGAGCAAAAATAACCTGAACATATACAATTCCATGGGAGTGCATGTTGGAAATGTATACCTTTGAATGCATGAGCATTTACTATTTCTGGTAGTGGCATGAGGGGGAGTAAGAGATTTTGTTAGTTATTTTTATGTTCTTTAAAGCAATGGGAGCATAGTAGAGACTTCCAGAGTATTAGTTTTAATGCTTGTCTCAAAAATTTAGAGTCTTGTAAGAATAAAAGTCACATCAGCACCCACTCTTGGGTGGGTGTTGTCAACACAACCAGCCTCCTGATGGAAGGCTTGGACAACTCTCAGCTGCTGTTTGGGGTTGGGTTGTCCAAAAAACTGCTATAGGTTTGTACTGTATAGTACATTATAAGATTGAGGTGGAGGGGTAGAAGGGAGCAGAGCCGAACAAGGAGGATGCATGCCTGACACTGGGGAAAAAGGGGCAAATGCTTAATAAAACGTTGAAAAGAAGCAGTAATTTCTGTGGTAATGATGGGAAGTGGAAAGTGTAAGAGGCAAGAGATGGAAAAGTCAAGAGTCTTTTGAATGCTGGGATCATGTAACTTCTTTGATCTCAATTTACATTGTTAAATATATATTATAAAGTAGATATTTTTGTGGGACTGTTGTCTGAGCATTTTGCAAACAACAGTGCACTTTCTAAAGAGAGGCAAAAAAATGTCCATCATCACGATGCCACAGACACCAGAAAAACTGGTCCAGGATGCCAAAGGCAATTGAGGTGGTCAGACTTTGGCATCCTGGCTCAGGACACTCAAGGACATCTTCTCCCTGAGCTGGGGGGTAGGACTTTGGGATTAAGTGTGTGGAAAATGGAGGAAGGGGACATTTCTGGGGCAGGATGCATGCGCTTGTGCTTTCCAATGCTGAGATTATACTACTGTGTCACTAAAAGATGCTCTGTCTTTTCTCTCTCTCTTTCTGTTTATGTCCTCCCAATCCCCTTTCCCCTTTGCTGTTTGCGCAAGGACATGGGCTGATATATCTGTTTTTTCCTTGTGTAACAGACGCCTTGTCTTTCCCTTTTCACGGACCAGGACGAAGTCACAGTGGAAACCACTGACCCTGAAAAGAATAAAATGGACAAATTAATTGAAATTCTCAACAGCATGAGAAACAACAGCAGTGACGTTGACTCCAAGCTTACCACCTTCATGGAGGAGGCCCAGAACTCCACCAACTCTGAGGAGATGCTGGGGGAGATAGTCAAGACCATCTACCAGAAAGCGGTGACAGACCGCAGCTTTGCTTCCACAGCAGCCAAGCTCTGTGACAAAATGGCCCTCTTCATGGTGGAAGGAACCAAATTCCGGAGTCTGCTCCTCAACATGTTGCAGGTAATAAGATAAAGTTGTTTGTTCAGATGCCTGTAGCATCACCTCACTTAGTTTTACTGTATGCTTGGAGCTGAGCTGTTACCAAATTCCTTTTGAACCCAGGTTATGAGTTCGTGGTGTGTACCTCCTATTTTGTCTGTGCACATCTTTAATGGTTACCATAGATAATGTGACACTGAGGGCATTATCAAGGTACTCTTCATTCTTATTTCATGAGCTCTACATGGAATTGTGACATCTCACACCAGGGCCTGTCTGTGTAATGAGTCAGTTGCTTGCGGCAGCATCCCCGTGGCATGAAAAGAAATTAACTGGGAGGGTCTTTCAGTGTAGGCTGTTAGAGTGGAGGGTCCATCTCAGCACCAGCGACACCAAGACAAGTCCCTGATGGTCTTAGACACCGAGATGGTCCCTGAGCAGGCTTTTGGCTGCATCACCTGGCGGAAGGGCTTGCTCCTGGTTTCTGATTTCAAACAAAACTGAGATAATTGTGTATTTTCTCATTATTCTGGGTGACTTATTTATTGGTATGTGGAGAACTGGTTGGTTGTTCTGCTCCAAAACCATCAGTGACAGCAAAGTTGCAGAGGGGATAAAAAAGCAGTGGCTCTGATAACTGGTCTGTGAGGTTAATGGTTGGACTTGGTGGTCTTGGAGATCTTTTCCAGCCTAGGTGATTCTATAACGATGTTGGATGATGAGAAGAAAGGGCTGTCCTCAACTGCCCATGGTCTGCTGAGAGGAGTGTGTGTTACTGCAGTGCCGCCATCAGAGAGGGGGGTTGTTTTCTGGGAAGGTGTCACATGCACCTCCAATTTTCTGCCTCTGGAGACAGAGTTGAAACTACGAATTTCCATCCTTAATTTAGTGTGCATTTCCATTCAGCTGTTCCCTCACACACATCTGTCTGTGGGACATACAGTTCATTTCTCACACGTCATTTCTCTGCTCTCCACACAAGTCTGTTGCTCACTCCACTTTTTGACTCATCTTCTTGTTGTTCTTGTTGCTCTTGTTGGAGATCCTCTCTTGGATGCTGTGCCTGGCTGCCTGTACCTTGAGTTGGCTTTGTGGCAACACAGCAAGCAGGGAAATAAGGAGTAAAATAAGATAGTCAAAATCAGTATCAGATAATTCTGCACAATCACTGGCCCAGCTTTGCTTCTCTCATTGCTCTGGGTGCGTATCAAACCCAGCATCTCTCCCTGTGCCCACTCTCTGCTGCAAAGCCCTTGGGCAGCATACACATCTGCCCATTTCCTGTACCAGGTGGTGATCTTTTCCAGATGAGTATTTCCAAAGGTATTATAAATCAGAATGAGACAAATTGCAGTCAGAATCCGTCCCAGAATTAGCAGCAAGGGGCTGGAGGGAGCTCTAAACCTGCTGTGCATCCTGCTCTTCCCATCGCAGGTCACTCTCGCATCTTCCCATTAGGCTGAGCAATGTAAGAAATCCAGAATAAAGCCCAGGAATGATGGCCAGGGAGCAACAGAGTGCTAGCCCACAGCTGATTCTGATGGCAGTCCTGGGTTTGGGAGGACTCTTCCAGTTTGCTTTACTCTCTTGCCCCAGCATTTCCACTCATGCGAACAGACCCAGTAAACTGGTTTCTTACTGCAGCATCCTGTGCAAGACTGAGTGGCTTCACATTCAGCTCTTCACAGCATGAATGTAGGATAAATAATGTATCTCCTACCTCCAGAGAGACTCAAAGTGCTTTTCAGGAACGTGTTGCCAGTCACAGTGTGATGGGAGCATTGTGGGGAGGAATGAGGTGCAAAGAGCGAGTGGGGTGTGTGGGTGACCGAGTTCATGTGCTGAGGCACAGAGAAATATGCAAAAGGGATTTGTTCAGCCCCAAAGTGCACATCTTTTATAAATGTCTTGGTGGCGCAAAAGGTTACAGATCACTACAGGTCAAAAGCAAAGTGCTGTGTGAAATTAAATAATTTAACATTTCCTTTCTGATAGTAAAGGATTTTGAATTTCTCCAAGCACTGTTTCATTTTCCCAACAAAATAATCAGGTGCAGTCACACAGATTCATAAATACTTCGGTCAAACCCTAAACCAGGAATTTTTTGAGGCATTCAGGCCTGATAGCCCTGCCTGGAGACAGAGCCAGGTATGAGGCACGAAAGAGTCATTGCAGCTGCCTTGGTGTGAAATAAGGAGGTTAATTATCGATATCAATGTGGTATATTGGAATTGATATATGATACATTATCAGTATCAGTAAGGCATATCGATTATTATGTCATGTTATGGAGTAATGTGAATATCCTATTGATGTATGATGTATTAATACATTGATATCAATTATTATATATACACATATATATACACACACATATATATACATATATAAACACACATACATACATACTTATGTTATAATCATATTTTTCTATGACTGACAATATAACATTACCCAGCTACAATCCTGGCCCTTCCACCATCAGATATTTTCCATCAGCCATTTCTAGATAATTTACCATTAATTAAAAAAGAGAAATAAACCTTTCATAAAACGCTTGCTGCAGAGCAGGATTTGTGTCTCTCTAGCACCTTTCAGACTAATCTGATCCCTGGACGTAAGGAGCTCGGCTTGCTGGGCACCGGCGAGCTGGGGAATTACTGTGCCGGGGTGTGATAAATCGGGATCAGCGTGATCCCTCCCCGTGCTGCTGGCGCCTGGGCCTGCACCGCTCGCCCCCCCATCTGCTCCCGGCAGATGCTCATGTTTTGTAGGGGCTTGTTTGTCCCTTTCCCTCAGGACTGCGATGGCAACAGCTCACCCCCACCAGAGCACCTCAGGAATTAGTGCGTGAACCCGCTGAGGTGCCCTGTCAGCGTGGTTGTGCCTAAGGAGAGCATCCCTGTACCTATAGACAGCGTCCCTGTACCGGGCTGGACCTTAAAACAAGCAGCAAGGGGTTTTTTTCCCTGCAAAACAGGCAGTAAACTGTCTTTTTAACCTGGCTCCTCTTCTATTTTCAGCTGTTGACAAGGTGCTCATGTTTAAGGGTTGCACATGTTCACAGCTAATCTCAGAGCACTTGTTTTGATCCCAAAAGAGATGCCAGTGCTGCAGCATGGGAGTGTTGTCACATCATCGCCCTCCCTTCCAGCAGCTCCTCTGAAGAGCTTCCCTACATCCAACATGGTCCACTTCATGCTCTAAGAGGATCCATGACGAAAACTCTGGTTTGAATTTATCCCTCCCTCTGTGTTTTGGTCTAAAATCTTGGCTAAGTCTTGAATTTGAGTGCTGCCAACCTCCCAGAAAAAGAGATGTGGGAAGTGGAGCCGTGGGGTGGACAGCTGGTAGAGCTGCCATGTGGGAGCTTGGCACTGAGGGGGATCATTTGGTGTCTGGGATGTCCATCCCTGGCACAGCTGCCCAAGCAAGTGGTGGAGGCACCATTCCTGCAGGGATTTAAAAGCTGTGTGGATGTGGCACCTGGGAACATGGGTCAGTGGTGGCTTGGGCAGTGCTGAGGGAATGGTTGGACTTGATGATCTTAGAAGGCTTTTCCAACCTAAACAAATCTGTGGTTCTGTGATTTGGGTTTGATTTTCTCCTCATTGAGTTTGGTTTAGTCTTTTGGTAGCAAGAGCAATTTTGAGCTGTGTGAGCCCTTGGGATGGACCTGGGTGAGCTGGGCCCAGGGAGCTTGGATGGCTGGGAACATGAAAGAACATCTTATGGACACATACGCAGTTTCTTCATGCCTCTAGAAATACCTTCTTCATTAATACATTGAAAGTAACTCTCCTGCAAGAGGTTTTTGCTTGTCATAGTTTCACTCACTGGCATGCCCAGGCTTTCTTTTTTTTTTTTTTTCAGTGGGGGGTGTTAAGCAAACCCTTCACATGTAACATAAGTTGGAGTCCTCTGCTGGAACAACCGTGCTCTTTATAGCAGAGCTGTGTCTGCATCTGAGCTATGCAGAGCCAAGTGTATTATTAGAGTGGACATCACTGGGGCTGTAATTGTACACTGCTCCCCTTGGCAACGATGGCCAACAGCACATCAAACAGAAGGCTGATACCTTCTTTTAATAATAATAAAAAAAAAAAACCTAGAAATCACGCAATGAACATCCCAACACAGAGCAGCAGAGCCCACTGGCCTGCAGCCAGAGCCAGAGCCTGGTGCATCCGTGCACGTGGAATTGCCTTGGTGCCAGAGAAGGGCTGGTTCTGCTGGATGCCCTGTGGCGTGCCCTAACCTATACCCCATTTCACACCCTAATGCGTACCCTAAGGCACGCTGCGCTTGATACGTCATAGGATACTGTGGCATACCCTACTGCACACCCTAATGCACCCCAAAATTTACACCCTAATGCATACTCAGTGATGTACCCCAGTGCGTATCCTGTCAGATACCCTGTGGCATTCCCTGGTGAATATCTTGTGGTACAGCCTAATGCATTCCCTATGACATAGCCTATGGTATATCCTAATCCACACCCTCTTACACAGCCTAATGCACTTCCTATGGCATACCCTATGGCATATCCTAAACCTTATTACATACCCTAATGCACTTCTCACGGCATATCCTGTGGTATATCCCAATGCACACCCTATTGCATACCATATTGCATTCCCTGTGGCATACCCTATGGTGTACCCTAGCACATACCCTACAGCATATGCTAAAGCATTCCCTATGGTATATCCTGATGCATTCCCTAACACACATCCTGTTGCACACCCTAATGCCTACCCTGTTGCACACCCAAATGCGTACATTATGATTTACCTTACTGTATATCCCGTTGGATACCCTATGGCATACCCTAATGAATGCCCTATGGTATATCCTAATGCTTTCCCTATGGTAAATCCTAACATGTTCTCTATGGCATACCCTAATGAATACCCTATTGCACGCCCTGATGCCTACCCTGCTGCACACACAAATGCATATCCTATGGCTTGCCTTATTGCCTACCCAGTTGCACACCCACAGAGGATTTCTTCACCATCTGCAACCTCTTGATGCCCCAGAAATGGCCCTTCCTTGGTTTAGTGCTGTGCTTGGCTCTGGTTGTGGAAAACTCATAGAAACATAGAACATCCTGAGCTGGAAGGGACACACAAGGATCATGGACTCCAACCCCTGACCCTGCACAGGCACCCCAACAACCCTGAGAGTGCTGTCCAAATGCTCCTGGAGCTCTGGCAGCCTCGGGGCCGTGCCCATTCCCTGGGGAGCCTGGGCAGTGCCCAGCACCCTCTGGGGGAAGAACCTTTTCCTGATATCCAGCCTGACCCTCCCTGACACAGCTCCAGCCATTCCCTGGGTCCTGTCCCTGGTCACAGGGAGCAGAGATCACTGCCTGACCCTTCTCTGCACCTCACAAGGATGCTGTAACTGCAATGAGTCTCCCCTCAGTCAGTTTCCAGGCTGAACAGACCAAGTGGCCTCAGCCCCTCCTTGTATGGCTTCCCCTCCGACGCTTCCCCTCTAGTCCCTTGAGACTAATCGTGTGGGTTTTGGCAGAGGTTGCACTTGGGTCTCAGTGGCCTTGGTTGGGTTTGAGATGATTGGTGTGACCATTTATAGAGGGGGTCAACCAGGAAAGTGGCCACAAATCCATTGCTGTCATCCCAGGTGGGGGATGGCAGAGGAGAATTTAGGCTGAAGCATTTCTTGGGATGTAGACATTGTGGCATGAGGTACTGGAGAGTTGATTGATTCCCCTTAGTAAATGTAGGTGCGGTGTGAAGTGTTTGCCAAGCTGTGCATGAGGTTTTGAGATAAATGAGCTGAAGTTATTCCTGTCCTCTAGGCTTTTTAGTCTGAGCAAACAACCTCCCAGTGACAGCAGCCCTTTCAGCATCACAGTGCTCTAAGTTGTAATGATAGACACTGGGTGGATACTGTGGGAGCTGGGATGTGGAAGTTGGTTGGACTCAATGATCTTAGAAGTCTTTCCCAACCCTAATGGTTCTGTGATGTTCTGTGTTATTCTAAGTAATGCACTAATGGTTAATGCTGAAAGGCAAATTTTTTTCCCTTCTCAACATGATTATTGGTGAAGAACAGTTTGTGGTTTGGCAGAGGTGGAGGCAAGAGGATCCAAGTGTGGCTGGAGAGCATCTGACCTGTGCACCATGTCCAGCACTGACTGCAAAAACCCATCAGTCCTCTTTCCATGGCTGTTTTTAATGTAATTTAAGTACAGATGGCCCAATCTGTGGCACACAAAACAGAGTGGTACCACTTGTCTCTGAGAGGTTGCTTCACTGAGAGACTGGGGAAAAAAGGTCCCAGTGCCCCTGGAGCAGATCCTAAAGCCATACAGGTGTGGCCATACAGGTATGTGTCTCACGTGCCACAACAGTGAGCTCAGCTCCACGGAGCAGCACCACATCCATCTCTCAGATCTGTGGATGAGCCAACATTGCAGCCTTTAGTTTATCCTCCAGAAGAGTTGATGAGCTCTTCCCCCAGTGAGGTGGAGATTCAGTGGGGAAAGCCTCCTTGGCTCAAGCTGCTCTCCACGGCTCTTCTGTGCGGGTGAGGAACATCTTGATGGTGAACCTCAGAATGGATGCCAGCTCCCCAGGAGCCTAGCACAAGCACAGAAATAACAAGTGATGCTGCCCTTGTGTAGACACCTTCATTTAGGGGTTTGCAGAAATCTGTAGAGCTTGGAAACCTTTCTTCCCTTACATTTCTGATATTGATCAGAGCATCAAACATCAAACTGTCCTGCCTTTGTAAATTACTGTGGGACTCCCCCCAGCAAAAGCTTTGTGTAGCTTTGAAGAGATTTATTTTCTGTATGCCCAGGGAATTCAAAGGCAGCTCTAAATTCGTGCACACTCATATATCTATGTAGTGCTTGAAGGGGCACAGGGAGTGTAGCCCCGTGGGTGGTTCCGAGGAGCATCCCCAGCTGCTGTGTCCTCCTGCTCTCAGGCATGGAGAAAAATAGTGGAAAGGAGATACATTCCCTGTTTTTTGCCACAAGTTTTGACTTGTGTCTCTGGAGACATTCTCTAATTCTTTAGTGTATTGATTATTCTATTTTTATTATTTATTATCGTATCATTTTTATCACTTTATTCTTGTATTCAATTACTTCTTACTTTGCTCCTGTGATAATATATATGCTTATTGCATATATATATATGTTAATTATACATATATATAATAATTACATATATTTGCTTATGACATACATTAGCATTCTGTAACTTAAAATGTTAGTAATTTTTTTTTTTAATTCTTACCATGGTTCTGGGGGGTTTTTTTTTCCCCTTCTTTCACACAGTCATCCAGGGCCAAACACAGCCCGTGCAAGTGTCGGCAGCAGGCAGGAGAGGGAGCCCGGGGAGCGGGCTGGCAGCCTGCCTGCACCGGCAGGTGAAGGGCAGGGCTGGGCATCAATTCGAGCTGGCCCTGCCTTTACCCCGAGCCCAGCCAAGCTCCCTGCCCGCAGTAACAGCGCTGGGCTTGGCCACGGGAGGCTCCAGGAGCCGCTGGCACACGGGTCCCATGCGGGGCTGGGAGTTACTGGAGAGCCCTGGATTAAATGTCCGGCTGCGTGCTTTGAACTTGCCACTTCTCCCAAGCGGAACGGTGGCTGTTGGAAGCACCCGGCTGCTCTGCGGCCTTTCCACAGCAAGGCAGCGTGGTGGGGGCCAGGGAGCACCAGGCAGCACCTCTTTGGAGGGTGGTGGTGAGGTGAGGGAGGGGTTAGTGGAGCCCAAGATGTCAGGTTTTAACGGAGCGCAAAGAAAAAGGCATTTTTGCACTGATAGGAAGGAGGGGATGGGGACAGGAGTTGTGCCCCACAAGCACTAGGAGCTGTCTGGGCTGGGAGTAGTTGATCCAGACCCTAAATTAAATGAGCAGTAGGTTTGCACTGCACATCAGTCCTCAGTCCGAGGCCAGGGGTGGGTTTTGGGGATCACGTTGAGCTGCATCTGGAGGTGTGCACAGGGCTACTGACGTAGCAGTGGGCATCACAGGGGATGGCAAGGGGACTGTCCCCAGTGCTCTGCAGGTTACTGGGGTCTGGAGTCTGCCCAATGCAGCCACATTCATGGCTCTGCACAGGACAGGTGTTTAAATTAGACTAGCAGTGCATCCTACAGTTGAGAGTTTGATAGGAAGCAGGACTAATTTTCTAAAAAAAATCCCTTAGGGTTTAAAGATTGGTGCATTTGACTTTAATTCAATGTGCTGGTAAGGTTTTATACCTTATACCTCTACAATGCTCAGGTGTGTTGTGAAAAAACAGCCATCACCTTTACTCCATAAATTAGTGTGTGATTTCTCCTGGCTCCTTTTCACCTCGAAGGGGCCAAGATTTCAAGGCCACAGTGGGGACCAGCCTGTGCTCCAGCACATGATGGGACAAGAGGGATGGCACTTGGTGTCTCATTGTCTCTGCCAGGCAGTGGATGCCCTGGGCATCTCCCAGTGGTGGTGGGACCCAGCAGAGGCTCCTCGTGCTCATGCAGGTTGGTGGTGAAGAGTGTCAGGATCACTCGTGGCCAAGCTGCTGCTGCCTGCTAAAAGCACAGCCGAGTTCAGAGCGCGGGGTTCGCGCTGCGGTGGGACCCGTGCACACCCTGTACATGGGCTTAAGCACAGAGTAGAGGCTGTTCTGGGCTCTAGGTGGAGACTGCAGACTGCTGAGCCTGCCTGCATCCTGCCTGCAGCCCTGGGACAGAGCCAGGCAGCAGCCTCCTGCTGGGGTGGGCTCCTGGGTGCCCCCAGACATTGTTGGTGGGTGAGGATGCTGGGGGTCCTGGTAGAAACAGCAGAAATGGGAAAAAAAAAGAGCCTCAAAATCCATTTATCCATTGATGAGAGGTGAGGAAAGGCAGGGAGACATTTCAGTGCTAAGACCCCTCCAGATCGGGCTGAACTGGCATCAGCTCCTAATCTCTCGTTTGCTCCCGAAATGCTCAAGCCCACGGCATGTGGGAGTGTGTTCCTGTCAGCCGGGGGGCTCAGCTGGCCCGAGGCACCCTCCTCACAGACCATCTGCTCCTGCTTGCTCCAGCCCCAGTCCAGCTCAGGCTGCTGCAGCCACCCCCAAGGTGTGGATTTTGGGATGCTGCAGAGTTGGACGATCCCTGCTCCCCATACTCGCAGACAAGCTGCTGTGCCCAGCCCTGCTCTTAGCTGATTCCCTTCTCCTCACCTGGGCACAGGAGTTTTGGAGGCTCATCAGGACCCCGTGATGCATCACCCTGCCTGACACCCATCCCACAAACCCCACCCCACCCCACCCCCGGTGATTTTGTCAGGGAATGAAGCATCCTGCTGACACAGGAGCACCCTGGAGAAGCAAGTGCCAGGGACATCACCTCCTGTTCCAAGGCCGGGGCAGATGCATGTGCCAGCATGGGGTTTGGATAGAAGGATGTTGGAGAGGGAAGCACCTCTTTTTCTGCCCTGGGAAAGGGGGAAGATGAGATAACGTGCTTAAAGCACATGTGCTTTGCCCATCCCTGGCTTTACTTGGACATAGGCCTGTAGCATGCAGAGGATGCTCTTGTGCTCTCCAGCAGGAAATCTCTTTAAGATTTTCTAACTGGGCCACAAGTTTCTGAACCAGATTCAGTTCCCAGCCAAGTGAACCCGACTGCTGTGGTGGTTCCCAGAGGGATGGTCCCGTGGGACCTGCAGCTTGAGCACCCTCAGCATCCCCCGAGCACACTTAGGCTCAGGGTTTTTTCATTGGTGGGTATTCTGGTGTGTAGCTATGTCAGAATCTGGAACTGGAGAATCAGTGCTTTCACAAAGTCCACATCCCCTTTCCTTCCCCTGTGGGGATGGTTTTGCACAGCCCCATCTTTTCCTGCTGCACACATTTAAGCAAAATTACAGTGGGAAGTGGCTTTGGTGGGTACTGGGAGCAGAGGAGCCAGAGGACACTTGAGGGGTGAGGAATGAGGCTTGAGAATTATTTCAGGTCCCTGTCCTACAGCTTGCCAGGCCTGTTGCTGATGCAAAACACAGAATCTAAGTCTTGGGGACAGGAGCAAACAATGCTTGGCTGGAGGATGCTGCCCTACCTTGACACATCCTCTGGTCTCATCAGCAGTGCTGCCAACCATGGGGTGTGCCCCCTGTGCTCTCTTTCCTCACTGAGCATCCCAAAACAGTGCTTCCTTTTCCCCTCCCAGTGACAAATTCTTCCACTTTTCTTGCTTCTTTGTTTTTAAATTACTATTGCTCTAAATAATTTTTTTTTTTTATTAAAGAGGGGTTAAAAGAAGCATCTCTGGCAGTGCTGGGGATCCAAACCCAGTGATAAAGGCAGGCTGGACAGGGTTTGGAGCAACCTGGTCTAGTGGAATGTGTCCCTGCCCATGACAGGAAGGTTGGAATGAGATGATCTTTAAGACCCCTCCCAACCCAAACCATTCTGTGATTCTGTGCTAAGACTTCCAGTCCAGGAGCAGCAGGAACTGAAAATGAGGACAGCGAGTGCAGTGTCCATCACCTAAGGAGGCAGTGGCAGGCTGGAAAAACAAAACTCTTTCTGTTTCTGCTTTGTTCATAAGAGCAAGGTGTGTTTCCTTGCATCTCTTTGATATTCCAGCCCATGCCATCCAGGGTTCTTACAGGGTGATGCTCACAGTCTGCCAACTTCAGGCAAAATACGCCATGGCAATCATGGACATCCCTTCAGAGATACAAAGGACGGAGCAATTGAGGGCTTTTGCACGTTGATGTTGTTTTCTGCATCACCCTTCTGTAATCTAAGCTTTCCCAGGACGGATAGGCAGCTTTGGAGTCATTGTAGGGTGCTCCATACCTGCATGCTCAGGGGATAAGCAAAAAATATTAATGCATCTTTCACATCCCGTAAAAGAAAAAAACCACCAGCCAAATATAACATTTCTTATAGCAAAAGCTCCCTGGCTACATAGAATTTGTAAATGTTGGCCTCTGAGAAAGATTTTCTGAGCTCCTTTGTGTAAATAACATTTTTTTAGCAGACTGGCACTTCATCTCCAGGTCTCAATTTTCAAGTGGTGGCTTGTTCTCCCCCATCCCAGAGCTGCATTTCCAGCAAGGAGATCCAGCACTGGTACACGATGCCGATCAGGTGCCTGGTGGTGGGAGAGACGTGGTGAAAAGCAGACAGAGGAGATAAGAGGGGTGACAGCCCCTTTGCTCTCCAGCGTGTTTGCTCAGCAATGCTGAGTGCTGGGCCAGAGCCACCACCTCCCTGCAGACTAAACAGTTGCAGTGTTTTCTCTCCCATGACCGAAAGAATTTAGTAAAGGGTCCCGGTATGAAACTTTACACGAACTCTGGGTGCCACGAATATCTCTGGCTGGGAGTCTGTTAACTCCTCCGGTTCCTTGATCATCCGCGCGGTTCAGTCCCGGGGCAGATGAAAGGAAGACCCATCCCACGATGGATTGGCCAGCTGCCTACAGGAGCCCCTGTGCTCTCCCACCCACCGAGTTTTTGTGTGTCCATCTTTGCAGGTTTTTTTCTGCTTTCTTTTAAAGGAGACAGCCAAGAACTCTGGCCCATATGGAGCTCTGGAGTCCTCCAGTTCAGGAAAGACATGAACCTGTTAGAACGGGTCCAGGGGAGGATGTTCCCAGGGCTGGAGCCCCTCTGCTCTGCAGCCAGCTGCGGGGTGTTCAGCTGCACAAGAGAAGGCTCCAGGGAGAGCTCAGAGCCCCTGGCAGGGCCTAAAGGGGCTCCAGGAGAGCTGCAGAGGGACTGGGGCCAAGGCATGGAGGGACAGGACCCAGGGAATGGCTTCCCAGTGCCAGAGGGCAGGGCTGGATGGGATCTTGGGAAGGAATTGCTGTCTGGGAGGGTGGGCAGGCCCTGGCCCAGGGTGCCCAGAGCAGCTGTGGCTGCCCCTGGATCCCTGGCAGTGTCCAAGGCCAGGCTGGACAGGGCTCTGAGCAACGTGGGACAGCGGAAGGTGGCAGTGGGTTGGAACTAGATAACCTTTAAAAGTCCTTTCCAGCCCTGATTCTATAATATCTCATGCCCCTTGGACTTCTTTATAGCCACCTCTGTGCTATGGATGTCCATCCAAAGGTTGTCTGCTCTCCTGTGCTACCCAGCTCGGGGGCTTCCACTTCAGGGACAAGTTTTGGGGATGTGAGAAGCCCCTGAGGCCTCATTCATCCATCAGTCCTGGCTTGCAGAGAAGAAGAGGCCAAGCCTCAGTGTCTTGCCCAGCTCAGCAGATGGGTGGTCCCAGTCCCACTTCATGGTGAACACCAGCAAGAGGGCACTTCCTAGGAGGGTCTTAGCATCCCACAGGAGAACGTCCTGCTGCCAGCTACCAGGCACTTCGTGGACCAAACTGATGTGAGCCAGGAGTGCCTGTGCAGTAAAGCTCCTGATGTCAAACAGGATTAGCTGCCTGCCTTTCCCTGCCCGGTTTCATTCATTCACAAGCAAGCTGGCCTTTCAATGGACACAGCTTCATTTCCAGTGCCAGTGGAATTCCTCCAGCCCTGGTGCCTGGACAAAGGAGCACCTGCCTCCATGGTCAGTTTTCCTCCTCTTATATCCCTCTTTCCAAATTTGGCCTGTCCCCATAGATCCCTTTCTATGTCCACCTTATAAAGAGGACACATTGCATGTGCAGAATTTAAAATAAGAATGCATCCTGCTGGCAAAATCCAGCTGGTCCCTGCTGCATCCTCCTGGGCTGCAAGGCTGGGCATCTCCAGACATGGCATTTGAAAAGCAGGATCCATCTCTCAGCCGCAACTGGGGTCCCAGTCATCACCTCAGCCTGGTGTTGGGAGTGGGATGAGCATTTTCTCAGGCACAGAAGTGGTCTCTGAACAGATTTGGGGATGGTGCTGGGGTTCAGACCCTGCTGCATTGCGGAGAAGGGTTTGCAAACTGCCCGCCAAACCATCTACACTCATATGAAGCAGCCCAAAAATAGGTTTTTGTGATATTTCTTGAAATGATTATGCTTTTACACTGAGCTTGTGCTATGAGGAATACAGCCCATGGGATGGGAGATTTATATCAATATATTTTTCCATGGAGTGGGGGTATCAGCACTGCTGTGGGTGCTGGGATGAGCAGGGATTTGCTGTGCTTGATCCTCTCTCTTCCTACCATCTCCATGTAGCTAGGAGGGAATTGCTGGCCTAGGGGTGGGATGCTCTAGAGGGCATGGATTCTTTGTCTCTGTTTCAGGGGGAGGACTCCCAGTGTCTCCGAAATTCCAAAGGTAGCCCAAGGCTTCCTGTGCACGCTCATAAAGACAAAGAGCACATCACTGCTTCGAGATTCCCACTGTACTGGAAAGTGCAGGAATAAGATGAATATAGCCAGGATCTCCTGCACTGCTGCAGAAGATCAAGGCTGCCGAGGGGGAGCGGCCTCCTCTGGGCGTTACATGGGGGGTCTGCAGGGCTGGTCAAACGGGTGTCCTGGCTGCTCTGCTGGCAACCCAGCAAGGAAATCAATTCGTGTTTCTCTGTGGTCCCTTGTCTCCCCTCCAGCCCCTCTCCGTGCAACTGAGAGATTGGCTTGTGAGTCTCAGACACGTGAGTAGCTCCCCGTGTCTGTGTGTCCTGCAGATGGCGGGTCTGTCCCTTGCTCACTGCAACGTCTGGCTGATGGTGTTTTGCTGTGTCTGGGTTCGTGGGATAACAGGTCTTTAAGGTGATGATAAATTGCTGTTACCCAGCTGAGCTGACACCCTGGCACATGTTTGGGAACCCAGAAAGGTGTGAGATAGGAAGGACAGCAATAAAAATTAAGTGACGAAGAAGGCAACTCTCTCACCTGGGTGGTGCTGGAGGAGGCACTGGCAAACATCCAGGACAAAATGGTGATTGCTGTTGGTTGTGTGCAGTCCAGGCTACTGAATCCACCCTCCTGGTCTTCTCAGAGCTTCCACCCAGACAGTGCTCCAAGATCTCTAGCAGCTGAGAGGTTAGCAGCAAAACTTTTATCAGCACATCCATCATTATGCTCCCACCAGGGTGATTTAAACCTCTAAATCAATAATTAACTGCTCTCACCTCTGCAGCCCTTCAAGGACCTGACAGGCATTGCTGTCTGAAGCCATGAGACACCGACATTGGGTGGTTTATTGCTGCTGATCCCAGATTTGGAGCTAGATGGAGAGGTTGGGGTGAGACCAGGAGGCAGGAGGTTCAAGTGACCACTCGCCTGGTCACCTCAGGGTGTTTGTAGACATGGGAAGTATCCACAGCTACTGTTGGCTCTGGTCATCAGCTGCCTCGGTTACCCAAACCTGGGAATGTAAAATTGATTATGTTTCTTGTCCTGGGAGTTTGCTTAGCCCCTGCTTTAGAAAAACCAGGAGTTTTCTGACCTTACTTTCCCTTCATGCCCAAATCCTTCTGAGAGGAGTAAGCACTGTGTCTGCCTCATGGATGCAGAATCTTTGAGTTGTTCTTGCCGATGTGGAAGAATTCCATATCCCTGGAATTGTTCAAGGCAGGCTGGATGGGGCTTGGAGCACCCTGGGATAGTGGAAGGTGTCCCTGCCCATGGCAGGGGATAAAACGAGATGAGTTATAAGATCCCTTCCAACCCAGACATCCTGTGGTTCTGTGAGTTGGTCAGTGACATCTAAGGAAAGTTAGAAATCATCTGGCGGGGGGATGGTGCGTGGTAGGTGTCTGTGGGGTGGTAGTCACAGTCCTGGTAGCCTGGACCTTCACCATCTGGTGCATTTTGGAGCCCTCTGTGATTGAAACAGTTCACAGAACTGTGGCCATCATAAAGTCAGATCCACGCTGAAGGCCACTGGTAGGATTCCCTGCTTTTCCCAAAATGGCCAAAACATCCTGAGAAGATGTTCAAATGGTGCAGCTCCAGCATGGAGGAAGCGACATGATGAAAGCCTGTGGGAGTGAAATGCCTCATGGCTGGGTGAAGCCAGGACCTCTGCAAGGCTGGGCACAGGGTGTCATCTGTAATTTAAAAGCTTTAGCTGCTTTAAATGTCAATAGCTCCTTTGTTGCAGTCATAATAATTGCCGTGATTCGCATGTCTCGGTCACACGCCCCAGAGCACTTCGCAGAGGAAGATGAGCAAATCATTCCCGTTTGTTGCCGGATGGGAAATCAGGGTACAGAGGTGATGGCAGCCCACACAGGGCTGGAAATAAACCTCAGTCTCCTGTGCTGCTGTTCTCCAGGTTCTGCGTGGGAGCTGTAGGCTCAAAGCAGGTTTTCTGTCGTCACCTTACTCTGCTCTGTCTTGTCTCCATGCTGGCAGTAGGATGGGCAGGGACGGTGTGGTGGGATCTCCATGGGGTTCTGTCCTTGGGTGCAGGCAGAGAGGCCAGGAGTGGGTGGCTGGAGGAAGGGCAGAGCCCATGGAAGAGCTGATGGTCCCACTTCATGTCCCACCACCTCCAGCAGAGGTGTTTTTGTAGTGTTGTCCATGAAGTGAGACATTCCCAGTGGAGCTGTGGGTGGTACAGAGGAGCTCAGTGAGACCCCACAAATCCATGGGCAGAGGTGTTTGATCCCTCCCTGGTGCTGTTTGTCCAGCACCTCCTGAGCTGCTCCTGAATGCAAACCACTCATCTCACAGGTCTATACTCCTCAGGAAGCAAAGCTGCACACCAGAGTGTCCTGCAAGTCAGGACACAAATACACGTAGTATTTAAATTCTAAGCAGGGAATAATGCAGTGATGTTAATTGTGCAAAATGTGATTTATGGAGCCCTTTCTAGGAAGGTTTGTGCTTCTCCAGGACAGCAGTAAGGGACAGAGGCTGTCCAACCTCTGCCCACCAGCTCCCTCCTCCAACCCACTGCATTTGTCTCGGCCCTTTCCCAACAGCCATTTAGGGCTCCAGGGTTTCGCAGAACATTGCCAGTAAGATCAACTATTTAGCACAGCCTATCTCAGCTTTTTATATAGCTCTTAGCACGGATATCTAAGCATCATATATTTCTTTTTGTGCAGTATTTCTGACTCAGTATTTCCTGCCTCCTTGACAATGACTGAGTAAACAGCAGAGCTGCCAGAGGAAGAACCCTGTGTTCACAGAGCAACAAGCCCAAATGTGCCTCTTTTTTTTTTCCATCAGAAGGTGGCGATGCTTAAATTAACCCTCATTTTTATCCCTCACTAAACTTTTGCCCTCGAACTTGCTGCTGCCAGAGTCAGCCATGGGTCGGTGGGCCCAGATCTGGGGAAAAGTTATTTGGAACTTGTCTTTAAAAAAGGGTGACGAACTCCCAAGGGAAGAATTTTCAGCTGCAGCTGTCTGAGCTGGGGTGAGGGCTTAGATCTGATGGCAAAATGCTGCTTCTCATCCCACCTGACTCTGCTGCCCACCAAAAATGTTAGAGGGTGGATTTGCCTGCTCTCCCACAGAGTGGCCATTCCTCTTGGCTCTTCTAGCTTGCTCCTAGTCTCTGAAAGGTCTCATGTCCCCTGTCATGAGCCAGTGTTGCATGAACTGCATCTATACTGGGATGGGGAGTGGGCTTTCACTGGGCTGCAAGAGTGGACACCCCCAGGATAAAGGCATTTTGAATTTCCATTACTGGCAGGAGCTTCAGCCAAGCTTACAAAGGATCCCACAGAGGATGTCAGAGGTTTTACTGAGCCCTGGGCCATCTCTGTGATGTGTGAACACAGGCCACCCTGACCTACCCATCGCACACGGTGAGGCCCAACATGATGAACATGCTTAGCCTTCAGATTTATGCCCCAAACTTGTCCTGTATGAGAACTCTTTAGAGGTCCCCTTGGCATCCCCCTACTTGCCACATGGTTTCCCAATGAATTCTTCTCCCAAACCAGGCAGAGAAGGGAGGCCAACCCTGCTACCTGGTATAAATACATTTTATTTTAAACTATAGGCACTGAAGGAAGGTCATCCAGTAAACACACCCAGATTATCTACAGGCCAGAGCACCCCCAAATTAGTAATACAATTTGTGTTTAAAAATACAGCCAAACTGATGAAAGATAATTTGCTTACTGCTCTGACATCACCACCTAAGCATGGGGCAAGCCAATCCACAGGTTATTTTTATATAACTCCGTGAGGCATTTCCAGAGCAAATAAAGTTCAATGGGCAGGGCAGTGACCCGGCTGTCTGGTTCCAGAGCTTTTCAGCCCCCTCCAGGCTCGTCACTGGTGTGTGGAGGTCTGTGGGTCAGGGCACGGCTCCATCGGATGTGCCCCGGGCACACAGGACGTGGGGTTTGTTCTCTGCCGGCCGGCTCCTCACCTCTCCCACGTGCTGGCTCTGGCTCATCCGTTTGGGTTGCACAGCCTTTGGAGCTGCTCTCCGTGTTCTCAAAGGGTCGCAGGGCCTGCTGTGGGCATGGCTGGCCTGCAGCAGGTGAGTCACACGTGTAACTCCGTTAATCAAACAACCCAGCTGAGCCTCGGTGATGGCAGTGGTCTCCTCAAACACCCCAAGGCAGATGGGGCACCTCTGCATGGGTGGCACTCAGTGCACACCGTGGTACGGGTCAAACCTGCTTGCTGAAGGCCAAATTTAAGCACAGAGCTCCCTGGACCACCTTCCTGGTGCATGCTGAGACACTGGTGTAGCACCATCCTGAGGCAGATGGGTTTCTCAGGATGCTTCAGGATACCTCTGGCACTGCAAGTCCAGCTGCCATGGAGGTTCCTGCCAATCCCAGCTCTGGCCTGTAGGCAGGCGTGGTCCAGAAAATTTCCTCCCACTGGCGAGATGCTCTTCCTACTTTGTCAGAGGAATCAGTGTCACTCCCCTCCTTTTGCAGAACATGTGCAAATCACCTCCTTTTGCAAAGTTTGGCCCAAGCTGAGTCTGCAAATGGAACAAAATTGTTCCCTCTGTGGCATCGCATTCTGGGTGGAAATGTTCTCGGGGCCTTCTGCATCCATCCTATATTCCATCCCCCTCTCCCATCCTTCGTGGGGGTCCCTCAAAGTCTGCACAAGCTTTCCTGTGACTGGAGGAGGGGGAACCTCAGACCGTTTTCTTTTACAAGGATCTTCTTACAGCTGCAAAGGTGGGGCAGTGTTCATTGATGTCTCTGCATCACCCACCAGGTGCCACAGGATGAAAAAAGGAGGGTGATGTGTGGTGGAATCCTTTCCTGCCTGGCTCCCATCCCAGGCCTCATGAGTTTGGTTTGGTTTGCTGGTTGGTTTATGGAATTTTGGGGGGTTGGTTGGTTTGATGGGGTTTTTTTTACAAAAGATAACCATTTTTAAAGGAAGATGTTGAAGTGTCGGTTTTCTCTCTTGCAAGGGTGCAGAGCAGGGCATGTTTGAAGCAGGAACAAGAAGGAGCAGAGTTTCCTGCAGTGGTTTTTATTCTTGCCCAGTAGTCTGGGACTGCAGAGCCCGTGCAGTTATCCCAAGCTGCTAGGAATTTCACAGCATGCCCCAGAGATCCCAAAATACAGCACAGCTCCCCAGGTATATCAGTGTGGAGCTTCCAGGTCCAGGCAGGACAGAAGGTGCTGAAGGGCATCCAGGCTGGGAGGGTCAGAATGGGTTGGGGGCTGGAGCTGGCTGGGCTGCTGCATGAGACAGTGCCAGGAGATGCAGAGGAATCCAGAAAAGCTCCAGGGTTCCAAGGGAGCTTTTTGTGCTCTGCATAGGTGGATGGGGCAGATGAGGGGCATGTGATGCTCTTGCCTGTTTTTTTAATTTCTCAGTAATCAGGATATCATGTCTCTTTGACTTTTTATTTTTGCATTAAAAATCAATTGAAAACTCCAGGACAAGTAATTGAGTAACCCTGGGGTGATAACCTGAGCTGGCAAATAACTCTTCCATTACTGCCCAGGGACTGGCTGGTTAATGAAAGGATGAACTCTGCAAACTCCCCCGGAGAGTCTGGGGAGACCCAGCAGGATTTGGCTGCAGGTTGACTTCGAAGTTGCAGACACAGTTGGGCAACTGACTTATGGAAATGGGTGTAGAGAGGAATTAGTCATCGCTGTTTGGTTAATAAGTGCCTCAGCTATTTTACAAGTCTTTTTTCCTGCATATGCAAATTCATATTTTATTTTTCCTTTTGTAGTGAAACATATAAATAGCTCCTGCCTTGGATCTTCTGTGCATGCAGTTGTGTCTTGAAAATAATCATCATGCTTTTGCCTGGCTTTCTTTAGCAGCTGCTTCACTTTCCTTTGTTCTAAAAGGAAGACCTCCTGTGTGTTGTCCAGGGCAAGAGAGCAAACTTTGGTGTGGTGGCTTTTTTATCTCCCCAGCTTTGCAGAGAGCAGCTGCAGGTCAGAGCATTTGCAGCAGCAAAGCCCTTTGTCTCAGGCAGTAGGAATAAACTGAGATGAAAAAGATAGAAGGTAATTTATTTAGTTGCTGGATTTCAAAGGTTGTGCAACCTGCACTGGGAGCAGGCAGTGTGGAGAACGAACTTGTCCTCTTCTTCTTCAGTGTTCCCCTGCTTAGTGTCTACTAAATTTTAGTACCAAGGAAAGGTCTCTATGGAGACAGACAAGCAAAGTCGCGTGGGATGTCATGCAAGAACCTCTGCAGCATCTCTTAGGCCCAGGGAAACCTTCTTGACTCTGAGCACGATGCACTCCCTTGTGCCATCCTCTAGAAGGCTTTTTATTTGCTTTTCTGTGTTGCCTTGTGCTCTTTGCCACACGCTTCCATCACATACATCCCTCTTCATACCCTGCTTTTGGACAAACCCCTTCTTTCACCCGAGCTGGAGGTATGATGGAGAGGCAGCTATCTCCCTGTGTGCTTCCTCCTGATGCTGATCCATAAATCACGTCACTGGGATAATCCTTAGTCATAGCAACCATCAGCTCAGGCGCAGGGTGACCTTTTAATGCCAAGCCCAGGCTGCCCTGATCTTCTGGTCAGGCAGGGAGCCAGTCTCTGCCATTATTTTGTGAGACGCCAGAGAGCAGCCAGACCATTAGGATGCTCCTGGCCAGACACTGGGTCTGCTGAAGATACTGGAATAAATGGGCTGGGCAGGTCAACCTGGACCACCAAGCCCAGCACGGCCACCAGCATTTCCTCTGCATTTTATTTAACCTCTCTGTTGCTGCCTTGATTCGGTCCTGGTGGTGCATACAGAAAAGAGTCCCCGTGTCTGTCGGGGGGGACAGTGGGGCGCAGGGGACGTCATCTCTAGTGCAAGCTGTGGCAGTTATTGCAGGAGTTGGTGCTATTTCTACAGTACCTGCTTTCTGGTGGCTTTGCTGTGTTGAAATTGCAGCCACTCCGCACGCATTGAGTAATCTCCCCACTGTTACTAAAGAGTCAGTCTGTCTGTCTGTCTTCCCCCCACCCCGAGTTTCAATTTCCTCCTAATTCCCTCTCTAGACAGCCGTTGCCTCTCCCGTGGTGGTGCGGTGTTGCTGATGCAGCCTCTTGTCTCTGTGCCTCTTGCAGAAGGATTTCTCCATGCGGGAGGAGCTGCAGCAGCGGGACGTGGAGCGCTGGCTGGGGTTCATCACCTTCCTCTGCGAGGTCTTCGGCACCATGAGGAGCAGCACTGGGGAGCCCTTCCGAGTCCTCGTCTGCCCCATCTATACCTGCCTCAGGGAGGTAAATGCCTTCCCACTTCGTCCTTCCCCACCAGTGGGACAAGCTGTTGTGTTGCTGTGTGGAGATGCCCGTGGTCCATGGACAACACTGGAGAGGCTGTAGCTGCCCCTGGATCCTTGGAAGTGTCCAGGGCCAGCCTGGACGGGGCTTGGAGCAATCTGGGATAGTGGAAGGTGTCCCTGCCTATGGCAGGAAGTCAGAACTAGATGGAGGATCTTTAAGGCCTTCCCAGCCCAAACCATTCTAGGATTCCATCTTTGCTTTGTAATTCCTAGAGGTTTGCTCTGCTTACACTTCTCACTTCAAAAGTACCCATATCTGCAGGGATGCTTGGCTCTTCCTGCACGTTGTCTTTCTGCTCGTTAAAGCACAATATTTAAAGCTCGCACTCCCTTTGTCCAGGGGTTAGAAAGGACCAACAGTTGGAATGGCAAACCCAGCACTGGAGTTTGCAAATCCCAGTGTTGTGAAAATCCCCACCTAAGCAACTTAAACAGTTTCTTAAAACAGGTGAAGATACCTGAATAGATGAGACAGACTGAGAGGAGGAAGGAAGGAGAGAAATGAGGTCCCTAATGTCCTTAGACCCCACCCAGTGCAACAGAAACCCAGCCCTGTCATCAGGATTGGAGATTTTTCAGAACTTGAGCTCCCCGTGGCTCGGGGTGGTGGCGGAAACCTCAGTGAGTACCTACAGAAAAGACAGCTCAAGTGTTAATGTTCCATAGAGGAGGAGAGGGCTTCCCTTCATCCTGTTTTAAAAATGGTTTTGTCTCCTGCTGGTGCCTTTAGAAGACTTTCTGAGAAAAACCCGCCTCGTTTCCCAGAGTTGGAGCTGTGAATCTCAAATTTTCAGTGGTGCTTCTGTCAGGCCATAAATAACTCGCTGTAAAATAAGTTCTCCGCTAGACCTCGGGCAAGGGAAGGAAAAAGAAAGTGCTGGTGATGACTTTTTTTACATGCATGGGAAGTTTCCTCTGAATGCAAACACACCATAAACATTTTGTCTGGGTGGTAGTACTGTGGGCAGGGTTCACAGATGGTGACTGGAATGGTGAGGAGTGCGGGCCTCATGATGAGACACACATATCCAGAGGAGGAGATGGGAGAGGGATGCTAAGAATAGCCCAACTTCCCCAAAATCTCTGCCCACTGAGGTATGTGTCACCTTCTGGGGAAGATCTTGACGTCTAGCAAAGCCCCCGTGCCCATCCACTTCCCATCGTAATCGTGACACAACACAGCCCTCATTCTGCCAGAGTTTTTCCCTGCCCACTCCCATCTGCCCTAGCCATGCTGTCACTGTCCCTCTTGTCACCTTTCTGCTCTGTAGGGACATGGTGGTGATCTAAAGGTGTGCAGAAGGAGGTGAATTTAATGTATCAGGGATATTTTTTGCTACAGGGCAGCTCCATAAAAAGATTTACTAATTATATCAAGATGTCATGCGTAAATTTGCTCTTAAAAATACATTTCTGTTCCTTAGCAGGACAGGTCTGTCCCTGTGGTGTTGTTTGTCACAGATGACTTTACTAGGTGATCTTTAATAGCGAGGTGATCTTTAGGTCTCTTCCAACTCAAGCCAGTCTGTGACTCTAGGAAGACTCTTAGCTTAGCTGACATGGGTGAGCCTGACTCTTCTGGCTCCCCTGTCCCGAAATGGTTGGTCTGTGACTGCTCTCTCTCTGCAGTGCTCTGACCTTGGTTCATGCCATCCGTCTTCCATGGCTTTGGAATGGGTTTTCATCCTGACAGCTTTTTTTGCCATTGCCAGCTAATCCTGCTGCACAGGGCTAGCCCAGGGGAAAGGACCACCTATTTATTTATCAGCAGTGACAAGCTCTGAGATGATTGCCAGGGCCAAAGACAGGCTATAGACACAGCCAAGGAGGTGGTGGGGTGCTCTTCCAGCTGCACCCAGGAGAGGACAGGGACATCTGCACAGGCTGGCCCTGCTGGGTGCTCTGTGAGAATGTGGAAAGTCCCTGACTGTGCAGAGTGCTCAGCCCTTGGTGATCCCCATGAACCACATGGGTTGTGTCCCAGCAGAGCAGGGGGTGTAACCACAGCCTGTAAAGCTTGGGACTCCCATGTGCCTCAGGACAGATTCACAAGGTGTAGTAGCACTCACAATGGGTTTTTTTCCCTTCTGCTGATCAGAGCATATGTCCCCATGTACATGGCTCAGCCCCTCATCCCTAACTCCCTCCATGTTGGGTATTCCCCAGCAATCTTCCTCTGTGCTGCCCACAGTCCTGCATAAGTCCCTCTGCCTCCATCCACCCATCCTTTTACCATAAATCATTAGCAGAGGCAAGATAACATCTTTCCCTCTGCCTGTCCTTTCAGCTCCTCTTGCTTTTTAGTTTCTCTTTTTTTTTTTTTCCTTTTTCTCTTTTCCTTTATAGCTGTGGCAGACTCAGCTAAAGGTCAGCGAGGCAGTGAGCAAGAGGAAAGGGAAAATTCCCTGATGACTGAGGCAAGAATGTCTCTTCCCTTCCCCGTGCAAAGCTTCCTCTCTCCAGCTCCTTTCCCCCCAAATAAAAGCTTATTCACACCATCATTAGCTGGGTGGGAGGGAGAGAGGGTGGCTGTGAGGACATCGGTTCTGGGTGGGGAGGAGCTAGGGACATGGCTGGGGCATTGGGTGACAATGTGTTGTTTATTGATCGGTGTGGATGGGTTGGTTTTGTGGGCTGGGAAAGAAAAAAAAAAACAAACAAATACAAGTTCATTTAAGGTGAGGCTGGAGTGATAAATGCTGGGGTTTGCGCTGATCGACCCGGCGCCCATCGCTGTCCTCGGGGAAGCAGCCAGGCCTCCGTGTCTCAGCAGTGGGTGGTAAACCATGGCAAAGGAAATTTGGGTCAGGGCTGCCACCTCGCCCAGGCAGAGTTTTGGGAACCAAAGGAGTGTCTGTGCCCCTTGGCACAAGCAGAGTCCAGACCAAGTCCCCCTCCCGTGTGGGCTCTGCTGCACCCTCATCCATCACTTGAGCTTGAAACCAGGGGAGAAGGAAGGGACTTGCCATCACAGCCCACACTGTGACAGCATCTCCCAGGAGCAGAATTTCCTACCAAATGAAAAGGTTTAATTTCCATGACTATTCCGAGGGGTTTAGGGTGGGGTTTGTGCAGGCTGAGAGTGTGTCCTCACAGTGAGGTCTGGTAAGGTCAGCGTTAGGATTTTAGGCAAAGAGATGGTTTGCCAAGGGAAGTAAAAGGTGGATACAGCTCTCATTAAAATGGTGTAATGGAGCACAGTGCCTTTGGATGGTGGTTTGGACCCAAACATGTTTTTGTGCTAGGAACAGTGCATATTTTAAGTTGGAGAAAGGCAATGGATGCCCAAGGTTGGCCCAAAGACCTGGAGACAACTGGGGAAAGGAGGAGAGCCCTTTGCAGATGAGAACGATTGCAGCCATCAGATCTGGGAAGCCTGGGAAAAGAATAACAAAGCAGAGATGTTAAATAGAAATAAAAGCGCTTTCCTCCCATTCTTCCCTCAGAACTTCGGGGAATCGAGGGCGAGCTGGAAGAAGGCATTGTTCCTGGGATAAAGGCTTTCCCCAGGGATGGTTATGCTGCAGCCAGGGCACTGTGGGTTTGACCCTTGCCTGCTCCCAGACCTTGCTGGTCTCACTTGGGACCAGTGGTGGCATCTTGCAGGACCCCATTGTTCCATTAGGCTTTTATCTGGTGAAAACACTTTCAGCAGTATTAGGAAGTTGTCCCGTCTGCTGTGCATGATGGTCTTAAGCAAGAGGGATGTCCCACTCTCTGCTTCCAGCCCTATAAGCCCTCTTGACTCCGGCCTCGCTTCGTTTCACAAAACCTCTCTAAATCTGTCCCTGAACATCTCCTTCTGCCCTTTCAGGATGGTGAGATGTGAACATGCTGACATCCGTCCTGCTCCAAAACCTCTGCCCCATGCCCAAACACCAAGGACCATGCTGAGGCATGCTCCAACAGTGCTTCGTATTGCATGTCCCCCAAAACCAGGAGAATAACCAAGGGACTTTGGTTCTTGCAGCCTGGCCATATTTCTTCTTTTCTGTGGCTTTCGGCAGAGTCAGCAAAATGGAGAAATTGGGTGGTTAAGGCGAGGGAGCAGCAAATGTCAGTTGAACCATCAGAGCCCTGTGTGCAGTGCAAGAAGTGCCCCGTGGGTACTGAAGATGTAGAGATAATAAATAATATTATTTGCCATCTATTGTTCACTGATTGTCACCACTTTTGCCTTCCCTAAGGATGGCTGGAGCTGGCTGTCCCTCATCCAGCTCTGTGCTCCCATGTCTGTGTGTGAGTCAGCAGGGTGGCCATGGGCCACCACAGCTCAGTGCCCTCCCTGCTTCATCCCCTGGTGCTGCTGGGGAGGGGGAGCATTAGGACTAGATCCCGAGGGGCTCAGCCCAGTTCTAGGTGACATCTGAGCTCTGCAGGGTAGGAGGGATCACAGCCAGTGTGGCTGTTGATGAGTGCTGTTGGGAGGTTTGCCTCCTCTGGTGTCTGTCTCATCCTCAGCAGATGTTGTTGGGACACCAAGGAGGTGGCCCTGGGGCTGGGAGCTGCCACCTCTCTGCCAGCCCTCTGCCAGGAGCAGCCAATTCCAGCCCAGGTGGCTGGTGCCAAGTGCTGTTTGGATGTGTTTGTTTGTTCTTACGATGCCATTTGGCAGCCAGGTAACCTGAGCAGTTGCCTATGGCAGCAGAGCAGGAGGATGAAAAACCTGTCTCAATGGACTCAGGCTTAAAGTGATGCCATGTGGCAATAATGCCACTGTGGTCCCTCGAGGCACCTCACCAGCTGGTGTCCCACACGGGCAGGCGACACAGGGAGGGCTCTGCCACCTCTCATGCCCCATAATAACCCTATTCCCACCCCTTACCCATGTCCCTGTGCTCTTCTCCTGCACAGGGCTGATTTTTTGTTGAAAGTTTTAAGTTTCCTCTTGACACTTTCCTTCACCCCACTGAGGTCCCTCTCACTGGCATCTCCTTGAACACATTTCAGTACATCCCAAACTTGCTGTCACTTCTAAACTTCACAAGACTGTGCTGCTCAGCTCCTCCAGGTCATGGATAAGGATGCTAAATAGGGCAGGTCTGGGGATAACAACTTGGTAGTCCTCATCTCCGGCCTTCAGGCAGAGTTGAGTTGGAACCTAGCGGCTACAACCCTCTGAGCCCAACCATCCAACCCGTGTTTTTACCCATCCAGTTGTCCTGGCTTGGATACAAAGGGATTGGGTCTCAGGGGTGACAGGGAGCTGCCTTGGCACCATTCCCCTCTGAGCCCCCCGGGTGCCTCGGACAAGACTATTGGGGCAGGTTCAGAGCAAACCCCAGGAAGCAGCTCATCACAGAAGGACTAATTAAACTGCAGAACTCCTTCAAGCAGGACCAATTCACGGAGATCCCTCCAGCTTTAGAGGGTTATTGCTGCTGAGGCTGGGTGTGTACCCTGGGGTATCCCCATAATAGGGATGTGGTCATTGGCCTGACCCAAGACAGATGCTTTTAGGGTCTTAATACCAACCCTGGGGACCGAGGGCAGCTCCCAGGCACTGTGAATCAGCGGGGATCAGACCCGGCAGGCTGGCAGCAGGCAGGACAGTTGCTTCTCTGCAGGAGTTGTCTCCTACCTCCAGTCTGGTTGGCAGAGACAGTCCCATTTCAGCATCGTTTAAAATCTTGGCACGCTCCCATCGCTTCCCTGCCTTGGTACACGCTGCTAACTGAAAGCCTCGGGGTGGTGGTGCAGGGAGGATAAATGCTCCCCATCTAATTGCCTTCCCCCCACGTCTGAGTCTGCGGTGCAGCGTGTAGACGGGTATCCACTCCCCTCCCTTCTCTTCGTGCCTGTTATCTCCTGGGGCCATGCTGCGTAATTTAGCAAAATATTCTAACACGGTAATTAACGTCTGAACTTCAAGAGGGCACTGCCTTTTCACTGTCTCCTTCAGAGGAAGAAAAAGGAAAACCTTCCCGGCTGCAGTCGGATGAGCGAGGAGGGTGGTGCTCTTTGGAAAAGAAAATTGTATCTTTTAACGTGGGTTGTGTTGGGTTTTGTTAATCACTCTCACTTTTTAAAAAGCATCAGCCTTTTGAGTCAAAAAAAGGGTCTTTGACAGTGTAATGAGATGCTAGGATTTTTAGTATTATTCTCCGAGTCAGAGAATGAAACAGAATTTTTGCTTTATCAAATGAGCAAAGGCACCAAGGGGGTTGGATTTTGACCCACCCCATGGAAGCTCCATGAGGCCTGATGTGAACAGAGAAAACATGTTCTTTATGAAGAACGAGACTTACATCCTCACAGAAGTCCCCTTCTGGTTCCCCCATATCTGGTTCTGCAAAAACCTCAAAGGTTTGGTCTCCGGTCTGGTGGGACTGGGACAAACTGGGAAGTGTTTTGTCTAGGGAAAGGATGGAGGACGAATGAGGGCTGTGGGCATGGGAGGGAAGGCATTTCAGAGAAGGAGTGAAAAAGAGTGACTGGGGGCCAGGGACATGGGGAGGAAGGAGAAATGAGGAGAACAACAAGTGGGGAGTTGTCTTGGGAGTCCAGGAGATGGGAGTTGAAGATGTGGAAGAGCTGGGAGGAAAGTCTGGGGTTTGGAGCAAGTGGGGCACGGGGGTAAAAAGGGGTTGTAGACTTCCAGAGCCGTGGCAGGAGGCAGAGTGCAGGAGCAGAGTCTGTGAAGAGCAGGGGTGGGTGCCTGTCTGTAGGACCACGCAGGGCAATGGTGGATGTCCCTGTACGTCTGTGCCTGCCATACATAAATAACCATGCAAAAAGCTCCCATGCCCCCAGACCCCCATAGCTGTGCTGGCAAAAACACTCCTGTGAATGCAGCTTATTTGGGAAACAACAGATTTCTTTTAATCCTCGCCATTTTGATCAAAGGGCACAGTTAAGGTGGAGGAGGTCGAGTGTTATTTGGGAGCAGATGAGGACAGGCCAAACCGAGGAGGACAGTCCAGTGCCTGGAAGCCCATCTGCCCTGTTGAGTATTTCATGTGCAGGAACATATTCTTGGAAAGCCACAGCACTCGTTCAGTCCCAGCATTAAAACCATGGTGTTGTATCTTAAATAGGGGAGGGGAAATGCCACCCTCGTTTCTCTGCGACCCGCGGAGAAGGCAGAGGAAGCAATTTGCGCAGATAAAGAAGTGAAGCCAGATACCATCTCACAGGATGGTCCCTCCTCCTCGCGTGGCTTTGTTTTTCTCCCTCGCCCTCCGTACCAGGCATTGTTAGTTCCCAAAAACCCTTTCAATGGGATGTAAACACAACTATTTGCGTCTGCCGCCGCGCGCTCGCTGCCTCTGCAGAGCCAGGAAAGCGCAGAGCCTCCGGCCAGCCAGGGTGGAGCCCGCTGCAATCAAGCACCATGGTCTCGCCACTGTTTCTTTCCATGTTTTGTGTTTCCCCGGGACCCTTGGGATGAGATCACATCCTCCTCTCCCAGGGTTATTATGTCTTTGGACAGGCAGGATGAAGCCAGTCGTCTGGGTGGCTTGAACTCCCTGTGCACCCAGACCGGGTGGCTCTGGTCGTCTGTCCTGCTCACCTTTGGGTCCTGGAGGTCCACCTCCAGCCAGGGGATATGTAACCACCAGGCTACTGTTGGATGGCAGCATCCGGGTTGATGAGTGACCAGATTTTCTTCATCATTGTCTCCAGTAATTGCCTCTTAATGGTTTCCATCTTCGCAGGAATTCTTTCTGCTGTTCCAGATCCGGGGAGAGAGAGTGTCGTGTTTCATGGTTTCCCTTGTCTACAGTGGAAAGGAGTAGGAGGAGTTTCCCACGACTGGGTACAGGATTTTGTTCCTCTGGCCTTAATTCAATTTGCTGTTAAGTATCTCTGAGTTCCTCAGGAGCCTGACAAGGAGGATAACCAACATTTTGGTTTACTCGATGCAATAAACAAACTAATCTCCTCTTACCATCCTCCCAGGGAGTCCTGGTTGTGTAATAGGAGAACAGAAGTCTCCTCCTGAGCTGAGAAGAGCGCATCAATGTAAAAGGAGTTGGTGCCACCAAAACTGGTTTGGGTCATCCAAAATATGTTAGAGAAAGTGCCTGCTATGGACAAGGCTATGATGCAGCCACGCAGGCACAAGCAGCTCCAGCACAGAGCTCCTTCCCCCCTGTGCCACTTCGTCTGGGCAGCTGCTTGTGGGATCAGCAGTGGCCCATGCTGGTGGCCTCTTCCTCTTGGAGCAGCAGGAGCTGCTGTCAGTACATTTTTCTCCCAGGCTGAGACCACAACAGCCCAGTCAGGCAACTGGGAAGAGGGTTCCCTCCACGAGACACATGATGTGGTGGCACCTTGTGCATCTTCTGTAGGCTTGAAAACTTCCCAGATCCCCAGAGAGCTGTGAGCAGAAGGGAATGGGGAGAGAAGCACCATTGCTAGTGGAAGCAGCTGGACACAGACTGCCTGTCCCAGCTCAGCTGTGTTTTCAAATCCCAACAAATCACATTTTGGAGCGCTGCAGAGCCTGTGCCTTGTGCAGAGATAAGCACAGGCAACTCTGTAAGGGAAAGGTTTTCCCCAACATTTTGTGTTTGGGCAACGTCAGCGTCAAATGGGTGAGCAGCAAAGATCTGTAAGGGAAAGGTTTTCCCCAACATTTTGTGTTTGGGCAACGTCAGCGTCAAATGGGTGAGCAGCAAAGATTTCACTTCACATCACAGCCTGTGAACTTCTAGAAGTCTGTTTCCATGTGCTCATTGTTTCTTCTCTGGAGAAAGTCAGTCTCATCTGACTTCCCTCGATCCCAGAGAGGGTCTCTGTGCCCCTTTAGAGAGGGTGGCACTGGCATAGCTTGTTGGTGGGCACAGGATGAGCTCAGCTGACCTTCTGATATCCTGGGTCAATGAACTGATACATCTGATGGTAGCAAATTGTAGAAATGCAATCACTCATCCCCACACCCTTGTTTGTACTTTGCATTTTCCCCAGTCCTGGCTGTTTTCACCACCCCGTGCCCTGTGACAAGAAGAAAAGTGGAGCTGTACCATTGCCTGTGTCTCAGAGAAGTGCGTGACTGTCCCCATGCAGAGCCATGCAGTCCCATGGATCTTATCTCAGGCATCTTCCTTAAAGACTTGTGACAGTAGGTTGATAAGGGGCTCCTGGAAAGGCAGAAAATTGCTACTGATGTCTGTCTGCACAGAGCCCGTGAAGCAGAATTGGCCTGTGCTCCCAGGAGGACCCACCTAGCAGACTGTGAGGATTCCAGAACGTTTTGGGGGCAGGAGTTCCCCATCTGTGGTCCATTAGAGCAGGAAGAGTACCTGCAGAGCTGTGTTAGCACCTGAACTGCACTGTTGGATGTAGGGGATGATCACAGAGCCATAGCATGCTTTGGGGTGGAAGGAACCTTTAAAGCTGATCCCATTCCACCCCCTGCCATGGGCAGGGACACCTTCCACTGTCCCAGGTTGCTCCAAGCCCTGTCCAACCTGGCCTGGGACACTGCCAGGGATCCAGGGGCAGCCACAGCTGCTCTGGGCACCCTGTGCCAGGGCCTCCCTACCATCAGCATAAACAAGTTCTTCCACCTATTTAGTCTGAATCTCCTTTTTTTTAGTTAAAAATTATCACCCCTTATCCTGTCCCTACAGGCCCTATAAAAGCTTTGTCCTTACTTTTCTTATAAGCCCCCTTCATAAGGGAGTCTCTGTGATGATCCTGACCACAGAGCTGAAACAGATCCATTTGTCAGAGGACAAAGTCCATCACGGCTCTTCCCAAGGCCCTTTCTGGTTAAAAGCAGGACTGGGAAGCACCATCCAGTAAATCCACTGCATTTCCAGTGCAATATGTCCACTCTGCTTAAGCTCCAGGTGGCACAAATAATTGATTTTTCACTTCCTCATGGAAATAAGTCTCCATTTTCCCCCGTGGCCTTGCTCCACACCAGTGAGCCAGTTGCAGCACCTCGGCAATGCATTTGCAGCATGCTGGTTCCCCTGTGGGCATGCTCCTCAGTTTCTGGGAGGGGGGAATCCTGGGAGGCACCTCCTCATGACCCAGGTGTGGATGAAAAGCATACCTGTGGGCAGCCTGGGTGTCCATGCGTGTTGCCACTGGACGCATGAACCCGTCGGGGAGCCAGGGTGAGCAGCGTGTGGGCTGCGGTCACCCCAGCTTTCCCTGGGTCTCAACCCAGCCTCTCCGTGGCTCTGGGTGGATATTTTCCAGGTTTCTTGCGCTTTCACGCTGGAGTCATCACCAAAGCATCATAAAACACTGCATGCTAAGGGGGTAGTTAGTGGCCGGCGTTGCTTATGTGTCATTTTGCAAGCGATATTGTACACAGTAATTAGTACTGTGCCTCGCAGGAGATGTATCATTGCATCTGGAAAGGGTAATGTGTGCGTTGGGCTGCTCCCACCCCATCTCCTGAGGAGAATTGCTGAAGAACACAATTAAACCTCCGTGGTTTGGTGATAAGGGACAGTGGGGCAGGTTCTCCTGTCCTCCTTGTGGTGTGGGCACCCCTGAGAATACCAAGTGAGCACTTCAGCTTCTCAGCAGGCCGGGTGATCTCAGAAAGCAGATAATAAACCCAAATATTTGGGGTATATCCCACTGCCTTCACTTTTTGGTTTGCTCATGGTGGTCTGCACCCCATGCACGTGCATCTGTTGCTGTTCAGGAGGATCAAGCTGCTTCTGTCCGTGGTGAGGCACAGCTGCAGTTTTGGGGCTCTTTGGGTCCTTCAGCCGTGGCTGCATGTCTACCCCATGTGGCTTATGATGCTTATCTCTTTAAAGATGTAAAGGGAAGGTTCTGGGGCCACAGAGGCCAGGGAAGATGAGTCCCAATAGCACACCATGGAAACCAGTTGCGCTCAAGAGCCACCCTGCAAGGCACTGCAGCTCCCCACAACACACAGCACTTCCAGGAGCAGACCCTAAAACTTATTTTGGGTTGCTGATCCAAATATTTAGCACCCAGAGCCCACCTGGGCACATTGGCTCTGCAGAGGACCTTGCCCAGTGCTCATCTCTCAGCGTGACATAGAAATTTGAAAGAGAAGGCGCCTGGTGTCTTCCACCAGTCTGCAAGGCTGAGTCCAGCACCAGAAACAAAAGTGAGAAGCCTTTCGCAACTGAGGCTGGGTATTATATGACTGGCCGGGCAGATTCTGGCATGCAGCCTCCTCTCTTAGGAAATCAGGCAGACTCTTTGTCTGCTTTCCAGCAGGAACTACTGCTTTCATTGCCCGGCTTCGCCCGATACGGGGGAAACCGGCTGGAGAGCAAAGGGAAGTTTTCATCACAGACAGCCCCAGCCTCCGGGGGATGATTACAGGTTAAACTGAGGAGTGCGTGAGTCCCAGCTCACCTGCCCTGTTGTCTGCCTCATGCTCCTCTTTCAGATCCCTCGTCCACATCCACCAGCTGGTTTGAACCCTGTGGGAACCTGGTGGAGAGGGATGGGATTGTGCCCGTAGTGGGAGTTGGGCAGAGGCACACAGCAGGGAGGAGCAGCTATAAATAGTTAAATAAATAATAGTTCCAATGTGGGAGTGCTAATTTAATGGGTATAGAGTGTTTACCTTAAAATATTTTAAGTAAATATGAATTAGATTGCAAACAGTGAATGCAGTTGGCTGGGTGGTCACACGAGTGCCGGGACTTTAGGGCTGTGATTTCCCTGGAACTCTCAAAGCATTTTCACCATTTTTTCTTGCAGTCCTGGTCAGGTCTGACTCAGGGGTCACAGAGCTTTGGGAAACACTGTGCTCTGGCTGAAGGAACCACCCCAATGCTTTGAGAGCCTGGTGCTCACATGGGTCACCATCAGTGGGGGTGAAATACTCTTTGAGACATACATGCAAGTTGTCATTGATGAGTGAGGACATCCGTGGTGGGAACACAGGCAGCACAGTCCATGTAGTCAGCAAGGTTCAGGGCCCATGCCAGGCTCCCTGATCTCCTCCTGCCCCATCAGGCAGAGGTCAGAAGCAGGTACTGCTTACACCCCTGCATGCTATGGCCATGATCAGAACATGCAGAGAAGCAGTGCCATCATTCTGATCCTCCAGGCTTCAGTCCTTTGCACTGATGCAGGTGGCTGGCAGCCATCTGTGGCCATGGATTTGGACTCTGTTTCCCCAGAGCACCAGCAGATCTGACTGCTGGGCTGTCCCCTGATGCACAGGGATGTGCCTGGGCTTGGTGGGCAGGTTGTGGGCCTCCCCAGCCTACATGTCTCAGGCAGAGGCTCACCTGTAGTGCTTCAGACTGGTATCTCTTAGTGCTCTGATGGAGCAGTGGAGCATGTGGTACTTGGGTGGACAAGTGGGGCACGTGGTGCCTCTGGAGCAATGGTGCTCATGGATCCTGGATAGATGAGGTGCAGTGCATGGTACCTGGATGGACAAGGTGGGGCATATGGTGTCTCCCTGGACAAGGTGTAGCACATGGCACCCTGATGGACACACTGGAACGCACGCATTCTCCTTGTTCAGCCAAGTCACATTAGATGGTGTCCATGAGGGCAGCGTGAAGTTGGAGGGTGCCTGCCCAGGGCTGGGGGTAGGATGTGTTCTGTGTTTCATCATAGAGAGGTGAGACTGTTTCTCATTAGCCAAGTGTCTGAGCACTTGACAGGGACATGTTCATCCTCACCAACACCTTTTGAGGTAGGGAAGCATGTCCCAACCCTGTGTGTGGGAAGCTGGGACTAGTGAAGTTGCAGCCTTTCTATGACCACATATCCTGGGCAGGGAGTAGGATCACTGAGGAGACCATGGCAGAGGAAGGGCTGGAGTCAATCTTAACTACTTTCGTGCTTTAGTTTTCGTGTTACATTCTTTACTAAAGAATAGCAAAAATAAGAAAGGTGTTGTTAAAAGGTAATGTCTGTTACTCTCTTTGCAGCCCTGCTTCATGCCACGCTCATGAGCTAAATACCCCAGGAGGGAATATCTGGACTACTGCCTGTTTATATTTTTCCCTAACTGATATATTTTTTCATTGTTGGTGTTGGGTTTAAAATAATCTCATATTTTCTTGTGAAGAATCTGAACTGTTTTTGAGAACTTATCTCAGAGCACGCGGCTTGGGCTTAACTAACATTTTCCAAACAACTCAGCAGAAAGATAAACTGGGGGGGGGAGAGGGGGGGGAGAGTGGGAGTGTAGAAAAAAAACTGTTGCATGATTTAAAACCCTGGCTGAAGCTTTGGCTAACGAGAGATAAAACCGATGGACAACGTGCTCGTCAAGATGCTGTAAACACCATCTTCAAAGTGAACAATCCGCCAAAAACAGAAGACAGTGAAGACAAAACTCTGAGAGCAGTGATAATTCCTTGCGTTACCTCTTTTTTCCCCTATCTATTTTCCAGCCAGTGTGGAGCTGGTAAACAAACAGGCATTTATTTGTAGATGAAAGGAAACATGGAAAAACAAGAGTGGGAAGGAGAGATGATAAGGCCCAGAGTCACAATTCTGATTTTAACTAATGGATGTGACTTTGGAGTAACGTTTAGTTATGCTGAGCAATTTTTATTAGGGCAGTTTTAATCAGTTCAACTGCTTTTAAAAAGTCTGCCTTTCTCTAATGAATTTCAGATACTAGTGAAGCCAGTTTTCCCATTTTTTCTGCTTTTGCTCAGTGGTTACTGTACACAGGGATTAGCTCAGGGCCATCAGGGCTTGTTCATCCCAAAGTGATGGGATGGAAGTGGCTGTAGCTTCGAGTGTTGCCAGTACCTGTAATTGTCATAAGGATGAGAACAAAGGAAAATGTATATTTTTGGTCCTGTTTCCAGGGTCCTTGCTCGTGGTTTCCGTGTTTGTGGGGTGAGACATGCTGAGCTCCTACACTTTGCCGTTGTCAGGTGGAGCTGTTGACCATCACTGCATACCCTGGGTCTGAACGAAGAGAGATGAGCATCTTCCTGCACCATCCCATGCCATGCCCAGCAACATTTTGGTCCTTCCTGAAAGCTGCTGCTGTTTGCAAGCTCATGTTTGTGACACAGAGTTCATGGAGAGCAGAGCGGGGTTGGAGTTGGTGCACCTGAGACTCCGTAGTTTCGTTGGCACCTCTTGCCCTTGCACCACTGTGTAATCGGCCTAGAAGGAGCTGTATTAATTACAGTGTTTTGGATGTAACCCTTTCCCATCAGGCAGTTTTGTGGCTGTCAGAAGTGTCCCCAACGGGGATGGAGAGGTTCAGGGGTGGGTGGCAGAGCCCTCCCCTTCCAAAGGGCCACTCCCAGGGCTGTGCTGCTCTGGTGTGGTTGGCAGACAGCTGCATTTATTCCCTGTGTGTGTGAAATGAGTGTTTTCTCACTGCCTGCCATGGGATAAAAAAAGCAATGCAACCTAAACAAAATTTATTATGGAAGTCGTTAATCTAAATTTTACCCCATGTTTTGTCACTCTTTACCTTTAAATCTTTGTGTTTACAATCTCTTTTCTCCCCTCTTTCTGATTTTATGCCCTTTCCTCCTAGAAGTGTCAAAAGCCAAGCTGGACAAGGAGATAGAAGGAGAGTCATAAGGGAGGAGGAAGAGGAAGAAGAGGAATTTCTCACTGCTTCTCTCTTCTCTCTTTCACAGTTGTTGCAATCTCAGGATGTGAAGGAAGATGCTGTGCTTTGCTGCTCCATGGAGGTAGGAGGCACCTCTCCATCTGCCCTGATCCTCATTGCTTTGCCCCTTCTGTCCTTGCCCGTGCATGTGTGAAGCAGCTGTTTGATGTTTCCAGACCCAACAGCTGTGTTGTCTCTGTGCATTTTGGAATGATCAAATGGTTTGGGTTGGAAGGGACCTTTCACGGTCATTTAGTCCAACACCCCTCTGCAATGATCATGGACACCTTCCACCGTCCCAGGCTGCTCCAAGCCCTGTCCAGCCTGGCCTTGGACACTGCCAGGGATCCAGGGGCAGCCACAGCTGCTCTGGGCACCCTGTGCCAGGGCCTGCCCACCCTCCCAGACAGCAATTCCTTCCCAATATCCCATCCAGCCCTGCCCTCTGGCACTGGGAAGCCATTCCCTGGGTCCTGGCCCTCCATGCCTTGTCCCCAGTCCCTCTGCAGCTCTCCTGGAGCCCCTTTAGGCCCTGCCAGGGGCTCTGAGCTCTCCCTGGAGCCTTCTCTTGTGCAGCTGAACACCCCCAGCTGTCCCAGGCTGGCTGCAGAGCAGAGGGGCTCCAGCCCTGGGAGCATCTCCATGGCTTCCTTTGGCCTCACTCCAGCAGGTCAATGTCCTTCCTATTCTGAGGACCCCAGAGCTGGATTCAGGACCCCAGGTGAGGTCTCACAAGAACAGTGTAGGTAGAAGACCACCATGAGATAAGAGATGACCCGTTGAGATTCTGTCATTGGCCTCCTGATGCATGTAAATGGATGCAGGAAGTTTGGTAGCTGGGCTCCCATCACAATATTTTATCATCCTGGTTCCTTCAAATCTCACCCTCCATTAAGTTTTTAAGCACAGAAACAGCTGTATTGGAGCAAAAGCTGCCCCATGACTCACACAGAGGTTTGCTGTGCTCAGCAGCAGTTTTGCAGAGAAGCAAATGACTGCTGGACATGGCACTCAGTGCTCTGGTCTGGTTGACAAGGTGGGGATCAGTCACAAGTTGGACTCAATGACCTTGGAGGTCTTTTCCAACCTAATTTATTCTGTGATTCTGTGAAATATAGCAGTTTTATTGGTTACTTTTTTGGGAAGTGATTGGCCCATGGAGATAGATGCTTTTCTTGCAGAGAGTGGTTGAAGTTGCAGCCTGAATAGTTAAAACTCAGCAAAGCAGACAAGGCGGAGGGTTTGATTTTTAAGGTGAGGACTTTGGGGAGCTCTGTTTTGTGGAGACCTCTGTGATGGTGGACTTATCACTGTCCGCCCCAGACTTGGACCTTCTCTGCACTGCTTCATGGAGGCTCTCCAAGGAGTAATTGTTTTAGAAAAAGCCTTTGGCTGTCTTCAGCAAAGCAGCACAAGTATAAATGCAGATCTCGGCAGGGCAGGATTTGTTATGCACACAGGAGCATTCTGCTTATTCCAGCTAATGACTGGGAGTCACTGGGAGCTCTGAATCAGCGAGTAAATGAAGGGCCAGGTAGAAGGCAGGAATACCACATCACAGCCTGCACTTTGTTTTGGCAATAGCATGATTTTTAGGTGGGATTTTTTTTTTTTTTTTCAAAAGCAATCCGTCGCTGCCACCTTTGAAGTCAGTGGGAGCTGAACCATTCACTCCTCCAGCAGCCTGGTGCGGATGCTTTTGAGAACCTCGCCCTTCGTGTTCAGCTCTTGGAGCCTGCTGCTGGGTGGTTTTGGTTTTCAAAAGCCACGACGCCTTTAACCTTGCCTGCACCAGGCAGGGGAAAACCAAAGGGACAGGAGGTGTCTGTAAAAAGCCAGAGGGGTGTTCTAATACCATAGAGTGATAGAATCATAGACTATCTCAAGCTGGAAGGGACCCACAAGGATCAGTAATCCATGGTTGACCCCTTCTCCTCCCAACAGCTGCAGAGCACCGGCCGGCTGCTGGAGGAGCAGCTGCCTGAGATGATGACAGAGCTGCTGGCGATAGCGCGCGACAAGATGCTGTGTCCCTCCGAGTCTATGCTGACCAGGTCCCTGCTGCTGGAGGTCATCGAGCTGCACGCCAACAACTGGAACCCCCTGACGCCCACCATCACGCAGTACTACAACAAGACCATCCAAAAACTGACGGCTTGAGGGGCAGGGCAAGGTGGGGTGGTAAGGGACGAGATGAAGACGTGCGCCTTGATGGGACCCGGCAAGAGCTTTTCTGATTTAAATCCCCCAGCAGACCAAACCCCAGCATGCTCGAGAATATGTTCGTGGGGTGGGGCGGGAGCAGCATGTTTCTTTTTCAGCCGCGTCGCCAAGTGCCACCCCTCCTCCCCGCCGTGGTTTTGTTTTAGGGGTTTCTTTTTCTGAACTCATTGCTCAAGCAGCAGCAGCGCATCCCGCCGGGTTATTGTTTGGCTTTCGAAAGAAGACAGAGAATTTGGAAAAGGAGGAAAAAAAAAATAATCTAAGTGGGGGCTAGTATTGTTTTCACGCCGTCCTCCTGCCTTGCCCTGGCCAACTGGCAGGAGACAGCAGGCAGCAGATGTCTCGGGAGGACAAAGCCAGGCACACACTACACCAGACGCTCATAATTGATGGCTTTTGTCAAGCGGGGCTTGCGTTAGGTTTCCCCCCTCCTTCTCTTGTTTTCGACTTTCTGTGTGTTCCCCCACCTACCCGCCACCCCTTCAGAGGCAGATTGGAGAGCGGGACAACTTTCTTATTTGCACTGGGTTTTCTTTTTCTCGAGCATTCGTAATTTCTTCTTATCTTATTGTCTTGTTGGACGGACAGTTGTGAGCAGCTCGGGGACGGGGAGAGCAGCGCCTTCCTTCGAGCTGGGTAACGGTTTATGTGAAGATGCTTGAAGCAGAAGGAGTGTTTTAAAGGAGTCCTAAAGCCACTGCAGAAGTTACATAGCCACCGTCATCTTGCCAGTAACCTCCTCGGTGGATTGAGAAATGTGTCCTTTGAGCTGGGGGCTCTAAAAACAGGGGATTCTGTGGCTCTTGCTGTTCAAGTCGCCATTATTCCTCAGCCACTATAATCATTTAACTTTTCTTTGTAATAATTCTTTTTTTCCATTGAAGGAGTGCTTTATTGTTATTACTGTCATGGTTGTAATTATACATTTAAATCCAGGCCTGTTGTAGTTGGGCCTAATAATGTACAGGGCAAGGGAGAAATGAAGGTTTGATGTTCTTTGGAGACTGGTAAATAGAAGACAAGCAGTGCATAGCAAAAAAAGAGGAAAAAAGAAGAAGGAAAAATAGAAAAAGCCAAAAATAGAAGTTTTGAGCCTGGCTTCTAACTAGCTGAATATGCTATCCAGCGTTCCTAGGTGTGCAGTGTGCAGGAGCAGCTCTGTCCCGCGCTCCGTGTAAGTGGTGCAGTGTCATCAAGGCATGGGGGACATCTTCAGAGAGGCAGAGTGTGCTCGGGGATCCCCAGGGTGCTCCAGGATCCCCTCATGGCTCCGTGCTGGAGCATCCCGAGGGAGAGGACGGCTGTGGGGGATGGTGGTGAGGTGCCACCTGGAGGGTGAGAGGCTGGACCAGGGCAACGCTTGAATCGTGAAGAAGACGCAGTGGGCTCCTTATTTGCTGATCTAGCAACACTTTGACTTGGGAAATCCCTCCAGGTGCTTTTTCCAGTGAAGCCTAGTGAGGGTGCAGGAGCCGAGGAAGGCACGATGCCGTCAGCCCATCCTGGTTTCTTCTCACTGCTCAGTTTATTTCCTTTATGATGGTAAGAGAATTTGTGCCGCAAGGATGGCGCACACGGACCCTGGACCAGGCAGGCTGGGCCTGAACTCAGCAGCTCAAACCCATTTTTCAAAGCAAAACGTTGCATTTCTGGTGGCTTGTAGAGAAGAGAGATTTCACCCCGACCTCCTTGGATGTGCAGTATGTTCTCGGGTGCCTTATGAATGTGTTGGTCTGTCTGCGATGGGGAGGAAGCTTTTGCTGCAAAATTCAAAGGGCAGAAATTTTCAGCAGAAAATGCATTGCAGGGGGTGAGAGTCATGATGCTGCAGTTCAATATTATCTGAATTTTCATCTGGTTGTCTGCTGATCCAGTTTTCATTCTGCACCTGGAGCAAGAGGAGCGAGCTGGAAACAGGAGCTTCAGTTTTCCTGTCTACCCAGAAAGCAGCAAAATGATTGCTGAGTGCCCTGGAATTGTCCGGAAAAATTAACTTTTGCTTCACTAACTCAAGCCCAGGAGCTTCGCATGGTGACGGCGCCTTGCTTTGGGTCAGCTTCGTTAGTAGCAATGTGGTTTGATAGTATTAATGAGCAGATGAACTTCATTAAGGCGGCAAAGCCCATCAGTATTACAAGGCTCAGGGTTGTGCCCATTGCTCTTTGTTTTTCCTGCTCCCTGAATTCTCAAGGAGTGGAGGAGAAGGGGATATAACACCCATCACAGTGCACTTAGGCACAGTGTCAGTCTTCTGGGAGAAGGCCTGAAAAACAGTTTTGTCTTGATTTTTTTTTTTCTTGTTTTTTTTATGAACAGAGAAGTCCTCTAGCAGGGACTACAGCCTGATGGGTTGGGGTGCCAGGGATCCCGCCAGCAGTGATCCAGACTGCCACTCTGGCCCCTGCAGATTCTCACTTCCCACAGAATTTTTTCTTGGATTGTAGTGAAAGAAGAAAAAAGAAAAGAAAAACACAAAGAATTGGGGATGTTGTTTCTAAAAACTTGAATTTTCACCCATCAGTGCATCAGGAGGCATTCAGAGTCAAAGTGTAAGCCACTGAGCAGTATTTCTCCTAAAGCATTTCCCTAACCCTACCTGCTGTGAGAGTTTATTCAATTTTCTCATTGTGGGGCAATCCTGCAACCCCCACTGACCTGGCTTGGCCCATGACTTTCCCTTCCAACACTGGAAATGAGGAACTTCTATGTGAAATCCGTCGTTTTTTAATGTCTTGCCATTTATCTCTGCTATTAACATACATTCATCCAGCCATTAACTGGTACATCAGTCACTCTGTTGATGTCCGAGAATCAAAATGTTGACCAAAAATGGCGTTTTTTTCCCAAAAATTACATGCTGCCAATGGTATCTTTCTGAAGTCCATCCGTAGGAAGCCTGCGGGCACATGACATCATTCACCAGAGTACTGTGTTGGGAAAAGAGGCACCACAAGGACATTTGATGGGCAGGATGGGGAACAGTGCTGGGGAATTTTTTGGGTGAGAGCACCTGGGGATCCTGGAGTGTTTTCTTCTCTTTTTTTTTTTTTTTCCCCTTTTTTTCCCCCCATCTTTTGGCTTACTTTAGAAACGGTCGCCAAAGAGCGTAATTCTCCAACGTGTTTTTAGGCGCAAAACCACTGGCTACGTCTCCCCAGATCAGCCAGATTCCATTTTGCTGCTCAATAAAAGTATCTGTGTGGGGTTTTACTGTGTTGTCCCCATACAACTACATCAGCAAAGGGGAAAATAACCCCCTCAGGCCAAATGTGTGTGGGGCCAAACGTCGGGGTGGTGCGGAGGCGAGTGGCTGCAGCATCACCTCTGTGCCCATCTCCCTGGGATGGAGAGCAGGTTTGCGGACTCCGTGCCAGCCTCCCCAGAGTCTAATTCACCTCATTCCTGGTAAAAATCTTTCCAAACTGATGGGTTTTGCTACACAGAAAGTGACTTGTTTGGTTTCCCCTTGAGGGATTCCACTGCTGTTCGGAGAACTCATGTGTATATGGAGGTGAAAAAAAAATGGGGAGAAAAAAAAGGAAAAGTAAGTGATTTGCTTGGTTCCCCTCTTCCCCTGAAGGAGATTAATTAGTATCTATTCTTGGCATGATTGATGGCTTTGAAAGAAAACTTGTCAGAATAACTTATGATTTATTTTCATGCTTATTTTTATAACACCCCTCACTTGGAGATCTCTCAAAATCTTAAATACGATTTTTTTTAATTTCCCTGCTGGGTATTTTATGGCTTTACACTAATTTTGCTCTTCTTGGTGGTAGCTATTAGGCAGTCCTGGTGATGTTTTCAGTATTTTTTCAGAAGAAGTGATACTAAAGGTTGCAAAGTCCACTGGTGATAGCCAAGGGAGCTGCGGTGTCCTGCAGAACACGAAGTTAACGCTAGCAATTCTTCTTTTTTTTTTTTAAATGTATTTATTTGCATTTGAAAAAGCGACATTTTTAATTTAATCATATTTGTTAAACTAAGCGCTTTAAATTTTTTTTTTTTAATTTCAAAAAAAGAAAAATGTTTTGGGGAGAGTAAAGACTAGATAGTCATACTTAGAGAAATCACAAACTCATCGTTTTCAGCATTTCAGAGACTGTTAAAACAAGGGAGCTCATAATTCTTTGTGGTAATTCAGTCTTTGTTTATAGAACATCCAGACCCACTGTATGCTATAAAATGCATCATCTGAGTAATAAATGTTTAAAGCTTGACATTTCCCCATCTCTTTGTGGGTACGCGCTATCGCTTCTCCTGCTCTGGGAGGGGCCGTCCTTTAGTTCAGGATGGAAGGAAAGGAATATTGGGTGGGTGGGAGCAGAATATCCCTCGTGGTGCAGCTCAGGAGGGCTCCGTGGGGACAGCTCAGTGCTCCTGGTGCCACGTCACATCCTGCTTCTCCTCCTGTGGGGCTTGGTCCCTATCCCCATCACTTCTCACAGGGGTGAGGGTGAAAGCTTTGGGAATGGTGCAAAGGGCTCAGAGCTCCATGGATGAGGGATTGAGCCCCTCTCCTGATCTGCCTCCACTGCTGCCCCCTCCCCTGCTCCCCATCCTCTGCCCAAAGCAAATTTCCCATCTCTTTGTGTCCTACCTCAGCTGAGCCTGGGGGTCTGTTAGAGAATCCCCCTGATTTAATCACATCCATTCCACCCAGTGCTACAGCAATGCGGGCTCACCAACCACTGCTGCCTGTTAAAAATAGTCTTTCAAAATGATATTCAAGATGTTTATCACAAAATCACAGAATATTCTGAGTTGGAAAGGACCCACAAGGGCCATCAAGTCCAGCTCTTAAGTGAATGCCCATACAGGAATACCAACTGAGCCAATCTCAGAAAAAACAGGTGTACTACGAGGTCTCCTTTGGAAAGCTCTTCTCAAGCCGAAGGCAATTAATTTTTGTCTAACTGAAATGCCTGTATCTTGTCCTGGCCTGAGGGAGGGAAAGAGAGGGAGAAACAAGATGTGAGGGGAAACAAGGAGTGACACCACCACCCAGATCCCACAAGGAGATTCATGTTGCTTCCCACACCTCTATCCCCACATTCCCCCTCCATTTCCCTCATGCCAGAGCATCTTCTCCCTCTCGAGTAAAAGGCTCACAGGACACAACTAAGCACCACAGATGTCCAAACTCCCCCAGGGGTCACCCCCTCCCAGAGCCAACATGCCTGCTCCAGAGAGCAGGGCTTTTTGGGAAGCCCCCTACCTTGCCCATCATCGGTGGAGGTGTCTTGACTGCAGAGTGATGTCCATTCCCTGCACACCTCACCTTCTCCCACCACTTTAAGCAATGGTGGGCTTGAAACTGAGCCTTCAGACAGTTGGATTCAAGAACACTTGTAATTTAGATCAGAAACTGGGAAGGAATTGCTGGCTGTGAGGGTGCTGAGGCATCATCACAGGGTGCCCAGAGCAGCTGTGGCTGCAAGTGTCCAAGGCCAGGCTGGATGGGGCTTGGAGCAATGTGGGATAGTGAAATGTGTCCCTGCCCATGGCAGGGTGTGGAACAAGGGGTTCTTCAGGGTCCCTTCGAACCCAATCCAGTCTGGGATTCTATGAAATACCATACCTGACCATGTGCCACCTTTTCCAAGGATCCACCCCTGAACATACTCATCATGAGCCCCAACCTGCAGCCAGACCCTACAGCTCTGGGGTGTGCTGGAGCTGGAGTTTGGCCTGTTCCTAATCAGGGGTTTGAGCATCTGGACCAGCTCTGGGAAGAGTTTATCAGCACTGGAGTTTGGCTAGGAGCAGATAAGCCAAGAGCAGAGACGATCCCTGGGGCCCCTGGGACCACCAAGATGTATTAAATGAGAAAATAACCTGCAGTAGCACAAGATTTGGAGCAGATGGATGGGCATCGCTACAGAGACAAAGCTTTCAAGATGCAGGAATATTTCTGCGAATTCCTTGTGTCTGCCAAAAACCCAGACAGCAGCAAATAAACACTCCACGGATCAGAGTAGGGTTGCTTGGCTTCCCTAAAACATGGCAAACCTGCAGGTAGCTGAGATGCAGGATGTTCTCCTCTTCCAGCAGCTCCACATCTGTGCTGGGTGTTAAGGGGAGTTTTTAAATGCTCCTTCTGGTGGCAAAATGGGCAACAAAGATAAGTAACCTTAATGTAACTGCACTGGTGCTCTGTTTGCCATCTGAACTGTAGCTTTAGTGATTATTGCTTGGGATGCAAGAAAAACAGTGATATTAAAACAATAATGCACATTACAAGACTATGTGGCCTCTTCCTTTTGTATCCCACACTAGGATCCCCAGTTAGAAAGCTGGAGACTTGTGTGGCTACGCAAATGTGACTACTGAGCCAAGCTTGATGTCTGTCCTGCTCCCCAGGACTTCTCTGAACTCCTAGAGAAAGATTTCTGCAAGAAATACTAATACTAATAAACATTTTCAGGAATGCAGACATTGCCTGTACCTCTTGGAGGGGTCACTGTGCTTATCTTTGCAGATACAGGTGAGTGTGAGGTCTCGAGGATGGACGGTCCCAGAAATGGATGTTCGGTTTTGTTTGCCCCAGAGTCAATGGTGAAAAAATGCAAAGTCCCTGTCAAGAGAAACACCAAGATTTCAGAATTGCATTCTGTCCTAAATCATCCTGGTTTTTCACCAAACAAAGCGTTTTGTTTCAATGTATGTTGTGTTGCTGTAGCAATAACATTTAAACAAATTGGGTTTTATTAGCTCAGACCTTTTCAATAACTTCCCACAGAGCTTTCCCATCAGAAGTTTCCACTTCAGGGAAGTGATGCCAGGAGATGGCAACAGTCTGATGGGAGAAGTCACCTTTGCCATGTGCTGAGTGGTCCTGGGCTTGCTTCAGCTTCTGCTGCTCTTCTCCTAGCCCTGCCAGAGGAAAATGCATCAGCATTTCTGTCCCCGCATGTCGTTCTTGATGTCCAAATGCATGACATGCGGCCTTGCAGCCAAGACTTCAAGTTGGACATCAGGAAGAGTTTCTCCATGGAAAGGGTGGTTAGACATCAGAAGGGGCTGCCCAGGGATGGTGGAGTCCCCATACCTGGAGGTGTCCAAGGAATAACTGGATGTGGCACTCTTGGCTGGGTGAGAAGGTGGGGATTCATCACAGGTTGGACTGATCTTGGAAGGCTTTTCCAACCTAAATGATCCTGTGAAGATGGGGTAGGACTGCACAGACCCTGCTAGTGCTGCTGGTGACCCCACGACAGTCGCTGGTGGTGGAGCTGTGAGCAGAAACCAGGTCTTGGAACAGATCCCTGCAACTGGTGGAGGTGTGGGAACAGCTGTCTGAGGAACTGGGCTGCAGTGAGGGTCTGCTTGGGCAGGAGAGCTCGTGGAATCACAGAATCCCAGAATGATTTGGGTCAGAAGGGACCTTATAGATCATCTTGTTCCATCCCCCTGCCATGGGCAGGCCAAGACAGGGGTCCATGAGATTCCATGGCATCTAGGACCTGTGCAAAGTCCAAGTGGATGGTTATGAAGACCATTTCCACACTTCTACAGACAGCACCAAGCCTGGGTGTTATTTTGGGGGGGGTGGGGGGGGCTTGAATGTACAGATGGAGCACCCAGGTTTCCCAGTCCAAGGGACAAATCCTACCTGCTCTTGCTTCATGCAGGCACCTGGGAGGCGTTCCTTCTGGCCGTTGTCCTGTGGGTGGAGGTGGGCAGCAAGCAGTGCTCTTTTACCTTTAAAACTAACAACAGGGAGCTCTGCAGGAGCCTGGGCTTTCCTGGCACAGAGTCCCGTGCCCTGTGCAGAGCTAGGGTGCAGTGCACAGGTGGGTCATGAGCCATGGTCAGGTGTCGGCTGAGCTGGGGCTTCCCCCAGTCCCATCTGTCAACCAGGGCCAAATTATCTTTCACTGGCACTTTTTCCTTTTTTTTTCCTCCCTGGGATAAAACCCAAAATAAATCCTGGTCAGCATTTGCTACTCCCTGTCTTGATCATAGAATCATGGAATCTCAGAATAGTTTGAGTTGCAAGAAACCTTAAAGATCGTCTCATTCCACCCCCTGCCATGGGCAGGGGCACCTTCTGCTATCCCAGGTTGCTCCGAGCCCTGTCCAACCTGGCCTTGGATACTTAGGGGGATTAGCAAAGTTCAAGCTCAGAAAGCAATTTTAAATTTACCTTTTTTTGATAATCTAAAATTTTGAGGTCCAAAAGAGGTCAGCTTTCAAAGCAAGTCTGTAAGATTGGGTAGATTAGGGTGGGAGGAAAAACTGCACCAGGGGATGGGTTATCCAAAACCTGTCTGGCGGTAATTACACGTCGGTGGATGAAAAACTGGTTTGAGGGCAAACACCATAAAAATATTGCTTGGGGAGAGAAAGACGACAAAGATTGTGAAATCCAGTCGGCAGATTGTTTTACAGCAAAGGTAGCTTCTCTCCCCAGGGCTGGATTTTACAGCTCACATAAGAAACCAACCCCCGGTGAGCAGGGCTGCTCTGCTCTTCTTTTCAAGCACAAAAAATGCAGGGTATTTGCTAGAAACCATGGGTTTGTGCTGATTTCTTAGAGATAAATGCAGTCTTGTTTTTGGGGGGGGGGGGGGTGATGAAGCGTTTGGGAGAGGGGTTGTGTTGCATATGGTGACTGCAATTCGTTTTTACAATCACTGCCTGGACACATCCTGCTGTATATATTCTTTATATAAAATTGCATTTCCATTGTTTCTCTGAGCACTTAAAGGGGTGCTGCAGGGGCTCACTGCTCTCCCAAGGGGGCTAAACCCAAATAACCCAGTGCTGCTGCCTGGGTTCTGGTTTTCAGCTCATTTTACACATTTTTTTCTCCATTTGCTCTCTGTCCTCTAATTTATATTTCCCTTTGCTCCCTCTGTGTTTGCAGGCAGGTTTCCAGCTCTGTGCTACAACATTTGGCCACCTCAGCTCCCTTTTCACAGCTGAGGATGTCCCTTCCTCAGGAAAGATGAGTTCTCCTTGTGCCAGTCGCCACCTGCACTCACCTTTTTGGGAACAGGTGACCATCCTGGGTCCCTGCAGCTCACATTTAAGTTCCCAGAACCTTGCACAAGAGTTTTCTTCCTTTACTAACACTTCCTGCAAGCGCTTTAGAATCATAGAATCCCAGAATGGTTTGGGTTGGAAGGGACCTTCAAGATCATCACCTCCTACTCCCTGCCATAGGCAGGGACACCTTCCACTATCCCAGGTTGCTCCAAGCCCCATCCAGCCCGGCCTGGAACACTTCCAGGGACAGGGAGTCCACAACCTCCATTTTCCCTGGGGTGCACTGGATTTGCATCCCAAAATCCCACCAGGAATCACCACCACCCATGTTGCCCTGTAAATGCCAGGAGGAGGTTGCAGGGAGCCTCATCTCCTCCTGTTCTTCCCGCCCCTCCGTGCACAGCCCCTTGTCTCCGAATTCCTCCCCTAATTACCCTCTTCTCCGGGTTCTAATTGTTCCCATGGTGCTGGATTAAAGTGACGCTCCTAAGGGAAGCAATGGGAAAAAAAACCCAGTCCAACAAGCAGTTGTCCCTTGGAGATCTGTCCCAGCCCAGCATGGCCCTGCCCAGACACGGATGGGGACAGCCAGCCCCATGGCACGGTGATGCACCATGGCCACCCCCAAGGACAGGCTCCCATGGGGTGTCTGGGACACTTGGCCTCGTGCTTCTTGTCCCACCTGCAGGTGGACAGGAGTTTTTGGGGACATCCAGGGGGGCTGGTGAGGGTCAGGGCTGGATTACCCCCAGGGCGCTGTGCTGGAGCCTATTTTCTGGTGGGAATTGTCAGGATAAAATTAGAAGTAGGTTGAACTTTATCTACAACTTGAACTAAGGCTGAACTTGGCCCTGTTTTGTTTTAGCTTTTCAAAGTTCAATGAAGTTCACAGGGAGGGAGGCAAGTGGGGGGGCAACTGGATTATTTTATTTTAACTTGGTCTTTCTGTGATTTCACTGTAGTTTGACTGCCTCCTCAGCTTGGAAAGGCTCTTCTCAGGATATTCCCAGTCCAAGGTGATGTGGTGGCTCAAATACTGCCATAGGATTTATTCCATTTCAGGTTGGGTTTAATCCCTTTCAGGTATTTATGGCTGGGGTAGTGCAGGGCTGAGCAAACCTTTTCCTAGCTCAGCCCTGGGTCTGCTCCAGCCCAGCCCAGGATGGGAAGACAAAGGGGAAAGCTTGGAGTGGATTTGGAGTGCAGAAGGATCACAGCGGTCTGCACTGGAGATGCTTCAAGGGATTTTTGGCACCTTTTTGTCCCATGCTGACCAGCTGGGCTTCCAGACAACTTTCCAGCTCTGCCGACACTTCTCCTAATCTTCATTTTTCATGTGGCCACCCCACAGTGGAGATGAGTTGGCTTGCCTGGATGCACACTATGAGACCCGTGAGCCAGAGCTGTGCTGCCTGTCCCTGACCCCGTGGGTTGTGCAAGCTGCTGGCCCCGTGCAGAGGTGTGTGGGTGGTGCGGGGAGCACGTACAGCGCTCTGCACCTCGCTCTGGGGACACGGCAGTCCCCTCTGGGCCAAGGGAGGTGGTGAAAGCAGCAGCAGAAGGACGTGGTCGTGGAGGTTTCACACTGAACCCATCGCAGAGCTGCGAAGGGACAAGTGGCACTGCATCCCTCCAGGGCCAGTTGTGTTTCCCAGCGAGCCAAACATCCCTTCCCAGAACAGACGGGAGACTTCTACCACATGGTTATTTCACCTCCTAAATTACTCAAGAGTTTGTAGAAACTTCACCAATTTTTTAACAAAGATGCCTCCTAGATCACTGACAAATCTAGGGAATGCGTAGGGCGGACTGATTTCCTGGAATAGGACTTACTGGAGGAAAAGTCCCTCCAGGCTGGCTCCTAACTATGACACATTTGATAGCCATTCAAGGATACTGGGAAACTTGTCATTTGTCTCCGTGAGGCTTCAGACAGAGTTTCATCATAAATTCTGACTGTTCTGTGAAATAAAACCAGCTAATGTCTACCAGCAGCCCTACAACTTCCGGGGTTTATGTAGGATGTATCACAGGGGTGATTTTTTTTTCTCCCCCCCCCAAGGTTTTATGCCCGGGTGCAAAGTGACTTTATTGCACCTTGTCTTCTTTCTTCCTGGCAGGGTGACCTGCCTTGTCCCATGGAGGGTGGCATGGGCTGTGGGTGTGCCTGAGCCGCCACCACTGTCAATGAACTTTGGCACCTTAAACTGTGGAAAACCCTCCGTGCCAGAGGGAGGGATAGGTGCCTGGCGTCCAGGAGATCAGATTGCCCCAGGGGATTTGCTGGGAGTCCCATGATGAGCCTGGAAGGGAGCCCAGACGGCAGGGCACCGCCGTGCTTTCCACCCAGGGCGCTCAGCCGGGGTCCCTGGAGGACAGCTGGTGGCCTTTGTCCCTTACTGTCACACTTGTGCATGCAAACCCCAACCCCACAGCACCCCAAAGTCTTGCTGGGGTGAGTTGAACCCACCACATGGGATGTGAACCCACCGGCTCTGCAGGGGATGATGGCACATGGCAGTGGGAAGCCTGGTGTGAACCCCTCCTGTGTCTGCACCACCAGTCCCAAGGGACCATTCCTGTGCTTGCCTGCAAAGGGTGTTCACCAGGCTCACCCCAGGGGCAGCCACCTTGGGGTGGGTGGTTTTTTAGGACAAGTCTGGGTCTTCAGCTGTGACTCACTTCCCTGTGCTGCTCCAGATGCAGGAGATGTTCTGTTCACTCCCAGTTCACGCGAGCTGCAGCTTGGCCACCAGCATCGTCCATCCTCCTCAGCCTCACGGTGTCATCCCAGGTCCCCAGTGTCACTCATCACTCTTTTTTGCCTCCAAGGTGTACAACAGGATCTCAGCAGCAACTGTTTTGCAGGCAGATGAGGAATCCAGCACTGCAGATGGGTTTTTAATGTCACCCATCTCAGCCCTGCCGTCCCTGTGAGCTGTTCCTGGGAGTCCTTGCCCAAGAGCTCTGCCTCCAGGAAATGCCATTATCAGCTGCCTCCATCGGCTGCTCCACTTCGAGCTCCCTGCCTCGCTCCCGGGGCGCCCAATCCCAATCCAATTTCTACTGGAAGGAGATAAGACAACGAAAGGAGATAAGGGCCAGCCAGCAGGCTGGTCACCCTGACTCACAGAGGACAGGTGTCAGCACGAGGAAGACACTGTCAGAGCAGCACTTTCAGCCCTGGAAATGGTGGGTGGGTATGGCATGGGCAGCCAGGGGTCCCCAACCCGCTGGGAAGCTGGCTGGCACCAGGACTGGAGCATTTGGGGTAGATTGGGGTGATGAATTCACCCTCCTTCTGGGGTGTGCACAACTAAAACTGGGCATTCACAACAATATACAGGCAGAGGGTTCAAGTTCAGGACCAAGGGGGGCTTTGCATCACTCAGTTCTTATCCCTGTGCACCTGCATGGTGCGGGTTCCTCTCTTTCCTCCCCAAAAGCACAATCTCACACCTCCTTTCCCAAGCACCCATCTCCTCCCCTCCTTACAATACCAAAGATTGCCAGATTAGTGACAGAAACAGAGAGACATGATGGTTAGGGACCACCCATTTATCCTCCCAGCTGGTCAGAGGCAGCTGACTGGTGAATGCCTTTAATTAAAACTAAATGGTTAATAGGAAGCTGAGCAAAGGTCTCCCTCTTGGCTCCTGGCACAGGTGCCGATGGAAATCGTGCCGAGGGCTGAAGTGCTCGGTGTCGAAACAGTCAGACTCCACCTTGTCTCTTTGCCAGGGCACTAACATTACCACAGAATGCTCCCAAATACTGCTGGCCCTGGTGCTGCTGAACCTGTGCCTCTGCAGGGGGACATTCCCGTGGACACCCTTCAACCCATGGAGCCCTTTTCAACAGGGGGTCTTGTCTCTGACCTGCAGTTTTGATAGGAAATGGGGTTTTTTTAAACCTGGGGCAAGTTGTATTTTCACTGTTGCACATTTGAGGGGGGGGCGGACAAAAATGAGGAATTACCCAATGCAGAGCAGTTTCCCAAGGTTGAGAAGCAGGAGGTTGGGAGTAATAATTAATCTACAGCGGCTGGCAGGGGCTTTGCTCACCTCAAACAACCTGGTCTAAGGGTCACTTCACAAAGGCGTCTGCAGCTTAGAAAAGAATAGATCTTGTCCTGGCCTGAGGGAGGGAAAGAGAGGGAGAAACAAGATGTGAGGGGAAACAAGGAGTGACACCACCACCCAGATCCCACAAGGAGATTCATGTTGCTTCCCACACCTCTATCCCCACATTCCCCCTCCATTTCCCTCATGCCAGAGCATCTTCTCCCTCTCGAGTAACAGGCTCACAGGACACAACTAAGCACCACAGATGTCCAAACTCCCCCAGGGGTCACCCCCTCCCAGAGCCAACATGCTTGCTCCAGAGAGCAGGGCTTTTTGGGAAGCCCCCTACCTTGCCCATCATCAGTGGAGGTGTCTTGACTGCAGAGTGATGTCCATTCCCTGCACACCTCACCTTCTCCCACCACTTTAAGCAATGGTGGGCTTGAAACTGAGCCTTCAGACAGTTGGATTCAAGAACACTTGTAATTTAGATCAGAAACTGGGAAGGAATTGCTGGCTGTGAGGGTGCTGAGGCATCATCACAGGGTGCCCAGAGCAGCTGTGGCTGCCCCTGGATCCCTGGCAGTGTCCAAGGCCAGGCTGGATGGGGCTTGGAGCAATGTGGGATAGTGAAATGTATCCCTGCCCATGGCAGGGGGTGGAACAAGAGGGTCTTAAGGTCCCTTCCAACACAAAACACCCTGTGTTTCTCTGATCATCACCCTTGATGAAGCAGACATCATTAAACACTCACGCAAACACAGTTAAATGTATTTCAATGTGTAATTTATTCTCAAATCGCCTGAATTAAAAATGCAGGAGAGTAAATGGAGCTCTTTGACCAAAACCTCTGCAATATGTGCCGACTCTTCAAGCAGAAAATACGTGTGCTGTGTTGTTCTTGTATTTAAAACACCCTCAGCAGACATGTGGTTCATGCACAACAATTCAGTGCTTTGCCACACAGATCCCAGGCCAGGTCTCCTACTGGAAAAAACATTCCTAGCCATGCTTGTGTAGGGCTGGAGATTTTTACTCTACTTGGGGGTCTGATGTCCTCTGTCTGAAAGGGAAATCAACTCTGCACTTGTGGCTGATGCTTATCTCACTGGTAATGCTGTTCCTGGAATTCCAAGGTCCTCCTTATCTTCAGCAGAGTCAACTGTATCCTCAGAGATAATTGCAATAAATAGCACAAAATGCTTTCCCTTATCAAAATGTCTTTGTGGAAAAAACCCATCATTTCAGAATGGATAAAAATGTGGTGTACTTGACCCATTTTTATTTAATGCCTGGCAAGGCTGCTCCCTGCCCAGCACAAATCTGGGGACTTCACTCTGAATTTCCATGGGATCCTGTGAGTTGGAACTGGACCAGTCCAGGGTTCCAAAACCATGTAGACCTCAGAGGAACCCCAAATTCCTGGTGGGTGTTTTACATCTCTTTGGGGATGGAGTCCTCAAAGACACCCAAGCAATGGTTGGGAAGTTGGGAACCATTGAGCTGGTCCTTGTCAAATCCCCCCAAGCTCCCTGTGGCCCTACTGCAGTCTGGTGCTGAGAATAGCTGCCCTTACACACCCATCCCTCACCTCTGCAAAGCCATAAAGAGCTGGCAGATGGCTGGACAACAGCTATTACATTCTGTAATAACGAGCAGAAAAAAGATATTGTCATAAACAGCATTTACCCAAATAAGTGATGTCTAATGAATCCTTGATAATGACTTACTAATAAAGGTGGTAAATTGGTAACAAAGGGAGTCTGGAGGACGGTGTGTAAAGTGCTTAGAAAATCAAAAGATATCCCAAAAAGGAAGCTTGAAGGACCTGGGGCTGTTTAGTCTAAAGTAAAAGAGAAAAGACTAAGGGATACTGTAAGTTGTAAAACACAGCCGCTGAGAGAAAGGAAATAAACCCTTCGTTATCACAAAAGAAGGGCTGAGAAGTTGTGGGCTTAACCTGCAGGAAGATGCAGCCTGGGTGACAGACAGATAATAAAGGCCTGGAAAAAATTGCCTGAAAAAACATAGTAATGCTGCACTTAAGATTTTTAAGAGCAGGCTGGAAAAACACCAATTGCAGGTAGTTTAAGGATGTCTGGATTGCCCTTGGGATTAGCATGGAGTTAGTTGATTTTAAGTGCTCTCTTCCAGCACCATTTTCTATAAATTTGGTTTATTTTGCTTCCATAACTGGGTTGTGTTTCAGAATTTAAAGAAATACCTCACTTTCACATTTTTGTCAGACCAGTCCTCCTGCAGGGAAGATGTCTTCTCCTCCAGCAAAGACAACAAATATCCAAAGTGGGGCCAACCTGGACCAGGAATTATGAACAGCAAAACCCAGGGATGTAGTAGACATTGCTCCAGATATTCAAGGTCCAATGCTGGACAGGTGGGAGCTCAGTTCCTAAAATGTTATCTTTCAGAGAGATGTACCAACCTTGAGGAGATTTGTTCCCATGAGATGCTGTGTGTCTGTTGATACCATTCCTGGCACAAAGACCAGCCTAAACATGGTAAATCCTTTTGAAGTTCCTCACGCTTAAGCTGCAAGGACAGACAAAATAATAGGAAGGCGGCGATGAAGAAAAAACAGACAGGGCTTTGCACCCCAGAGCTTGTTTACAGAGGAGGGATGTGGCGTGGAGAAACACCCCAAAAAAAGCTGGGTCTGGAGAGCCTCTGTTTGGGAAGATCCCAAAAGTGAATGAGGTTTTAAGGAGGGGTTACAAGAGGAGGGTGAACAGGGAGTGGTTAGGAGGAATTTTAATTAACATCAACGTTTGCAATGTTATTTAATAGGGTCCAAAAAAACATCTGAGAGCAATGAAAGCTGAAACCAGCATTTTCAGAGCAAACAGAGGCAAGTGTGGGGCTGGGGGAGCAGGGCTGGCTTCCTGGGGGATGAGGGGCACCTGAAGAGGTAGAAGATTCTGGGGAGAGAAAAGAGAGAGAAAAAGAGAGTTTTTGGGAGAATTGCAGGGTAGAGGAGAGCTGAGCATCCCTGGGGTGGGAGAGGCTCCTGGGGCTGTACACAGTGCAGGGACAGAACCAGCCATCACAGGTGATGTTTAGGGAGGTAGAAAACCAGCAGCATCAGAAACCGAGGCTCTTTAGGGACCCAGAAACCCCCCAGCTGAGGTGCTTGGCTGCATTGAGGGCCTGCTGTCCGAATTAAACACCTTGCAGCAGCTGAGCCCTGCTTTCCCAAAGGGATGCCCGTTCAGGCATGAAATGGAAGAGTCTGACCTTGGAGAAGGCGCTCAGGACAGGCACCCAGGTTTGTGGAACAAGGGTGGAGACAGCCACGAAACTGCAGCAGCAGTGCAGGAGGGCAGTGCCCACATGCCACACATCCACCACGAGCAGCTTCGCCCGCCCAGGACGGCGGCACAGGTTTTGTCCCCTCTGCAGAGGACGCCGCGGCCCAGGCCGGGATGTGCCAGCCCAGGCAAGGCCGCAGAGGTGCGGGAGAGGCGGCCAGGCCTGCGCGCAGCGCGCCGGCCTCGGCGGCTCAGCCTCGTCCCGTGCCCGAACTTGTCGATGGGGCTATTCAGAGCGATGACATAATTACAGTTTCAATCGCAGATTAATAAGAAGTGGGGTTTTTTTAGCAAACTGTGAGGCATGCCTGAACTGGAAGGGCATTTCAGCTCCCCGCTGCCTGGGAGCTGAGGGTGCCATGCCCTCTTTGATGTCTCCTGGCACGGAGGTGCTGCGAAGACCGGCACTCAAGTCCCAGCTGCAACTCCCCTCCCCACTGTGTGCTCTCCTTCAGCTTTCATCTCCAGCACTCACTTGGGCAGTGGGCGTATAAATGGAGAAGCCATCCCCAGCCTCTAAATTAAACAAATTCTGCTGGTGGAGGAAAGTCACTCCAGATGCCACCAAAGGCACAGGGGCTGATAACTAGGAGGAAGGGGAAACTGAGGCAGAAGCAGTTTGCCCAAGGTCGTTCAGAGAGTTTCTGTGACATGTCAAGCTCAGGGATGCACCTGGAAGGCTGCAGAAGCAGGAGGAGGTGGCAGAGTGAGGCCACCACGGACTATGGACCACTCTGTAACTGTGAGATGAGAGAGGGATGACACCCGTGGGCCACATACCAAAACCCGAGTTTATAGTCCAGCTTTTAGGGTTCCAGGTCAGACCCTGAGATACAATGCTTAAAGCAAAACCAGAGAGGGGCAGAAATTGTTGCTTCAGGGAATGATGGATATGTAAGGGAATATATCAATTTCCACCACAACTTCTTGTCTCTGTGCAAGATCCCCCAGTTTTCCTCTTCCCCCAGCACTCAGCCTCAACACAACTTACTTGGACCAGCTGAATCTCTCACATCATTCCAGTTTGGATGTTTCAGTGCCTGATGGAGGAGCTTTTGCACACCCTTGGGCATGTCAAACTTGGGTCTGTCCGTCAGCTACTCCCAGCAGGAGTCCCAGAGCCCAGCCAAGCCCTGCCAACCGAACTACTTAAAAAGAAAAAAAAGAATCATCCACATCCTCAGCTGACTTAAAAGTCATGATAACTCCTAATAACCTTTTTTTCCCCTCACCTATCCAGGCTCCAAGTCTTCATCCTGCACTTGTCAAAGTTCTGCATTCAGAGGACTGGAGAGTTGTGCTTTCCACTTTCTTATTCTTACATGACTCCTGAAGCTCACAGATGCTTGTGAGACCCTGGTAGCCAGTCAGGAGACAAGAAGCAGGGTCCACAAATGGGAACCTTGTATGGAGCTTCAAAAAAGCAGATGAGACTTTGCAACAGAAATGTATAACCAAGGTCTGCTGCTGTTCCTCCTGGTCTCATGTTGACCACCTCCACTTTCAGGTCACTTTGAGACATTCCTCATATTCTGTTTTATCATTATCCGGTGCCCCTTATTGCTCCAGCTGAGGTTGTTTTACTGGACTCCTCATCTCCCCTGGAAGGAGATGGGTATATTTGAAGATGCTGAGCTCTGAACACCAAAATCACTCTGGCTCCATCTCCCTGGAGTTTCCCAAGCTACGAGCAGGTCTGTATCTGAGATCAGTTTCCTCTGACAAAGCCAGTCCCTATCTAGGGATCTGTTTTCCTGCAACAAAAATATGCCCCAGGTGAGAAATTTGCCTCCTGAACTCAGTGTGACCTCCAAGAGCTAAAAGGCTTTGGATTAGGAGCATTGAGTTTGACTGTGCTGAAAATCAATCCAAACCTGGAGCCTCGCTGCTGCCAAGAGTGGTGATGCATCTCTGTAAAAAAAAAAAGTCCCAAGAAAAGTTATTTTTATAGTATATACACTGAAACACCAATGCTGTCCCAGTCCAGCAGTCTCTTTCAGTCTGGATGCCTCCAGGGAATGATCCCAGCTGGGGGTTGAGGTCCCACTGTCCTTCACTCCATGGGCAGCAGACAGAGCTGGCAGCTCCTCCAACTAGGGATGCTGCTGCATGGGTTTTTTAATCTTCAACTGCAGCCTTTTGTCCCCAGAAAAATCCCTAAAAGAAAAAAAGAACCTGAAGGGTTAAAGTAGCGCTGAAAGTTTTATGAGTCCAGGCTGCAGATGTTGCAGGCAGGGAGATGAAAGCAAACCCTTCCACCCGGTTGTGGAGGCTGTAAGCCCTGAACAGCCCATCTGATGGAGGCAGTTCCCTGCCTCCAGCCCCACTCCACACTGTCTGCTGGCTGGAAGTGGTTCTGCTGGTGAGCCCACAAGCAACACATCACTGCACGAGGCCTCTCCGTCCCACTACTCACTCTTGATCAATTATTAAAACCAGAAAATTCTCCAACCACGAAATTCATCCCAGCTTCCCCATGGCATGCTGGGCTGGAAGAACCAAACCACAGGGCCTGAGCTCCCAGGGAAGGAGTAAATACCACTTCCAGCAGGGCATTTTGGGGTGCTGGACCATCTCCAGGGGTTTGGTTTTGTTTGTGCCAGTGTTCCCCTGTGGTTCCTGCAGCCATCCCAGCTGAGCAACCTGCCCACCCACTGCTCTGCAGGATTCCACCACCCATCAGGAGGTTGGTTTACCTTCTTTCACCTTTGTCAGGTCTGGTTTCCACTTTCTTTCACTGGACCCCTTTTACACCACCTTCATTTTCTAGTTTCCTCCTCTCAGTCTTGGCTTACCTTGCTGATGAGAGGCAAAACTTGTTTTCTGGCCCATTTCGCACTGGAGATTGGCTCCAAACTGAGCTAACAAGCTTTGATAGGTGTGGTACTGGAGCCCAGTTATGTCCCTTCACTGGTTGACGGTTGGCAGCCTGAGCTGTCCTGTTCCTTTCTTTGCGGCATGTCTTGTGCAAAACAGATATCTTTGGGGTTAGAATGTGTTTTTTCCTATTTTAAGCATATTCATGCTGACATTCTCATCTGGGCAGCTGCAGGGAATAACAAGAGACCCCCCTCAGCTCTCACACAACAACTCCCTGGAGGTCTTTGGTGGTCCAGCTCCAAACCAGAGTACGGACATGCCCCAGAATAACTTACATATTTGCTACAGGGCAGAGGATATAAATACATCCATGGTAATGCCAGGCCTATCGCCTCGACAGCAAAATTAGTACTTAGTTCCTTGCAATATGTGGGATTTTTTTCCCTTTTTCCCATGCGTGTTGTAACCCTGGTAACCGACAGCACCCGCACCGACGTCTGACTCGCACTGCTTTGTTCCCGTCTGGTACGAAAAAAGGCTGCAAACACTTCACCACGCTGAAAGCTAATGAAACCACCCAGATCTGACTCTCAGAGCTGATCTGAAACCCAGCGGGCCTATTTTGCCCTCCCTTCAGCCCTGACCCTGCTCCAATGCAAGGGATGGAGCCAAGAGCCTTGAGCACCTGCCCGCAACATCGGGTTCAGCTGAGCTCAAAGGGGCTCAATACCTCTTGGCAGAAGGAGTTCAGAGTCCCCACAATCTCCCGATGATGCCTACAGGCTGAGCTGTGTGTGGAGGGTGCAAGGGGATCCTTAATCTCTTGTTTCAGCCCAAATGTAAATATGTCACTATTGCAAGATGCCACCAGGCATGCACAGGCTGGGGACAGGAACACCAACACCCCCCTGCACAGGGAGTCTTAACCACTGAAGTAGATTTGTGCCCCTGCTCAGCACTGCTTTTCCTTGCTCACCAATCCAGTGAGCATCCCAAAAGCCCAGACACCAAAGCACCATGCCCCAGCCCAGAAAAAACACACCCTTGTTCCCACCACAGGGTCCCTTGAGGAGGATGAGTCACAGCACAACTTGAGCTGCCTCTGCTGCAGGACAGCTGCTCATTCAGGTCTTCTCCCTCCATCCAGCCTTTGCTGGTTTTGGAAGAGCGAATTCACTCTCAGATTTCCGCCACATTTCCAGACTTGATGAACCTTGTCACCAGGTTCAGGAGACATTCAGAATCATAGAATCGTCAAGGTTGGAAAAGACATCCAGGATCATCAAGTCCAGCCATGTGTGCAGCTGACAGCCAGATGTAGTGTGTGAGCACTGGAGCCTCTTGGCTTTCAGAAACCAGACTGTCAAAAAAAAAAAACCCAAGAGGATGATCAAATTCATCACCAGGAGCACTTTGGCAGTTTATGGTGGTGATCCAGTAGCATGACAAGAGGAAACATCCTGGGCTTTTCCACTGAAGCTGATGACAGGGACCTTGGCTGGTAAGCATTACACAGCAGTGACTTCCCCGTTAACCACAACAGCCACCAGAGGCTCTCAAGTGTTTCGGGGTTTTTTTCATTTCATCTTTAAGCCACACAAAAATTTGTACAATGAGTCGCTGGAGAGGCTGGGAATGTTCCTCTGCCTCCTATGTGCAAGGCTGAGCAGGGCTCCTGCCAAAGTCTGGTGACACAGTGAGGTCACAGGGGACAGACCTCCCAACCATAAGTTGTCTATTCAGCCATGGTTGTTCAGGTCCAGTCCTGGCTTTGCTGTCCACCCCCCAGCACATCACCTCTCACTGCTGCTTGGTGCAAGGTCTGTAAAAAAGCCTGGTCCAAAAGAGCTCGTGTGAGTCCATGGTACTGCACAGATAAATGGCATGGGAGAAGCTCCATGTTCACTTCTTGCTCTAAATATTTCTCACAGTTGGTTGTTCCAGCCCATTCTAACCTCCTCCCTTAAACCCCTAGATGTGTGCCCCCACCCTGGCATCTTCTGTCCAACATGTGCCCAATAAACCAGGGTGAATTTTTAAAAGCATGTAGACAACACAAAGAAAATGCTGTTTCCTTGTATGGGTGTGCTTTATTAATTCCTCTTAAGCCAGTTTTTTACCAATTTTCCTCCACAAGCCCTTTCAGGGGATAGATAGATAGATAGATAGACAGATAGATAAAAACAGAAATACCCAGATGAACTACCATTTGCAAGCTGAGGTAAAGTCCACTGGAGCAACTTTACACCCGTGAAAGCACAACCAGCATAAAGAATCAGCTTTTCCAAGGATTCATGGATTTGAACTGTCTGGAACAGCCGGCCCATAACCACCACATGAGGGCTGCATGGGGAGGAGGACCCATTCCCTTCAGGCTTGCAGACAACCCACAGATGCCTCGGGGAGGGTGGGGAGTGAGCCAGATCCTGAGCATCACCGGACACTGGGATCATGGCTCTGCACCACCTGCAAATGGTTTTCCTGTGTGGAAACCCAAGATCTGAAGAGGGTGGAATTTTATCACCTTCCCTTGCAGTACATCAGCAGTTGACACTTCGACAGTATTTCAAGTATGATTTAGGACAAAAATTGCATTGTTTGACCCTTCTTTTTTGCACTCTTCAATTACTGCTCAGCAACACTGGGAAAAAAGTCCCTGCTGTGCTGTAATTTACCATGTTGCAGTGTATCATTAGAAGATTCAGCACTTTTGATTCTGGAGCTGTGGTCCAAAGCAAAAATACAGTTAACAAGAACACACTGATTTCAGTCATCCCAGATTTCCAGAGAAATTCCTTTCTAGGAAGGAGAGGAGGGAGACATGTCCCACCATCCACTGGGAAATCTGGACTTCAGACTGTCTCAACCACCTCATGTCTGAGCCTCTTAAGCAGATGAGATTTCTCTAAGGTGATTTCCAAGGAGGGAAGAGTGGAATCCACCGATAAGCTGTACAGAGCACAATGATAGCTGAGGTCCCAGGGCCACCATTGCTCTGCTGGAAGATGTCCATAAGGCTGGGGTGTGCCTGAATTTAGGTGATGGAGGCTTGAAGCTAGAAGGGCATCATGTCCAGGAGTGACCTGCTGGCTGGACATCAGCGCTTTCATTTGGGAAGTATCTGGCTTTGTCCTTGTCTACAGCTCCTTCATCTGTGTTTCTGCTCAGACCTGGTTTACACCAGGTCAGCACCTTGCCTTCTGTGGCTGCAGTTTTTCTGAGCCCTAAAGATGGAATTACAGAACTGGCAAATGCTTGACAAGGGGAAATTCTCCCTTGCTTAACCTCCAGTCTCTATTTTAACCTCCCACTCGCCCCACAGCCACCAGCCCCAAAGCTGAATGAGTGAATGGGGACACATATGAAGTGGTGCTCAGCATCCTTCTGTCGTGTTCTTTTTTTTTGTGTGTGTGTGTGTGTTGAATGAGGGCTAAAATTAGCTCAGCAGGAGGTGAGGGCTGGAACATTTTAACTAAAACTGTCATAGTATTGAAAAGCCATAGTTTTGCTGATTATTTCTCTGCTTTCTTACTGTGAACAGCATTGCCTGGCCTTTTATTTTGACAGATGAATGCAAGCAAAGATCTTATAGAATAAAGTGATCTGCCAGGATTTTCATGTCTCCAGACGATTTAATATTTGACCTGGAAAGGCATGTCCAGCTGAAGGTTGTGCCAGCTCAGTGTGTTCCAGCCCTGGCCAGGGGGAGTCACATAGGGCAAGATGTAAAGGCGGGGTTGTGGGGGATATCCCAAACCTTCAGTGCATCCTGCAAATGATACAATAGCCCACCAGCACTGCACCCATCATGGGCACATCTCCGCAGACAGACTCTGGCTTTGCTGGATCATTTTTCCTCTTTGTATTGTCACAGAACAACAGAACAGTTTAAAGCCCCTCTTGTTCCACCCACTGCCATGGGCACGGACACCTTCCACTGCCCCAGGTTGCTCCAAGCCCTGTCCAACCTGGCCTTGGACACAAGAGATCCAGAGGCAGTCACAGCTGCTCTGGGCACCCTGGGCCAGGGCCTGCCCACCCTCACAGACAGCAATTCCTTCCCAATATCCCATCCAGCCCTGCCCTCTGGCACTGGGAAGCCATTCCCTGGGTCCTGTCCCTCCATGCCTTGGCCCCAGTCTCTCTGCAGCTCTCCTGGAGCCCCTTTAGGCCCTGCCAGGGGCTCTGAGCTCTCCCTGGAGCCTTCTCTTGTGCAGCTGAACACCCCCAGCTGTCCCAGGCTGGCTGCAGAGCAGAGGGGCTCCAGCCCTGAGTACTTTTGTGACCCGATGTATTTTGGAAAGCTGCTGTGAAAAGTTTGTTTAGGGGTAGAGTACTTCCATCCCTTGCTTTCAGCTCTCAGGATGAGCAGCTTTTTGTAACCTCTGTACCTCACAAGTGGAAGTCCTGGAAAAAAGGAAGGCTAAATGAGTTGGTTACATCCCATGGCCTAATGAGTGGGGACAAGAATCAGATCTTAATTCAAAGGACAAAGACATCTATGCTACAATTTGGCTTCAGGGCCTTAACCACCGGGATACAGTGTGTACCTCATGGAACAGGGTGAAAACAAATGAAAACATCTCTGCAATGCAGAGTTTTGTGTGTGTCCATGTGGCTCATTTGGTGCCATACCTCAGGTTCAAAGCTATCATCTCATTTCTTCTGGGTTAAGACCCAGCAGCACAGCTTGGAAGAGGGAGAAATACAAGTGAACCAAATATTCTTTATCTTTTGGTTAATCCATAGTAAAACCCACCCAGCTGTGGCTGCCCCATCCCTGGAAGTGATCCAGGCCAGGCTGGACAGGGCTTGGAGCAACATGGGATAATGGAAGGTGCGCCCTACCCATGGCAGGGAGTTGGAACTAGCTTAAGGTCCCTTGCAAACCAAATCATTCTATGATTTATCTGATTTCTGTGGTTCTTAGACAGCTAGCTGTAACCCCAACATGATCCTATACCTGGTCATATATCTAGATTTGGAGTGCTCTTTCTAACCCCAGGTCCCTGCAGCCCACACAGACCTGCTCACGCAGATCAATGCTACAAAAACTCAAGAGGAGTCAGTTTTGTGAGGAAGTTGTCAGCTTCATCCTTCGCCTGCAGTGCCTTTGATGGTGTTCCTGGAGCTTCTGATACATGTCATCACTGCTAGCTTGGCCACTGGACCACTCAGGTATCTCTTGATTATTGGATAGTTCACATTTGGTGGCTCAGAATGGAAATGAACCAAATTGCAGCATCGATTACATTGTTTCATCTCCTGCCCTCCCAGGTGTGTTGTAGTGCACATCTAGGAAGACAGGATGGGTGCATCCATCCTGCCTCAGATTTCCGTGCTGATTCCCACCTGAAGGATGAGGAGAGAAACTGAAACTCGCCCATGATCAAAAGCCGTTTTGAAGCTGGTTCATGGATCCGGCTGAAGGCACAGTCCATTTGGAGACAACCAAATGCTGTGTGTCTGTAAATCCCCCTGGGAAGGACACATCTGTGCTGAACAGAAGGCCCAGCATCGAGCTGATTATCACAGAGACTGACCTGCTAATATGCCCACCCACCCCCTGGAGGACAGCAGAGGCTGAAGGCACATTCCTGGGGTCCAGGCACTTTGGTAGGGTGGGAGCTCACAAGCCCATCTGGACATTCATCTTGTCCATGTTCTTCAGACTACAGGGCTCTGGTGGTTTCCACTCAAGCTCCTGCTCCCCGGAAGGCAGGAACAAGCTATAGGGACTTGCCACGTGCAAGGGGGATGTGGAGCAGGGAATGCCTGAAGGCAGGGTAAGGGGGCCAAAAGGAACAAGCACCTTTATTTCCAGAAGCATGAGAGGTAAAAGGGGCAGGAAACAGTCGAGGAAAACCCAAGGGAAGGCCTCCACAAGTTTTCCTCCTCACCTGGTGGCACAGACCACCTGTGTCCCAGCACAGAGCACAAGCTTGGCCCAGTATTTCAGAGACAGGGACGGGGTCAAACAGGAGCTGTGTCCCCAGTACTGGGGTTCTTTCAGGCTGAAGTTAAGAGAAATAGGAACAACAAAAACGACCCCAGCAGATTTTGTGCAGGCAGTCCCTCCAGCCTTGGGCTGGCGGGGTGCATCCAAACTGGGGACCCAAAAGCCGTGTGCACGGAACCAGGCCAGCGGAGCCCAAGGCTCAGGATGATACCACCCAGGTGTTACCCACCCCAGAGAGGCCCCACACAAAACTGGGGGGGTGCTCCCACCACTGACCCCACACAGCACTCACTCAGAGCAGCATCTCTCCAGTCCGCCTCATCCACACCACAAAAAAAGCCACTTGGCACAGTTTTGGGATCAAGTGTACATTTTTATTTTTTAATGGAACATAGACTCCTTTAGAAAAAGAAACATTCAGCTGGATGATAACACCCATAGAAAAAACACCAATCTTGTGTTCTCTTTTTTTTTTTTTTTTTAATTTGGCATTTGTTATCTGCATTTATATTAAAGCAAAGTGCATCTTTCTTACTTTTTTTCTTGTTTATACACATTGCACAATACATAAATAATGATGCTTATAAAACGTCTTTATATTTACAAGTAATAATATATTTATATATAACATAAAATACATTTTTTTTCTTTAATAAATCTCAGGGTTTTTTAAGGAGTCCTTTCTTTTTTGTGGGTGTTTTTCCAAAGCACTACAATGCTAAAGTTCCAAGAAGAATGCTCTCTTGTTCAATTAAACCTTTATATTTAGAAAAATAGCTTATGTTAAGGTCTAAACATGCTCATTGAGCTAAGAACAGTGTAAAAGTATCATACTCGTGTATGAATTCAAGAAGAAATGAAAGCACAACTGCATTTCCAGATAAGGTGGTACCTGGATAACCTGATCTAAGCAGGTTACAACACACCAACTATTGTGAACACTTTTTCTCTTGTTTTTCCCACTTGTTTTTCTTTAGTTTTGTTTTTATTTATTTTTAGGTTTAGAATTCTGTCACTTCAAATCTCAGCTCAAATGATCAAGCACAGGCCATGCCCGAAGTCCCCCCACTGTTGTTTTCTCCCCTTACATCAATCCACGATCATAAAAAACATAGAAAAAGCAGTGGAACAATGAACACAGTGACAAGACATGAACCCAGCAACAAGAGAAACACAAAAGGTCAGTAAAAGACCTGTCTGGGAAGGTTTTGCACCATCCTTCGGCGGCAACGCGGGGTTAGCACTGCTGGGGAAGGGGTCTCGGTGTCACCGTCACTGGGAAGGTGGTGCGTACAAAAATACAGTCACCTTGTTATGTTGTCCAAGAAAAGGAGCTGTAACATAGAGCTAGTGGCTTTCAAATCCATCGATCCCCATTGGATAATCCTTTTGAGAGGCGTGAAGTTATTATCTCATGTGATCTATCCCCACTGCACCCTTCTCTCGCCCTTGTGAGAGTTATTGGTCATTCACACTTTTAAAAAATAGATATATTTATCAAAATACCCCAAAGGCAAAAACAACAAAAAACAAACAAAAAAAAAAAATCTTTCATAAGCTATTTCTCAAAACGAGGAAGGGTGAACAAACGAAACAAAACAAAAAAAAACAAAAAGTCTGCACGAAAAGCAAGCACTCAGAAGGAAGTAATAGCAGCAAAGTAGTATAGATGTCATGAGTTCACTCTGTCTTGAGTCACCGGTTGTTGAAAATAACCTCCAACCAGCAGGGGCAACTGCTGATGAACTGTCTCGTGTAGCACTGGCCCCAGCCTTTCACAAAGCTGATCTGCACGGTAAATCCGGTCCATGGCTGCTGCGTGAACTCGTGGTCGTTGGGTCTCTGCAAGGTGTATGCCTTCTCGTAGTCAAAAGCCTTGATGGAAAACCCTGGGAACACTTTGTGAACCTGCAACGTCCTGGAGTCGGGGTTGTCCAGTGTGGCCGACTTGATGAAGATGGGGTAACTGCTGCGGTTGTACACCCACACGCCGTCCACTTCCTTGGTGAGCTGGATGCCGTAGCCGATCTTGCTGCGGACCTTCTGCACCAGCTGGCTTTTGTTGTCTGAGTTGAGCTGTCCGAGGCAGAAACCATTCCCCTGAGGTAGATCATAGAAGATATCCAGGGAGGGCTCTTGGACAGAGTACAGCCGACCCACGCGTGTCTTCTCTTCCCAGTATGCCACCACACACCAGTGTGACCTATCCCCTGGCTCCTGAAGAACTTGAGAATCTGCAGAACAACAGAAAAAAAAAAAAAAAAAAAAAGAGAGATTTAGCATCAAGGGAATTTATACAAACCAAAAGAAACGCAGAACAGGCAGGACCTTGCTTGTCCATGCCTTCACAATCTTGTCCACACGTACATCAATGTCCACAGTGAACCCACTGTTTCCAAAAGAACATTTCCAGGTTTGCGGCACTCCTGTGTTGTTCCAGTGCCTCGTTCTAGTTGGATTTATGGGTCCTGAATCACCAGGTCCACCTTCCCAAAAGTGGCTCCAGGCACAACAGCAGCCCCAACGGCACAGTCACCCTCACCCACACCAGGACCACCTCCAGTGCCAACAGGAGAGGTGAGATGCTCATGCAACCAAACACCCAAACCCCCTTATTTTCACCCACCAAATAATGGATGCATTTCCATGAACAATCTACTGTGCACAGACACTGAAAAAAATGAGGTACTGCTAAGAAAACCACATTGAAAGTCACCCCGTGGGACCAGAGGGGACGAGAACTTGACTACTCTGGTTCATGGGGCTTTTCCCTGCCTGCAGGGCCAGAGTGATGGATGTTATGGGCACATCAGATGACACCCTACACCCATGGGAAGCACTAAGAGATAGAAGGAACCAAAAATCTCACACGTGTTAACAAAAACAGTCTAAAAACTTGCAAAAAACCATAGAAATTCATTGCTGTAGCCCTTCTCTCAACTCCCTTTCCCATAGTTACCCCATGCAGCGTGGCTATGATGTAGGAGGAAAAAGCAAGGCAGGAGGAGGGAAAAAAATGTGAGAAAGCCCCTTTTCCTGACAGAGGATCCCAAGCAGCCTGGCGCTGCTCAGCGGGTAATTCCTTCCAGCCTCAGTAGGCATGTTAAGACCTGGGAACTATTCATCTCTATAATAGTATTAAAGAAAAAAAAAAAAATCAAGCTGGGAATGCAAGTTAGTGAGCACTACCAAAATAATCCCCTGAACTATGGGAGAAACTCCTGGAGCTGGGATGGTGGGTGACCCAGCAACTCAAAGCTCTTCCTGCAGCCCTCCCCCTAAACCCACCCTCCCCAGGGCAACGTGCTGGCTGCCTGCTCTCTCTATTTTTTGCTATTAATAAGCCCATTTTCCCAGTGCAGGCATTTTCCTCCCATCTCGTTCAAGCCCTGCACTGTGCTTTTAAGAGAGGAGGGGAAAAAAAAAAAAAAAAAAAAAAAGCCCAGCCACACACTTTTAATTTCCTCATTTCTATGCCAGCGAGGAAAATATTTCTCCAGTTGCTGGAGGCAGCTACTAAAAATGGGCCTGACTGTGTATGCCTCAAAACAGGGACCCTCATTCCCAGGTTAAACCAGGGATGGGGGTTATGGTCATGCTAGGGTGGTCCCTGGCACAGCATCTGTCAAGGTGCACCCCAGTTTGTCCTTCCACCTCCCTTTTTTGGTGCCTCACAAGACTTTGCTGTGAGTAACTTTATGCGCTGCTGAAACCTGGCACTGAGGAGGGGCAGGGTGGGCAGTTTGGGTTGCCTCCCCACAAACCCAAATGGGGTGCCCTCCACGCAAAAGTGCATCCAGAGGGGCAAGAAACACCCCCAGGGTGGAGCTTCCACCACCTGCCTGAGGGACAGAGGAATATGGGAAGGATGCTTCTGGATCCAGAGGAAGGATGTTCCTGCATCCAAAGGAGGAACTCTGTTGGCCACTCACCACCTCCCTCCTTACTGTTGGCCTGCTGATGATATTCAGAGCCTTTTGGGTTTTGTTTTACAGCAGCTGAGGGAATTTTGGAGCCATTGGACCCCTGATGAAATTCCTATAGGTTTTTCTCAATTTGAACATAAAAGCATCCCTTTCAGGAGGTGGCAGGGGGAAGAAGAGGACTTTTTCACCTGGTATTTGTGCTTGCATTAGTGAAGACCATGTAACAACTAGCTCACTGCTGCTTACAGAGAGCTATTTAATTGCTAAAACATTTAAGGAAACGAAAAAAAACCAAACCTACCAATAATAAAAAAAAAAAAAAAAATAGAAAACTGCCTTGGCGATGAATGAACAGACCTTTATGGAGGGCTGGAAGTTCATGAATGAATCCCACTAGCTTTTTGAATGACATGGGGTGACCAGACCTCAAGGACGAATCTTAGGTAATCCGGGATGTTTGGGTTTTTTTTAAGGAGCTGATGCCAGCACACAGTATAAATATGCCAGAGCCTCTTCCGTTTGCGGGCTTCGGGCTGTTGACTGCATGTCTAGTCAAAAAGCCATGAGAATACAAGGGAGAGCTCAGATAAACAGGTTCAGGCCTCCCTGCCAGCCACCACCAAAGCCTCTTTTTGCTGCTGTTGGGACCCCGGCAGAGCCCCCTTGCTCCCACCCGCCCCCCTGGTTCTGGCATCCGCCAGGAAAAGGGGTGGGAAAAGCGAGTGGCATCACTCAGGCAGGAGAGGAGGTGGCAGGAGAGAAGGAAAAAGTGACTCAAGAGACGCTTCCTACAGTGACAGACTTCTTTTTTTCCTCCCAAAAGGCTTTTTTTGGTGGCAATAATCACGGATCTGTGCAAATGAAGCAAACAGAAGTATTATGCTCAAAAACACCCTGCTGGGTTCACCCTGTGCAACCTGGGGTCATGGCAGGCACCCACCATCCAGCTCCCATCTCCGCCTGCGGCAAACTCACACAAAAACCCAGATCCCAGGAAAATTCACAGCCACATCCTCCTCAACACATCCTCGTGTGCGACAGCCCATAGACAGCTGCAAACCCTTTGGGATCCCTGTTTTGAGTTAAAAGCATCGTTTTTACGAGCTCCTCGGAGCAAACACGTCCCTTTCTAAATGCTGGAAAACTCCCAGCAAACTGGGAGCGTTCCCATATCCCAGCAAACAATGATAATATTTAATGCTATAAACATCCGCGCTATTATTTCGTTATTAAGGATCCCTCCATTTGCTGCTATCACTGGGTTATTAGGATTTTCCATGGTTTCCATTACAGCCTGCCTTGAGGCTCTGGCAGCCTCCCCCCGGCGCCTTGTGCAAGCTCATTGTCAAGAAACAATAGTATAGAAATAACTGAAAATAAAGTGAGTTTGCCCTCAGGAATTTAGGGAATTAGTTGTATTGATCACTCTTAGTCAGGTCTAGAGATTCACACTAGTTCCTCATAGAGGGGGGAAATCAAGGCAATACCCCAAAGCCCCTGGGGTAACGTTTTGTAATTTTGGTGCAGATGGTTCATCAGCAGTGATGCCCCAGCACAACCACATTACAAAATATCCCGTTCCCACTGGAAAACTTTCTTTTTGCCACATTTTTTACACCTTCCTGGATTTTCCTGAGGGGCTGCCCCAATTTTGCGAATGCATCCATTGTCCTCCATAGAAGCATCATCCCAGCTAATTCCCAACACACCAATCAGCACAAGAGGCTCTGAGGTTCCCCACCACTTGCCTTGACCCTCACAAACTTCAAGTCCTGCCTGAAATTGCTCAATAAAAGACCACAGTCAGGATTTCTGCACACTGGGGGTGCACATGCTGTCTGTGGGCTCAGGGCATGATCCTGCTCCTCCTGAAAATGCTTCATCCATACAGAAATCCTGGGCCATGGGATAACAAAGCAATAACCCCAAAAAACTGACAGCTGCAGAAACCAAAGAGGTCAAGAGACAGCAGAGGGTATGGGACATTCACACCACAGAAACACCCAAATTTATCAAGTCCCACACTTGGTTTTTCCAAGCTATGGCAGAAGGACTCACATCTCCCATTGCTTGGCAAGATATTTCTGGTGTGGCTTTTCTCCTCATCACATGGTGAGTTTTAACTTGATGAGAAAGCATGTCATCCATACTTTTTCTTTCCAAGCTCCAGCAGTTTTATTAGGAATTTGGGAAGAAAAAGTTCTTTTTTTTTTTTTTTTTTAATTCACAAAGAAGCAAAGCATTTTAGCAAAATTGAATTTAGAAAGCAATAATAATAAACTAAAACAACACAGCTCCTGTCCTGGGGTTGTTTTAGATCTCTGTCGTCCTTCAGATCTCAGCCTTGTCCCAGTGCCAGGTTCATGAATGTAGAGGGGAGCTAGGCTGGAGATCTTTTGGTTTTGTTCTGTTTTTTTTTAGCTAAAGGTTTTCCTATAGTCAACCAGCCTTGAAAGAAAAGAGCAAGTTTAGCACACACTGAGTTATCTGACCTGCCAGGACTGCTCCCAGCTGACCACGTCAAGGGCTGTTGAAATTATCAGCAGTATCTGTGATAACAACTCACTGCTGAAAATGGCAATAAAATAGCCTTCCTGATGAGGATTTTAAAAGCATGTAATTGGATCTTTCATCAATGACATCAGGATTAGAGGCAAATTAAACTGTCCAACAGTAGAAGTGTTCTGAACCACGTATGTACACTTTTTCTAATATATGTGCATATACATTTATTTTTCAAAAGAGCAGGTTTTTATCCTGGGCATCTTCTCATGACCTTCCTAAACTTCTCACCATCTCACCCCCTCCTCTCCCTAATTCCTGGGTCTGGATTTCCCAACAAACATCAACCCTGGCACAATACTCACTATATGAGCATCTACCCTGAACTACTAACAAAAGTCTCCTAATTTAAAAAAAAATCACAGGATGGTTTGGGTTGGGAGGGACCTTAAAGCCCCTCTTCTTCCACCCACTGCCATGGGCAGGGACACCTTCCTCTATCCCAGGTTGCTCCAAGCTCTAGCCTGGCCTTGGACACTGCCAGGGATCCAGGGGCAGCCACAGCTGCTCTGGGCACCCTGGGCCAGGGCCTGCCCACCCTCCCAGACAGCAATTCCTTCCCAATATCCCATCCAGCCCTGCCCCTCTGGCACTGGGGAAGCCATTCCCTGGCTCCTGTCCCTCCAGGCCTTGTCCCCAGTCCCTCTGCAGCTCTCCTGGAGCCCCTTTAGGCCCTGCCAGGGGCTCTGAGCTCTCCCTGGAGCCTTCTCTTGTGCAGCTGAACACCCCCAGCTGTCCCAGGCTGGCTGCAGAGCAGAGGGGCTCCAGCCCTGGAGCATCTCGGTGGCCTCTCCTGGATTCACTCCAGCAGCTCCACATCCTTGTGCTGTTGGGGGACTCAAAAACCTGGAGAGAACCCTGCCTGGCTTTCTAGAAGACAGCTTTCTGCTGGAAAATAAGTGCCATGGGCACTGCCAAGGAGCAGATGAACACATTACAGTCCTTCCTCCTTTATCCATCAGCGCACACGGAGGGCATTTGTGCTTAAAAAAAAAATTGACTGGACTGGTGTCAGCACAACGTGTCTGGCTGGGGCCAGCACTGAGACCAAGCTCAGCACATCTCGCGCCCGATAATCTCTCTTGGCTGACCTTAAGTGGCATTTGTGTGTCCAGGACAGTGCCATGACCCTCATCTTCTCCTCCTCTTTGAGATGCAAGAGACGGAGACACAAAACCCAGAGGTTTTCACGGGGTTTTAAATGCTCTTCTGGAGGGTCCTCAGGACTTCTCCAGTTGCAGTTTTGCCCCTCCTGTTATTGGCAAGTGCTGATTTTGTAGGACCTCAGGAAAAACATCCCCCTGGCCCCTTACTTCAGAAGTGAAGACATTACACCAAGGTGAGGAGAACACAGAGCATGGTGTGCTCATCAAAACAAAGAAAAATGGGCACCCAGAATGGCAATCCTACTTCCTTTCTAGTCTCTCAGGTGACTTACAGGGTGGAAGAACAGAACAAAACAAAAGAAAACCCCAAAAACCAAAAAAGATAAACAAACAAACAAAAAACCAAAACAAAGAAAAATACCTAAAAGCTAGATTTCCAGGAACATTCAGCAAAAGCAAAGGGAAAAAAAGGCCAAATAAAGGATAAATCCACATTAAAGGATATATCCTGCTGCAGAAAAGGGGCTTTGTGCCTTTAACAAAGTTTGTGGGCAGCCTGGAGGGTCCACCCATGGCAGTGTTTGCCCCAGACCTTATGTACCTCCCAGCATACCCGGGCTAGACAGCTTCACCTTCCTCAGGAGCCCCTGCTCTTGATGGCTGGGATGGTTTCTGAAAGCCTAACTTCGAGGATGGTCCTGTGTAAAGCTCCTGTTGTTTGCAGAGGAAATAAACCCTCACCTACTGCAGGGATGCCACCGCCCAGGGGGCCTGGGGGTTGCTCCACCTCCCCAGCACCAGAGCCCCCAAGAGCTGAGACAGTCTGTCACGTCATCACCTACTTAGGGAGCCTTTAATCTGTGGATTATTGACATGATAGACCATAACATCTCTTTAAGAGCCACTACAGCCCATCGTGTCAGTAGGTACTTAATGCAGTCCTTAATCCGCGGATTGACAGGCTAGACCATAAATTTGTGTCTATGTCTAATTAGACGGCTCTTATTACTCAGCATATACAGTAGTCATGCAGGCTAAAGAGCCTTAAGATTACTTTTTAAATTTATTAGCAAGTTGTCCAATCAATCACTCAAATGGCTCCTTGTTCCGTGCAAAATCAGTCAACCTTGCATGAAAATAAATGTTAAGTTTCACCGCAAGATTTCAATTTGCTGATGTTTACTAAGATTGAGTCTGATGAGGTCAAGCAGGATAAAATATGGCAGAAGCCATCAGGGGAAGGAGTCTTGTATTTCCCCATTTTTCTAGGGCTTTGGTTCAGGTTTGTATTAACAGTGACCTGAAATTTTGGGAGGGCTTTGCTTGGTCCGCAGGTGACCCAATGAAAAACTGCCATCACCTTCCCCACATCTGGGAATCCCCCTTGTGAAATCAGGACAAAAATGAGGTCAGGTGAGATGGTGGGTAGAGATGATTCACCCCTGAGGACATCCCCTCAGGTTCCCATCCCAGCTTGGTGGTGGCCCTGAGTCAGCCTTCCCCCAGCCTAGAACCAAGCCCTGACCTTTTTGAGGGTTAATTCAGCAAGAACATAAAAGTGAGAAAGAAAGGAGCCCTACAAGCATGTTGTTGCAGACCTTCAGAGACTCAAAAGCAAACATCTTGGCAGATGCCAAGGCTGGACCAGGAGTGATGTCCAAAAATATTAAAAAATATACTAAAAAAGATAGGGTGATCCATGTCCCCTACTTTGCAGGACGGCAAAGGAAGAACCCAAGTGAAACTGCCGAGTTCATGGAGTACACCAAACCAGAAATTTGATTCATAAACATCCTATTAGTCACTGCTACTGTCTAATTACAGTGATTAATCAATTACCACGGCTAAAAACGACTCTAGAAGAGAAGAACCCTTTTCTTGTGACCATTCTCTTTAAAAGCCAAGCAAGGCTGGAGCTACAAGGCAGTGGGGCGGGGGGGAAAATATGCAAGCACACACCAAAAATGCCTGTCTGCCTGTCTCCAGTGGTTAGAGGAGCCAGCTGACTCCAGTTTCCTCCGTACCAGGCTTCAGGCCTCATCAGCCATGCAAATTATAGAGTACCGTGCTGTCTGAAGGCCGAATTTCGACTCAGCTCAGAGAAAAGCCTTAGAGGAAGGGTGGGGATGAAGAAGCCAGCCAAATCCATTCATAATATTTACAGTAAATGGGCCTCTTTGCTGTTGTTTAGTATACAGTCAGCCTAATTATTTTTGAAGTTTTAATTTAAAGAACCTTCTTTATCTGCCTCTCCTTCTGCACCCCTCAAAGGTGTGGGAAAACTTTTCCCTTGTTTCAAAAAAGCAGTAGGACGGGAATCCCTTCCCCAAGCTCCAACTCAACAGTTGGGTGGGACAAAGGGATGCTGAAAGAGGTGAGACCCTTCCAAAGCGGCCCTGCCAAAATCCATGGGGGTTTTAAGAGTCCCAGACCATCCAAAGAGGCACAAGGGCATGCAGATCCATGTGAAAACCCCCCAGAAATCCTATTTTTGCTGCATGTGTCCCCATTGCTGTTCTGTGCTGGTGGGGACTTCCTGCCTCAGGAGGTGGTGCAGGTGCTCCAGTGCCCCATGCACTATCCAACCTTCTCCCCTTCATTGAGGGCAACCTGAAATAATTCCACTTTTGTAACAAATCAGCCAACAGACTTATCTGGAAAAGACAGCCAGCACTCATGAGATGCTGCCCTGGGAGCCCCAAGTGACTCAGGGCTGGTAGCAGCCCCAGCTCCCAGAGAGGAGCAACCACCTCCATGCCTCAGCCTCAGCAGCTACCAGGACACACCTCTTCCCCACCCATACCCAACCCAGATCTAAACCAGAAACCTTCTGAGAAAGAGAAACCAGCACACAAAGGGCTCCTGGCTTACTGCAATGCAAATCAGACGTGAGGATGAGCTTGCCAAGAATCTCTCTCCCGGCTTGGGCTGCACTGGAGGCTCCTGTGGCAGCATCCTGCCCATCACCTTTCTGGGATAAATCACGCCGCAGATGCCAAAGCCACCAGAGGCCATAGAGCCGTGCCAGCCACGGGGTCACAGCCCCCCTCAATGCAGTCAGCCAGCTGGGGCTTAGAGGATGACCTTAAAAAGCTTTTGCAATGAAACATAAAGCTTCAGTGCTGCAGGGAAGGTCCCTCAGTGCCCAGGGGTGCCCTGGGAAGAACAGGGATACAGCCCCCAGGGAAGCCTCAGCTCTCCACTAGCAACATGTAGCTATGTGGGTTACCTGTTAAGACCTTAATAAAACCTGAAGTAGAGCAGTTTAGGATTTCCAAATGGATACCTAATACACAGATGTGTGTTAGGATCTTTCCCCCGCCCCCAACTGCATTACACACACACACACACACATACACAACACAGCATTGCTGCTGTTCTCATTCTCATTCCAGTAGTGAAAAAAAACCTCTCCCTGCAGCACACTGACCTGGAATTCTCCCCTAAAGACTGAAAACAGACGTAAATATATATTTCTCCACACACCAAAAAAATAAAAATGCCCACTTGCCCCAGCAACTTTTCCCAGAGCAGCATCTCCCTCGCAGGGATGTAAACCCATGGAAAAAGTAGAGTAGGAACAAAAGTCCTTTTCACGTTCATCGTGCCCCACTCCGTAACAATTATGAAAACTGTTTAGCTGGGCTGGCATTTGGAGCATTTACTGCATTCCTGCCAATAAATTCCAGTCCCGGATCCGATGGAAAAGGCTCCCTCCCTCCCCTTTCCCCTCCCTCCCTTGCCTTCATTCCTCCTGGCTTTCTTTACAACCTAATACCCTGTCAACGCGGGGCCAGGGCCTACTTAGGGGGAAAAAAAAACACCCAGCGCCAGACTGGAGACAGCAGGCAGACTGAAAAAGTTAATCATTACTTCTGTCTGCCTTCATAATCTAATCACGCCTATTCCTAAGAGCAGGCAGCAGAGCACGCTGGCGTACGGGCACGGTCACCGCCCAGGGATGGACGGATGGACACACGGACAGCACCAGCCCCAGCCCGGGTAGGGGGCAATCAAAGGATGGACAGACAGGATGGATGGCGTTGGAAAGGAGTTCACAAGCCTGGCCATGCACACACACCCCTCCCCTCGCCTCTCACTTTGCTCTGGATTAATAACGCGTAGCAATTATAGAGAATATTATATTCATTAAGTAATTAACCCTCCCGGCGCTCCGGCGGAGCTGGCACCCCCTTCTCGCAGACAGAGGCCAGCAGAGGTTTGCCCTGGGCTAGAAAACGGGGCAGGTCGGCAGCACCCGGGTTAAAAAAAAAAACCAAAAAGCTCCTCGTGGCTCATCTCATCCCACTGCTGGTGGCAACAGCAGAGCCATGTCCCAGGTGGGGACCTGCCACGACTGGGGTGGCATCACCCACACCCAGCAGGATCCTCCCCTGGGGACAAAACTCAGGAGATTTGGGCTGTCACCAAGAGCCAGCAGCATCATCCCATGGACGCAAAACTCAGGGGATCTGGGGTGTCACCAACACCCAGCAGCATCCTCCCATGGGGATGAAACCCAAAGGATCTGGGCATCACTAAGACCCAGGAGCATCCTCACGCAGGGATAATGCCCAGGGAATCTGGAGCTTGGAAAGCCCAGCATCACACCAGCTTCTCCAGAAAATAACTGCAGTGCAACTCTCAGGTGAGCCAAGGCTTCATGCTCTTGACACCCAGGATACATTTTCCATGCTTGGCTGTGACAAAGAACAGGAAAACTACAGGCATCTGCCTATGATTTATGGGTTTGTTCCTTATCATGAGCTAAAAAGTCTCAGACTGGCTTCCAAAGAAAATGAATTCATCAGTTCAAATGCAGTGATGTAACTTCAGGCTCCCAGCTCCTTTTCCAAATAAAACTCCTGTTACTTGATTCCTGCTCGAAGAATGATTTTATGGAGTTATTGACTCCGTCCGCTCTGCCTGGGAAGGTGCTGCCGGAGCCCAGCCACGGGGTCACTGACAGCATCCCGCGTGGGCGAGCAGGACCTCATCTCATGGCTTAGTTTCTTGACTATTTTGCCATTTTCCCTGCTTTTCTACTCAAAACCTCACCTTGCACACCAATGTGCAAACAGACACTCAACTGCACTGGTATGATTTTGCATCACCCACCATGGTGGGGCTCCTCCTCAGCAGTGACGCCTGGTAATTTTCATCACCCATACATTCAACCCATAGCCTTCCATCACCAAAAATCACTGGATCCACAGCCAACTGCACCACTTGCAAAAGTGACAGATGTCTGAACTTCCACCACCTTCCTAACAGCCGAGTTTCTCCACCACAAAGTCACCTCTTACTGATGCAGTTCTGGTTTCTATGAACAAAACCTCTTCAACCTATATAAATATTATATAGAATTCTATACAAATATGGAACATATTCAATATACAATGAATATAGTGAATATATTCAACATATATATCTATAAAGTATGTTGACTATATCCTATATAATTCTATATATTATATATAGAATAAATTATCTCCATCCATATTCAACCTACACATAGAGGTTGAATGGATTTTGATTAGTATTTAACCATCCACAGTCTCACTTATTATGTACACCTATAAGGCACATATTTGCAACTAGGGTTAAGAGCTCGAGCAGTTCTGAATTATTACTTAAAAGGCAAAATTTGCCTTTCCACATGCTCAGCGAAAAGCCAGGAAAGCCATGGGAGCCAGGACTTCACCCCAAAGCTGCATCACCAAACCCCAGTGCCCCAACAGGGATCCCACTTGGTCGCTGCGGGAGGATGAGGAAGGACCACAGAGCCAGGTACGGGTCATCACACACAGAGGAGCATCACCAAGAGCATCACCAGGACCTCCTGCCACCAGCCCACGGTGCTTCAGCACTGCCAGCACAACCCAACCAGGGAGGCTGAAGCCAGTAGGTTTTTTATGTAGTGAGGTTAAAAGGGTAGAGAAGGGCTGAGCCAGCTCTTACAGGGTGGTTTTTTTTTTCTTTCCCCTTGCAAGTTAAAACCAAGATAATGACACTGGGTGGGGACCAATTTGAAGGGCTGAGCAGCCAAACCAAAATTAGTCTCCCGGCCAAGAGCTTCCTAGGCCTCACAGTTTGGGGAAGGAAGCTGAGAAAAAGCATGAAAATAAAAAAAAAAAAAATTCCTCGGGAAGCTGGACCATTGCGCTCAAGCAAAGGTGACCCTGCTAGTCAAATATTTTTCAACATAATAAAAGTAAAATCAAGTACTGGAACAGCCTCCCTTGGAAAAGCAGGACCTATGAGATGATGTTTTTTCCTCCTTTTTTCTCCTTTTCTTTCTTTTCCCTCCCCTGGCACTTTCTTTCCTTTCACTAATAACTATGTTTTCTTGCATTTTTTTTCTTGGCTCTTTCCTCATAAAAGACTGATGTAATTTCCTGTCTTGTCCCAATGTTTCCTGTTAATTAACAGGGTGAAAGTTATCATCACGCATTTAAATGGCAACCCAAAAGAGGGAAGGGAAAAAAAAAATGGGGGAAAAATAAAAAAGAAATTAGAAAGGAGAGAAAAGGGCTGTCTGTTAGCAAACACCACATCACATCCCCAGCAGCACAAAACACCGTGGAAAAAGCTTTTTGGAACTGATGACTTGAGCCCATGGGCAAAGACCCCCCCAAGGGTGGCAGCAGGTCTGTGCACAGGGAATCCAAGCCCCCACCCTCCCCTGGATGGGGATGGAAAATCCCTGCAAAGCTTGCCCAGAAAAGCTCTTCTCTTGCATTAAGAAGGAAAATAAAAAAAGAAGGGAAACAATGAGATGGAAAACAGGAGGAAGAAAGAAAACAAGTAGAAGTAAAAGAAGAAAAAGAAGGAAAAGAGGAAGATAAAAACAGGACAAAAAGAAGGAGGAGAAGAAGGAGAAGAAGGAGGAGAAGAAGAAGCAGAAGAAGGAGAAAAGACAAAAAAGCAGAAGAAGGAAAACAGAAGAAAAAAAGAGGGAAAACAGGAAAAGAAAATGGAAGGAAAAAGACAAAAAAAAAAGAGAGAAATAAAATAAAGTAAAATAACTTGTAGAGAAAAAGGCAGACAGCAACACCCAAGATGTTGCTTTTATTAAGAGAAGTTGAAGAATAGGAAAAAAAAAAAAAAAAAAAGAAAAGAAAAGCCAGGGGCTAATCCAAAGACAGCAGGCGGAAATCCTGTGAGCCGCTGAGCTCCTTCCCTTGCCCGCCCTCAGCCCCGTGCAGGATCAGGCTCCTCCATGCCCTCTGTTCCTCAACAGCAGCCGTGACGCAGCCGGTGCCCCTGCGGCACCACAGCCATGCCAGCGGCCCCGGCACGCTGACGGCGGGCGAAACAAAGCGATTTAGGCAAAAAGCGAGGGTGGTTAGAACAGAGACTGTGCCTCAGCAGTTAATAATATCCCAGTGCTGAAAATAAACTGGGAAGGAAGCTCCTTTGTGACAGTAGGCAGGCGGCCAGGCTGCGGCGTGGGTCATTCACGCCAGCAGGGGAAGGCGGTGGGGCTGGCACCCACCCACCACCCAGCCCGTCACCCTGCTGGAGCACAGCTAGGGCTGGGGACAGGGTCCCTATACACAATTTCCTCCTGGGCACCCTAAAACGGGCTGCACCCCGTTGTAAGCCAGCAGGGAGGTTTACGGTGCTGGCCACCGTGGCTGGAAACAGGCATCCCCCCATGCCCGTGGTGGGGAAGTGCATGTGGCTAATGTTACTGGTTCCTTTAGTGTAAGTGATACCCACTGGCAGACAGCAGGGATGGAAACGATGGAGCCTGCATCCCTGCCAGCCCGGGGCTGCTCCTCTACGAGTGTTTTTGTCCCATGGAGTTTTAAATGTCCCCAGTGATCAAGTTGCCGGCGGTCATCAGGACAGCTACTGCGAGCAGAGCACGGTTTGAACTGACACCCAACTTCCAAAATTCGCCTTTCTAGCCTCGTTCTTCCCTAAAAAGTGCCAGGCTGTGGGATTAAAACACAGGTGGACCCCATCATGGTCCCCATCACTGTTCCCACCATTATCCCCCTATGACAGACTTGCTGGTTCTAGGATCGCCTGCATTTTATCATCAGCTGTTCCAAAGGCACCGTTCAGCTGGGAAAATCTACTGGCGTCTGGAAAAATGGGTTTAATGAAGCTGTACAGGTATGGATTGAAACTATCTAATGGGGGCAGCACCTCTGCTATCATTTCTTTTTTAAAACACATTGTAGAAGAGTATCTAGGAAAGGCTCAAGAGGCTCTAGAGCACTTAAAAGTAATTATTAAATGTATTCTATTTGCTTTGGAATCATTTTAATCGGTGAAACGCCCGGAGCTGGGAGGAGGATCCCGGCTGTGTCCCAGGGGGGTCCCCACAGGGTGAGAACCCCCTTAAAAAAAAAAAAAAAAGAAGCCCTCACAGGGCTTGGAGGAACCAGAGCGGGTGGCCAAGCCAAGAGCCCGGGGCCGGTGCCAAGCACCAGCTCCCTCCTCCCAGTCGGCCACGGTCAGATGATGTGCGAGGCGAGCCGGGAGGCTCCTAGTCTGGCAGGCAGCCTGCTCTGCTCCAGAGGCTCCAGTGCTGTCATCCTGGCGTTAACCCCTGATAACCTTGTCCTTTCCAGGACAGGATCGTGGTTTTTAGGTAAGCAAGGAGCAGGGGGTCATGTCTCCCAGCGAGGCTGGGAAGGAAAGGGTGCAGCGCCCTGCGATGCTCAAAGCAAATTAAAAAATATTAAAAAGACGTAGGCTCAAAAATAAACCAAAAATAAGTGACTTAAAGAAAAAAAAAATTCCCAAGCAATTGTTTATCCCTGGGACAAATATACAATCCTAGTTCCACAGGAAGATGTCTCAATTTCAGATTATAATAGGATGCCAATTTGTAAATAAAGGCATTTCACAGGAGGTTATAAACTCCGTAGGGGAGGGAGGTGGAAGTAGGGGGAACGGGAAAACACAGGCAGGGCTCTGGCGGAGACACAGCACAGGATCCTGTTTACACGGGCGGGGGGAGAGTGGTGGGGAGCCGCTTCGGGGGGCAAATATCTCCGGATTTGGACAAGGTGCTTCTTCCCCGTCGAGCAGATACCAGCGGGGATCAGAGGCATAGTGAAACATTCCCGGCCTGTCCGCAATTTTGGAATGAAATGTCAATCAGCCAAGAGGTCCCTTAAACCAGACAAGGTCCCACAGCACAGAGAGCTGGAGTAGGGAATGATGCTAATATTTTTCCAGCCTGGGGAAATCTTTTCCCCGTGTTTTTGGTGTGGAGTTGGGAGGGAGAAACTGAGTCTGTGCCTGCTGCAGAAGAGCCTTGTGGGTTTCCCAGCCTCAAGGCTTGCAGAACTTTGATCCAGCACCCACCAAGTATTATCATTCAACATCCACTGGCTCTTGGAGACCCTGGGGTGTTTCCAGAGTTTGGGCAAATCAACAGGATTGGGCCAAAATCCAGAAAAACTCTCAGGTTTGGTATTATAGGAACAACCTCTATAAAAAAGGCAGTGGATGTGGCAAGGACACAAGCCAGCTCAACTTGCTTTCCCTCTCCGAGGACAAGCTCTGGGCTTCTTGAGAGCTTTGCTTTGCCAGCAGATCCAGCACTATTCACCTGTCCTACTGGAGAACCACTTCCTCACCCACCATGGACACCACAACCTTCCACCAGCCGAGAGCCACCAGCCCCACACCACACACGGGTCAGGACAGAGATGTCCAGGGCTGGTGGATCATGTTCCATGGAGACTCAGCACCAACACCACCAAACACCACCAGCTCACTTCTACCCTTGGAGCACAGCTTCTCCATGGGTCATACAGGAATCTGGCTCCCACCAATCTGATGCCACCAGACCACGGGCCAGCCACCTCCAAGTTCTCCAAGCATGGCTTTGCTTGTTTGAAAGAAGTCGTAACCAAACACATCGGCTGAGAACAAGTCAGCTCAAAATACAGGAAAACCACCCTCTGTCTCCTATTTACGGGAATTATTTTTATCTCCAATGGGATATTTTTGCTCTTTAACCACACTGAGGACAGAAAGGATCTGGCTACTAATACCTGAGCACAACCACGTCAGGGGGAGAAAACGTGAGCGAGGAGCCCTGACCCACCCACAGGCTGACCACTGATAAAAATAAAGATGATATAAGAAAATAAATAAAAGCCAGAATACAGAAGTTAGAGCCAGTGCCTTGGGGGAAGCAAGGGGTACATCAACCAGAGAATGGGATGGCTGGGGGAGACAGAGCAGAGGTAGGATGAGAAGAGGACACCAGCATGGTGTGAAGGACTACCCAGGATTGCATTCCTGGGTCAGGAAGGAGAACAGAAAGCAGAGGGAGGGAGGGAAAGAGCAGCTCAGATTAGTTATCACAAGGGGGAAACACTCCCCATACATCCCCCTGGCCACGCCACTCCCCCCGCCACACATCCTCCAGAGCCTCTGGTATCCATCAACACAACTGCCTGCAGCCCCAGCAAGAGACAGACCCCAGCAGTGGCTGATCTGAGACTCCTCCTCATCAAAGGCTCCTCAGGGAGAGCTGCAAGGATGCTCGCTTTGAGTCCCTTCAAAGCTCTCCTTGCCACCATCCTCTCAACCCGTCCACGCATTCCCCTGCCAGAGCGGCCATGAACCCCAGGCTGGCCCCATTCCCAAATTCTCAGCGTTGAGAGTGATCTTCCTTGCCAAATCCTGCTTTTTGAGACATCAGAGCAGATCTACTGACCTTGATCTCTGCTAATACACCAGCATCCACCACCCATGACTGATGACCAAAGGCTGCAGTGCTGCAGGAACCCACCACCAACAACAACCACCTGTGACGTCTTTTTCCTCACACACCCACTCCAGTTTCCAAACTACCAAAATAATTACAGGTTTTTTTCCTTTTCTTAAGCCATCCTTTCATCAAGGAGCCGCAAATCCAACATGTACAGGTCTGGAGGAGATGAGGGATGCTGGATTCTCCACCCAGCATCACCCATCCCCATCTGCCTGAACACAGATAAGACCAAGCCAAAGCGCTGGCCATGTACCCTGCCAATAACTCATTAAAGCCCTCTTCAAACACACTCTTCTGCTAACTAAAATATGCAGGAGGGGGTAGGAAAAAAAGGAGGAGAAAATGAGCTTTGGAGGATTGCTCCAAAGTGCATTTATTTTCCTTTCTTGACTGGGTCTCTCCAGTTGGGAATTTTCAGCGCTGCACTTCAGCGCGCGGAAGGGAGATGCCAGTAAATCAGAGCAAATTCAAAACAAATGCTCTTTCATGTGGAGGCATTCGGCTTTGTTTCAGGGCTTGGGTAGCTAACCATATCCCTTCAAGAGTCAACTCTCCTATCAGCTCCTCATTAAACTAAATGGCTACAATTACATTTGGGGAGGAAAAAAGAGCGGTTAATGATCGTAAAAGGTTCTGTTTCCAGGCTTGGGGAGGGGGGAGAACGTTTGATAAGGGCGACCAAAAAAAAAATCCAATCCAATGAAATAATAACAATAGAATAAAGTAAGTTAAAAGCCTATTTTCAGGTGGAAATGTGCTTTCATTTGGGGAAGAAGCTCAATTAAGGAGCTAGGGGTCCCCTTCCCACAGCCCTTTGGGAGGCACCAGGAACGAGCCATGTTATTTCCTGCAGCCCAAGCCCCCACCTCCAGCCTTCCCTTCGGGAGCAGAGCTGCCAGACGAGATGTTATCAATAGGCTGAACTTTACAGAAAGCCCCCTTTTAAGAGCGAGTACTTCCTCTGCTTATTTCATGTGGTATCCTGTGGAACCGAACTCTCTCCTCCCCTCTGCAATGGGTGTATTTCAGGAGGAAAAAGGAAAAAAAAAAAGAAAAAAAGATCTAACAACATTCTTATTGTGTTGTTTTGCTTCTTGTCTTTTTTCTTTCTACAGTGTCTTTTTTTAAATTCCCTGAAGCTATAGGCTCCAATAGTAAATGAAATAAAAAAACCCAAAGCTGCCTTAAGAAAAAAACCCCAAACAGCAACAAGTTTCCCTGTTCCCTCTCCCCCTTCATTTGATTAATTCTCATTAGGGCCTTTGAACAAACAATATGCTCCCCTCTCAAATAACAGACAGGGTATATATTACACCCAAAGAAAAACAAACAAGGCTCACTTAAAGACATCACATCCACACCAAACGCAATTCCTGGAGAGAGGCAGGGGCAGATGCATGCGTGCGTGCAGCCGCCGCTGACCTAATTCTGAATGCCAGTTTCAAGGTGATGAATAAATCATAAATCAAGGAGACATCCCCACAAAGGCAGGCACCTTCAAACATCAGCCAGTACCTGCAGGTACATGGTTTCAGACACTTTAATCCTGGTAGAGACACTGAGGTGGCCAGTCTGGGGTGAGAGGTGAGGTGCTGGAGACATCACACCTTGGAAATGGGGTTGGGAGTTGGACTAGATGACCTTCAAAGATCCTTTCCAACCCAAACCACTCTATGTCTCTATGCAAACCCCAAGAGGGGTGGGGAAACCACCTTATGAGCCTCCATCCTGAAACAGGAGGCTGAGGGAGATGGCAAACAGGAAAACAGCGGAAATCATAGAATACCTCAGGTTGGAAGGAATACGAAAGGATCATCAACTCTCTCTGCTACATCCTCTACAAAAAAACAGGCCACTTTTCCTCCCTGGGCACCATGAGCCTTGTGCAACAGATGTGGGATGCTGGTAACCTTACAAGGAGCCAAATCTGAGTAGGGCTCTCATCCCAGAGACCAGAGATGCCCCCACCAAGTCAAGGAGACCTTGACACCAGATCCTTCTTTAAGGTACGAGCACCTTAAGCACCTGCTCCCATAATCCACGCATCCAAATGAATGGTCAACCAACATTGCTTTGCCTTCCCCTGCCTCAGCCCTTTTGCCTCTTCCTGCCTCAGCCCAAAAATGAATGGAGAATGAGGCTGGAATTCGAAGGAAATACAGGCTTTCAGGGATGGAGAACCTTGTCTGGGATTTCAACACATCATTTTGCACAAGAGGTACACAGCTGCTACTGAAATGAAGCCCAGCTCCCCCTCCAAGCACACCCTTCTCAGTGATGTGCATTCCCAAAACTCCCCAGCATCACTTTGCCTTTTGTCGGGACCCTCAGCCAACGCAACCCACATCCAAGATCAAGGGCAACAAGAGATCTCTTACCTGAGAGCCCCCCAGGGGCTAGACAATTAGTTCCCCCTGTTTCAGTGGAGGAAGGCACAGAGTCTGGACAATCTGCTGGAGCAGAGGAAAAGGAAAAAAAAAAAAAAAAGTCAGTATATAGGTGGTTCTTTGCAGGCTCCCAGCATCGCCCCAAGCAGAATACACATTCCAAAGGGCTTAGCAGGAAGCGATTACTAATTGTCCGTGCAGAGACAGTAGTTCATCAAGAAGCATCCACCCTAACTCGTTGTCTCAGTCAAGGCTGCGCTTCATCACCAGCCAGTGCTGATTATAGACCGTCAGAAATTACAGGCTGGCTGCCACCTCTCTGGACAAGTCACCGGCTAAGGACATCAAGGCTGTCGCCCTTCTGATGCAAGCAAGCTTCCAAAAATTCTTAAATCGTGACTTTATGCACCCAATTTAGTCAACACCTGTAACTCACCAAAATGGGAACCGAAAGGGAAACGTCTCATTGCTGCCCTTTTGCAGCAATCGGGCTGAGTTTGTGGTGCCCCACTCAGTTTTTGTCACCACCAGCTGCTGGCAGATCTTATTGCCACCTCCTGGGAAACTGGACCTACTCCTCCGTGCACCACCCAAGGGCAGGGTAAGACTGGCTGCTTCTTTAGAGGTTTCTCCCCATGCATGCAGGTGCTGGAGCTCAAGGTTTGGGACCTTTCTATCATAAGCCTGCTCCTCCAGGTGACAACAGCTGGAAGCAACACCAATCTTCTGGTCCTACGGACCAACTCCAGCTTTTTGGTCACTACCATGTGGGACCACAAGCTGAAGAACAAGCCTGAGAAGACCTGTGAAGTTCATGCAAACTTCTGGTCCTCAGGGACTTTGGGTTTCACCAAATTTGGGCTCCCTATGCCATCATTTCGTTCACATCTGTATCTCAAAGCAAGGACCACCACCAGGAGAGCCAAAAATGATTTTCTTCCTACTGATAAAGCAATTCTTCCAGATCCCACCCCTGAAATATACCTGTCTGCATAACCTCATTTTATCAGAGTAAAGTAAAAGCCCTAACAGGAATATACAGTTTAACAGGATATACTTAATCAAACTGAAAACAATAGGGGAGACAGGAAATAGACTTACTTGTGAAATACTGTATATGATATGCTCTCTAAATGCCTTGTTGTGCTTTCTATGCTTTAAAGAAATAGGGGTTTTACTTTTTTTAACCCTTTTTAGTCCAGACAGAAGATTCCCCTGCCATTTCCCCTCTGATGGCTTCAAGTGCTTGAGCTACAGATGCTTTCTGAACACAGGCTGGACCACTCTGCCCTGCCCTGGGCTCCCTGTGCCCGCAGCTACAGTTCCCTGAGGAGTTCCTGTGGATAAGGGACATAATTGGTCCTTTCCATGTTGTCTTGCCGTAGGGATCATACCAGGTTCTCTGTTACCACATCAGGCAGGACAGAATCCTATCCAAACTTCAAATATATAACCCTAGCAATGGGGGGATGTGCTTGCACACTTCTTCCTCAGTTCCCTTCCCGTGTCCCATCGCCCAACAAGACAGTTCCCCTCATCCATGAATCACCCCCTGAAGTCTCTTTAAAAAATGCAGAGCTGGTGCAGCTCAACTCTAGACCAACCATGACAGTCAGGTGTGGAATGAACCCAAAGTCAGAACCTTCATGGGGTCTCTGCCCTGTGTGTGGCTGGATTAATTGCTGCACTCCTCCTACCACCCACAGAGCTGCCCAGGACTCTTGTTATTAGGGGGCACTGGGGCTCATTTTACCTTCGGCACCAGAGAGGTGGCAGGATCAACCCAAACCAGGATTTGTCCAAGCCTGGTACGCATCCATCTCCTCCCAACACTGCCTTCCCACAGCATAAAACCATTGCAGAGACACAAAATTATTCCTTCTGGCCACCATCCCAACCTTGCAAGGTGTCAAATAGCTCCTGGGAGCTGCCAAACCTCCAGCTCCCCTGAAAGCTGACGCCACAGGAGGGCATTCGGCCCTGCAGCAACATCTCGGTGAGTTTCCTGCACTCTCACACTCCAGCACCACCAAGACCAGTCATGCAGGAGCACAGTGGAGCCACTTGCAGCCCCTTGTCCCACTTAAAGCTTCATCAAAAATCTCCCTGAATTATGAGGGAACTACTATCCACCTCACTTTCAGCACGGCTGCAAGCGGCAACTCCAGCAGGGACATCAGGAATGCTGAGTGCCCACACACCTCCATCATCCATCCCTGCCAACGTCCTGTGTGAGGGAGAAGGAAAGTCCTTCCCTTGATTAAAGTCCTCCCCATCCCTGGAGGTGTCCAAGGCCAGGCTGGAGGTGGTTTGGAGCAACCTGGTCTAGTGGAAGGTATCCCTGCCCAAGGCAGGGGGTTGGAACGAGATGAATTTTAAGGTCATTCCAACCCAAACCATTCTGGGATTCTATGAATGAGCAAGCCAGCCTGACCTACAGCCTTCTCTCAGGTAACTCAGCCATCAAGGGCAGATCTTTCTGTTCTACAACAAGTACACAAATACCAGATCTATCCTACCAACACAGCCTGACGTGGCATTTCACTGCCTGCAGTGGACTCCCAGCTCCCTGTCCATCCCTACTTTCCTCCAGCCTGCGATACAGCCTGTCTCAGCCTCCATCCCCTCCAGAAAAACTGATTTAGTCCCCATGGTAAGGGTTTTAAACTAAAAGAGAAGAGAGATTTTGATGAGATTGAATGAAGAAACTGTTAATGATGAGGGTGGTAAGGCACTGGCACAGGCTGCCCACAGAGATGGCAGATCCTCCACCCCAGAAACATTCAAGGGCAGGCTGGATGGGACTCAGAGCCACCTGGTCTAGTTGAAGATGTTCCTGCTCATTGCAGGAGAGTTGGACTAGAGGGTCTTTAGTGTCCCTTCCAACAAAAATCCTTTTTTGATTCTCTGATCTGGCAGCCTCTGCCAGAGCCCACACCAGTCCAGGTTTAATACCTGCCTGTCTCTCCATGTAAAGCACTTACAAGACATGGCACTAAACACTTAAAAAACTTTTACCATTACTATCATGCTCAGTGGAAAAGCAGAAGCTTTCTGCTGGAAGAACATTCCCAGCTCCACTGATAGAGTCTAAACATAGGGACGGTTCCCGCCCAAGGTCCCAGGTGAGAAGACGGCTGATGAGCATCAGCCAGGTAAAAAAATGTTCACACCTTCCTAGAGTTCTCAACATGCAGCTGGGCAGCTGCCACAGGAGATGGCACAGAGGCTGGGATGGGAAACCCTCAGTCCTCTGCAGAGGAAATGCTGAGAAACCCTGAGCTTGCAAAACCCACCTGCCACCACAGACTTCCAGGCTCCGCTGGTGCCTGTCACAGCCCCGTTAGTCAGAGCTCAGCTGCCAAGCAGATTTTTCTTTCAAAAAGGAAAAAAAAAGGAGGACTTTTTGGTGAGTAACCCAGTTGTTTCTGTGCTTCCGATGGGCAGCGTTAATCACTTCCTATTGGCCAATAGGAATAACTTTTCCTTTCGAAATGGCACATTCATGTTCTGCTGCTTTTCTGTTTACACACATTTTGCTACCTTATGTCAACACTTGCTAATGAATAAATATATCATTCAGCTAACTGAAAATGAGATCCTGGCAGAGGCAGATTGAATGTTTAAATCCTGCTAATAGATTTTATCCTAACATCTTTGCAGGAAACCAAAATCAAGCTTTAACCCTTCTCTCCCGCAGCTCTGAACCCCTTTGCATCCCAGGACCATCAATGGGTGGAAAGAAAAGCCGTGAAGGTAAAAATAGGAACTTTTAAGGGAGCACTGCAGGGATGCAGTCAATATTATGTGAAACCCACAAAACTTCATGATCCAGCAGACCCTCAGAGTCTATTACAGGACAACCCTTCTGCATTCCAGCACATGCTTGGGATGCTGAACCTACTCCGGATGTTCCTCTTTCATTCATGAGCCCTTATCTCCTGTTTTTTTCACATCAAGGCAAGATAGTTCATACTTTGCAACCCAATTGTTTGTTAAACAACTTTGTTTATTTCCGCAAGGCAAAAAAAGACTTATTAGTGTTCCCAAAGAGTTTGCAGGGGGTGAAAACAACAGTCCATCCTCCAAGGGAGCAGCAAGCAGGATGAGACCCCACCACAGCGCCAGAGCAGCCTCAGGGTTGGGGTTTCTTTTAGCCCTGAGACACTGGAGAGGGGTGATTTTACAGACACTGTTCCTTTGGCCAAAAAACCCCAACCAACCAACCTGACACTGGTCTTCAGGAGTATCTATCTACCTCTGCCTCCCTGCAGTGCCGTGCCTCCCCTGTCTGCCACAACCGCGGGACGCCACCACAGAGACCACCGTGCTCCAGCCAGCACTCCAGAGCCACTAATCCTCAGGAAGCCAGGAGCTGCTCCTCCTGAGCTCCCCCCGTTTCCGATCCTCCCCACCTCTCCTCCTTCTCCCAGCCTCATTTATCTCACACCCGGCGAGCTCGCTGCCAGCCAAGAGTTTATGCAGACAACCGCAAAAGAGCTGGTGCCAGCCTCAAATGGGCTTCTCCCCTGGCACCCTGACGTTCAATTACAAGCAACAGGCATGCATAGTGGTGCTAAGAAATTTAAATTTAAAAAGTCAGAAAAAAGAACTTTTCAACCTCTTTTCCCGTTTTTTTTTTCAACCTGATGAGGCAGGATCAGGCTCCTATAAAACTCAAGAGAGATTTCTAGTCAGTCCGTCTATCAAGGTTCGTTGGGATTCCCAGGCATCAGGGAGATGCTGTGCTGGACCCCAACCTAAATCCCTAAAAATTCACCCAGGGGTGCGGGAGCACTGCCATTTCCAACTGGAGCCTATGGTTTTCCTGGCTGACTCAAGCAGCACAGGTCTGCGCTGCACTGCAATCCCTTCTGAAGTTTCCTGCCGGAGTTTTAAAATCCTACTTTGTGCACAAGGTGGCTTAGATAACTTATATGTTAATTCTTACAGGGGTAGCAGGAGGCACAGAAGCACACAAGCAACCCAAGAGCGAAATGCATGACAAAGGCAGGAGACGGCTTTCCCTGATAAAGGGGCTGTTTTCCCATTTTTTATCTCTTACCCTGCACTGAAAAAAGTCTACTTACCAGTTGGTTTGAGAAAATCCATTGGATATCTGGAGTAGGGTGGAGGGGGAGACTCTGGAATTAGAGAAGTACAGAGAAAATAAAGGCAGAGCCATGAGAAAGAAAAAAAAAAAAAGAAAAAAGATAGGAACTTATGATAACAGTGGCATTCTTTTAGCAAAACTGTTTGTCTTAGCTCTGGGGGTTGGAGGCAGGGCAGCGAGGCGGTGATTGCCTTGATATTTAGCTGTCAGATAAACAAAAGGGGCCGTCTGGCGCCAGTCTCCCTGCTATCTGCCGCTCGGGCTGTCTGATCGGGGCCTCCTTGGCTCGGCGGAGCCGCGGCAGCGCCGGGGCCGCCCGGCCCTTAATCCCCCGGCACCGCACGGGGACGGCGGGGAGGCAGCGCCGGGGCCCCCGGGAGGGGAGGGGGTCCCAGAGGTGGGGGGTGGGGGGGTCTCCCCCTCCCCTAAATACAAAAGGAAATACATAAACCACGGCAATAGAAAGTTTTTGCGCGCGTTCTGGGATTTGTTGTTTGTTGTGGCTCGGTTTTGTTTTGTTTTGTTTTTCTCCAGAAGGGAAAAAAGTTTTGTGGGCTGGGAGGTGAGTGGGGCTGCATCCACCGTATTCCCTCCATACATGCATCCCCTGCATCCCCTCCAACCCTGCACACCTCTAGCCCCTGCACCCTCTCCATCCCCCGCACCCCGCACTCCATTCCCTGCACACCTTCAGCCCCGGCACCGCTGCATCCCCTCCATCTCTTGCATGCCCTCCAGTCCCTGCACACCTCTAACCCCCGCACCCCTGAATCCCCTGCAACCTTGTATGCTCGCCATTCCCCTGTATTCCCGCATCCCTACAACTCCTGCACACCTCTAACCCCCGCACCCCTGTCTCCCCTCCATCCCTGTACTGCTCCAACCCCTGCACCTTTCCATCTCCCGCACCCCCTGCATCCCCTGCCATTCCCTGCCGCCGTACCTAGCTCGCAGAGCCGGCTGAGGTGGTGCGGGTTGCAGCAGACGAGCTCGGAGTGAGCCTTGCCGTAGGATTCACAGCAACATAACCGCTTCACTTCGGAGCAGTGGCGGAGGTCGGGCCAGCGGAACACCTTGCAGAGCAGCACGGGCAGCGGGTACCAGTGCTGTCCCAGCCGCGAGTCGGCCTTGGCGGGCAGCAGCAAGCAGGGGGTCCGCGCCCCGCCGCGGGACTCCACGGCGTGCAGCAGCCCCTCCAGCTGCCGCTCCTTCAGCCGCTTCAGCACGGCGTGGGTCAGCGCCTTCAGTTCCGCCTCCGCGCCCGCCGCCGCCCGCCCGCCGCGGCCCGCCTTGCCCGGGCAGCACCCGCGCCCCCCGCCCAAGTGCGCCCGGGGCTCGGCCACCGCCGCCGCCGCGCTGGGCTCGCCCGCCGCCGCCTCCTCCTCTTCCTCGCCGCCGGGCGCGCGGCTCCGCCAGAGCCGCCGGACGAGCACCGAGCGTTTGGTCCTGAACATGCGGGACGAGAGGAGGGGCCCCCGGCTACAAAACGGGCATGTCGTCCGCCGAGCATGAAGGGGCCGGCAGGCGGGATGCGGCGGCAGCGGGGGGCAGCGGCGGGGGGCAGCGGAGCCGAGGCGGGCTGTGGCATGCGCCAGTCTCCGCGCTGGGGCCGCGGGTCCCGCCGCCTCCCGCGGGGGGATGCGCCGGCCGCGCCTCCGCCCGCTGCGAGAAAATTTACAGAAAAAACCGAATTAAAAAGAAAAAAATCAAAAACTGGAGAAAAAATAAAAAAAGGGAAAAAATAAAGATGGTGGGAAGGGAAGGGAGAGAGTCGCCGCTCGCTACGGCTTTGCCCAAAAAAGCTAAGAAAAATGAAAAAAATTCCCGTCTAAAGCCCGCGGCGCCCGTCGCGGGGGCAGGCGGGCGGGGGCTGCCGGCGCCGCGCCGCCGTGCGCGGAGCGCGGCCCGAGCCGCGGGGGAGCCTCGGCCGCCCCGGGGCCGCGGAGCCCATCAACCCGCCACGCCGGGGAGCGGGCGCGGCGGCGGGGATGCGGCGCAGGGCAGAGCCAGCAGGCAAAAACAGAAAGAGCGAGCGAAAAAGGCGTCTATTAAAAAGGAGAAAAAATGGAAAAAAAAGAAAAACCCCAAAACACCAACCCTAAGGTCTGGACGTCGGTTTAAGCATCTGTCACAAAAGAGGCGAACGAGCGCATCCAGAGTGTTGTATCCCTTTTTAAAAGCCCAGGTCGTCCTGATGTGGGGGTTTCGGGGTGGGCTTTTATTATTTTTCCCCTCCTTCTTTCCAAAGGTTTAATCCACACGGAGTCTTGATCCGGCTGCTACGAAGAGAAAGAAAGGAAATAAAAAAAAAAAATTAAAAAAAAAAAAAAAAAAAAGAGAGAGAGAGAGAAAAGTGGGGCTATGTCCCTTCCTTCCTGCCTTCCCCAGCAGCCGCGCCGGGCCGAGCCGGGCCCGCCGCTCCCGGCGGAGCTTACATGGGTGCGGGGGTGCCCGCCGGCCGCCGACCCTCTCCCTGCTGCCGGCGCCTCTGCCGCGGTGCCTTTTTTTTGCTCTTCACTCCTCCTTCCTGCCTTCCTTCCCCTCCTCCTCCTCCTCCTACTTCTCCTCCTCCTTTCGTGGGTTTTTTTTTTTTTTTTTCCTCCCCCTTTTTTCCCCCCCTCCTCTCTCCGCTCTCCGCAGTCAGCCGCCCTCCCCGCACCTCCGCCTTCCCCGGGTGCGTGCGGGGGGAGCGGCGGCGGCGGCGGCGCGGGGCGCGGCGGGAGCGGAGCCGGCGCGGTGCCTGCGCCCTCCCCCGGCCCCCCCCGCACCGGCGGCGGCTTCGCAGTGCGCAGCGGCCCGGCCCGGCCCGGCCCCGGCCCCGTCACGTGGGCGTCTAGACACCGTGTCGCTCCGGGGGAAAAAAAATAAATAAATATATCTATATATTATATTTATCTCCAACCGCCTTGCGCAAGAGGCGGCTCGGGTTGCGGAGAGGTTGTGGGTCCGTGTGTGGCCCCCCCCAAGCCTTCCCCCCCCCCCCCACTGCCGCGCCCCCCTCCCGATGTCCCCCCCCCTTCATACCTGCTCCTGGGTGGGGGGCGCGGGGAGACTGGGGTGTCCCCCCCCCCGCACCCCGCGGGGCACAGGGTGGGGAGCTCTCGGGGCTGGGGTGTGCCGGTCCTCACTGTAAATATTGGAATATTAAACCGAATCAGCCGTAAAAAATTTTAAAAACTGATATGGCTCTGGGTATCGAACGAGGGCACATCATAAAAAGCAGTAACAATAACAATAATAATGTTGATAATATGAATAATAATAACAATTTCTGCTTTTACAGCACCTGTCACCAAAGGACAGGAAAATACACCATGGAGGCTCGGTACGCTCCGATTCTCGCCAAACACGAAGCAGAAATGATGAGCATGTAGCACTCCGATATTCTCGTTACGGGTACTACTAGTGGAAACACCCCCTGGCACCCTGGGCGCTCCACAGATTCCCCCATTCCAATTCTGGACCTGCAGAGGGTGAGGAAAACTGAGCCACCAAGAGGCTGCGCTCTCGTCCAGCCTTGGTGCGCTCTGCGGCCGAGCTGGGAAGTCCGGCCAGACTTCCTAGCGCCAGGCTTGGCAGGGCAGCAGAACTCCCCAGGGGTCCCCGTCCTGCACGCACTCCCACGGAGGAGCAGCTCCTTTTTCACAGAATAACTGCGGGCGGATGAGTTGCTTTAAGGTCACTCTCTAAGGCAGTTATCGTGTCGGAAGTAGGAGCCAGGACTCTTAAATCATGGCTGCTATTAAGCAGGTCCAGTTCAAATCCAGATCCAGATCCAAATTCAAATCCAAAACGAATGCACCCAACTAAACATGGCACCAGATAGATAGCATATAAAACTAACATCCCGTGCAGGCAGGGCATCCCTGGGGTGCCTGTCCTGGATCCCTGAATTTGGTGTAGGCAGGAGAGCAGGGATAATTTAAGTGCCCAGTTGTGCATATATTCACATGAGCAGGTGGGGGATGCTACAAACTGGCCCCCGGCATTTGCAGAATCTGGATCTAAGTTAGTTAGAAAGCGGCTAGATTTGGGGGAAGGCTTATTAAATGTTAACCAGACTATACCTACCCAGGTATAAAATCTGCTCAAAATCTAGATAAATAGTAGCAAAAACACTGGGGAGGGGACGAATGTTATTTGCTGGCATCAGGAGGAATAATTTAGGAAGGCTCATTACAAAGCTGGAGTCTGAGGAAGGCAATTGACTCCTCGCTTCACCTCCAAATAATTAAAGGCAGGAGGGGAGCCCAGGGCACAGCCCTATGGTCTTGGGGTGATAGCAGGGGCCAAATCAGAACAGCATCAGCATTTGTTTCTGCACATGCTAAAAAACCCCATTGGTTTTAAAATGATCCTTTCTGCACCCTGAAAAATGGAATTTGGGTAATATTTTTTAGTTCAACATGTTGTCCGACAGCCTCCAGAGTGACCTCACATACACTGAGGCTGATTTCCTCACTTCCTCAGGGAACCTGAATCTCTTTTCCCTGTAATGTATATGGTAAATCAGGAAAGGGAAAAAAAAAAAGAGTTCCTTCTCATTCCAATATTTGCTGGTGAATGACACGTTGGACATGTCCACTAATCCATACATTATACTTTCTAATTTTTCAAAACTTGCTCAGGCTGTTCTAAATGAGATTAAAATCTCCTTTTTTTATGTTCCCGTTTGTGCCTCCTCTTGCCTCAGCACTGACAACTATGATTACTTTATTGTTGTGAAGGAAGTGACAGAAAGCACAGTGTAGTGTATGCTGTGAAGAGGTGGAGGGAAGGAATGGGATCCAGGAGTTAATATAATGTTTTGGCCCTGCCATAGGTTCTCCAGGTGACCGTGGCCACCTGCCTTTCCCTGTGAGTAGAGACCTGGGCTTTGGCACCTCTGTTTGCCCATAGGTACAGCTGGGCCACCAGCACTTGCCTGGTTTTGTGACCTCTGCAGGTGAAAATTGCCCCAGAAGTGCTAAATATTAAATAACTGATAAAGAACTGCTTTCCAATTAACCCTGCAAACTTGTTTAAACAGACCATATGTATGTGCCCATATGGAAAATACAGAAATAAGCATAATGAAGCACAGGACGTGGGCTGAGGGGACACTTGGAAAGGGGGGTGATACCCACAGCCTACCCTGCTCTGGATGTATTGCTCTAATGTCAGCTTGGGCCAGAAACCTGTCCTGAAATGCATGAAGGGCACTGTTAATCCCTGAGGAGAAATAAAATACGTTTGAGTCATAGAATTCAAGAATTGTTTAGACTGGAAGGGACCTTAAAGCTCATTTCGTTCCACCTCATCTGTCAGGGCTGGGACACCTTCCACCAGACCAGGTTGCTCCAGCCCTGTCCAACCTGGCCTTGGACACTTCCAGGGATGGGGCAGCCACAGCTGCTCTGGGCAGTCTGTGCCGGGGCCTGCCCACCCTCACAGACAAGGATTTTTTCCTTCTACATATTCTGAATCTACCCTAATTTAGTTTAAAACCATCACCCCTTGTCCTGTCGCTTCAGGCCCTACTAAAAAGTCTGTCCCCGTCTCTCTTCTAAGCCCCTTTTAAGTGTTGAAAGGATTTATATAATGTATTGCATTTGTATAATGTGTTTGCACAACGTATTGCATCCCTCCTGCCAAACACATTAGGTCCTGGATGTAAAATCGCTCCGAGCCCACCCTCCCCAGCCCCGGACCTCCATTCTCACGGGGGTTTCTGGGGACCTTTCCTGAACCCAGCTGGCTTTGAAGAGCTGAAGCCGAGTTAATTTGCATTGCAATTCAGCCTTTGACAGACAGTTGGAGCCAAGGCACTGTTAACCTAATTGTTTTGCTAACAGCACCAGGGTGTGAGACTCACCAAAGGCACTTCCAACAAAGGGGATAAAACCAGACTTGAGAAAAAAAAAAACCCTTTTCCTGACATCATTACCGGGTACAAACAAACAGAGCTGATCCCTCTTCATACACTTTCCAGGCGAGGGTCAATAACAAACACACTTTGCTCTTTTGGGGGTATGTCTCTCCTTTTCACAGCAGTGAAAAGCCATTCAGGGGAGGTAGGAGAGAACAAGCCAGGCTGAAGGCAGGGCAGAGGCAGCGCAGGCTGGCTCCTGGCACTCTCCCATCCTTTTGTGCACATTAGGAATAGCTAAGCTTGTGGCCCTGCTTCTATTTTTATGCATTATTTTGAGAGCAGAGCTCTCAAGCAATGTTCAAAGTCTGGGTTATGAAGCTGTTTTGGCTGTGGCCAGTCTCCTTCCACTCCAGCAGCTCATGTCAAGAGAGCAGATTCAAGCAACAAGACCCAAGGTCTGCAAAGAAAAGTATTCTTCAGGCAGCCTTTCTGTGTGGTGAGTGGCACAGGGAGGCAAGGACCTCGTGCTCACTCCTGTCACACAGCCCTGCAAGCTAAAATCATAATTTCAGTGCTGGTGCTCCTGGGTGCTAGCGGTCATTCCGAGGCTGCTCTGTTGGGAAAGGATTCAGTAAAAGTGGGTACAAAGGGAAATTCACTGCACCCACTTCTGGGCTCCAACAGCACAAGGACCTGGAGCTGCTGCAGCCAGTCCAGAGGAGGCCACCGAGATGCTCCAGGGCTGGAGCCCCTCTGCTCTGCAGCCAGCCTGGGACAGCTGGGGGTGTTCAGCTGCACAAGAGAAGGCTCCAGGGAGAGCTCAGAGCCCCTGGCAGCGCCTAAAGGGGCTCCAGGAGAGCTGCAGAGGGACTGGGGACAAGGCATGGAGGGACAGGACCCAGGGAATGGCTTCCCAGTGCCAGAGGGCAGGGCTGGATGGGATATTGGGAAGGAATTGCTGTCTGGGAGGGTGGGCAGGCCCTGGCCCAGGGTGCCCAGAGCAGCTGTGGCTGCCCCTGGATCCCTGGCAGTGTTCCAGGCTGAGTTGAACAGGGCTTGGAGCAACCTGCTGCAAGTGAAAGTTATCCCTGCCCATGAAAGAAAGGGTTGGAATCAGGTGAGTTTTAAGGTCCCTTCCAGCCCACACCATTCTGTAAGAAAAGTGAGAAAAATGAGAATAAAGCCTGGTGAGATGTACCCTTGCCTGTGCTTACCAGCCAGGGGAAAACCACTCCTCTCTCGAGCCCTGGGCATTGGTCCATCCAAATCAAGTGTCCACCAGTAGCTGTGGCAGGCACCAGTGCTGGCTCTGGGGGGCTCATTCCAACATGGGAATACTTTGATTCAGCAGGGCACTCACACATGCCTGACTCTGAGTATGTGCTTTGCTGGCTGAAATTTTGTTAGCTTTATGGGTTGACCACACAAATGTTGTAGTGTTTAGGTTTGGTAGCTAGAGAGGGGTTAAACACAGGGCAGTCTCCCTTATGCCAACATAAAGGAAATTATGTATATAAAAAAACATATTAAATTTATATCTCTCCCTAATTCTAGTGGGAGAATTCGCTGTTTGCAACATAAGATGCTGATGTAACTACATCCATCAAAGAGGAATGTAGATGCTGCAGGGACCAGGACCCAGCATGCTGCAGGGAAAGGAAGAACAAAGGTGGGCTGCTGTCAGAGGGAAGGTGCTGCTGCCAAAAAGGATCTGGTGTCCCACAGCCATGACAAGCCAAGGTAGGGCACAGGAGCAGTGCCTGCCCTCCGTGGCCTCTCTGGTGGCCACTCACTGACATACTCAGTGTCCACAGACCTGCCACATCTCTGTCCCACAAATAACTTGTGGCAGCAGTGCTGTGTCACCAGTGGGGCCAAGGGTCAGCCCAGCTCCTGATGGATGTCACCAGTGGGATTTATGACCAGGATGTGAGAGGGATTTAGGTCAGACAGTCTGGGGGGGGATGATGGTGGAGCTGGGCAGGAGAGCACGGTGTCATTTGGGAGCCACCGGCCAGGCAGAGGAGGCTCAGGGCTGTTGGAGGGAAGATGTAAAGGGGAGGACTGGAGACAGCTGCAATATTTGATTTTACAGATAAAAGAAAGCTTGAAAATCCCTTTAGCTGGGGCATGCTATGCTGAGGAAAAGGCTGGCTTCTTCCTCCAGCAGTCCAACCCAGAGATCCCAGTGCCTTTGGCATATGCCTCCACTTCACTCCTTAGGATCTAGAAGAGTTTAAGACTCAATGTTAATACAAAATACACAATGTTAATGCACCACCTTAGTTGTAACTCTTCATTTGTATTGTACCTGTACTGCTGTGTTTCAGATGTCCAAACCAGTAACATGATTTTTCAGATTTGTTTTGGAGTATAAGCTCTCAAAAAGAGATATTTTTTTCTGTAAGGAAACAGCAAAGTGGCTCTGCTGGAACACTTTAAAGATAAGCACATGTGGACAGTATTGCAGTTTCAGTAGTTTAAATAAAAGTCCTCTTTATTTCAAGTAAGTACATTTGCATGAGCTGCAAAGTTTTATTTGTAGTTACCTATAGTTACCTATGGCAATCTCTGGATGAGACAATGGGATGTATGGAAAGAGCTGGGGCTGGCCTGAGAAACAGAGGTACCTATTTGTTCCCCTATGATTCCTCCTCCTGACACCTCTGGAGCCCAGAGGACACACAGACTTTCTGGTCTCAGACACATTTGCTTTTAGACTTACCCATGGCAGGGAGATTGGAACCAGAGGATCTTTAAGATCCCTTCCAACCCAAACTACTCTGTGCTTCCACGATTCTAGGACCTCAGGGTGCATCCCAAGTGAGGATCCACTGCCTCCTGGATTCTGGTATATAGAACATTGCAACACCAATGCCCAGGAGCGCTGGGGAGGGGTGGGGAGTCCATCGCTTAAAAGCAGCATTTTAGTTCTAATGTTATCAAGCCAATCCCTGAATTCTGGCTTTAGGGGGATTTATCAGATCCTGAGAGATGGGCTACTCAGATGCAGCCACAAGGCAGGGATGTGTCCTTCCTCTTACCCAGAGGAGGAGACTGAGGTGCCAATGCCCTGCAGATCAGTTTACCAGCGGGAGGAGCCCACAATGCCCTCACTAAAATCAAACAAAATGACTCCAAACCCTTTTTGGCAGAAGGAAATAGTTGTAAAAGGGATGGGAGAGTAGCAAGCAATGCAAGAGGAAAAACTCCAGCTTCTGTATTTCCTATTGCTGGCAGGTAGGGGTGTAATTTTGGAGTTCCTTCCTTTTTAATGGGATAGGTCGTAACCTTACCATCATTTATGTGTCTCTCTGTATTTATTGCAGAGGCCTGGCCAGATGCACTGTGGAGCTGATTTCTCTCCCTCAAACATTAGTCATGTCCTCACAGATGGCAATACAACAGCCTATGCTTTTCACAGACTTTACCAAGGAAAATTCCCAGTCATGCTAACGGGAATTTTGTCCAGTCAGAAACAGGGCTTGGCCTGTTGTAAAAAGAAAATTCTCATGTTTATGGTAAGTTTTTTGGCATCAGTGTTCCTCTTCCTGACCTACTGCTTGACATAAAAAAATAATCCAACTATCAGACATCTGCAATCAAGGACTTTATAAAGCCCTGACCTTATACATGTGGCGTATTGCAGTTACACTGCACAACAGTCTGCTTCAAGGAACACAGTTTGGATTTCTTGTCCTCAAATCCAATACAAATACTCACTTAAAATAACAAAATTATTAGATGTTTCTTCATATTCCAGTTCTCTGGGAGCATTATAACTCTAGATTACAATATTTTGGACTTACATATGATATGCCTTTTTGAGGTGTGTGAGAGAATGGAGAAGATGCATGCAAATAATTAAAAGATGCTTCACAATCAGGACAGCTGAGGTAAGTAATGTCTTTTATCTGCAATGACTTAGTCACAAAATACCTGCATGGGTGAAAAAACAAAAGGTAGATGCTCTGCTAGGAGGACACAATTGAGAAGTGAAGCATCGTTTTTCAACAGTAATGATCCAGGTGGAGTAATTAACCACTGGTTGTGGTGGATGTTTCGTCAATAGTAATTGTGAAATGAGGTTTTGGTGGTATTCAACAGATGAGCTCCAGCTGGTTTAAACCTGTACGGGTGCAGGGAGTCTTTCTTCCCCGAGTTACTCAGGTGGGTAGTCTAGACAGTAGGAATAGCTCTTCATACCCGATAATTTATGAATTAGTAGAGCCAGTGTATTAAAACAGATAATTGGAAAGTCCGCATTTGTCTAAGTGTAGGGTTGGGATTCTTTAATAACTTTTTACAAATATTAAACCCAACAGAAACGCTTTCATGACAGTCTTGCACATGGCTCAGTTCCAGGAAAAGCAACCTGCTGGGAATTGATTTTTTTCTCTGAAATTTCCAAGTGATGGAAATTGCTTGAGAATGGGAGAGTAGCACTGAAATAAAACTGAAACTCTGTCTGATAGTCACTACCTCCAGGATGAGAAAATTTCTTTCAACCTCATGTAAGGGAGTTTCAGGTAAACAAGAAGTATAGGATCGGACAGGAACTGACTTCCCTGATTTCACAATCCAAATTGCATAAAGTGAAGAAAAAAAGAAGTATTAGAAGCAGAGTGTAATTTAAAGATTGGATTTTCAAAAGCACGTTACCCAAACCTGCACATTCATTTTATCTGGAGGGAAGAAAGCACGCCATCTGATAGCAATGATTAATCCAAAGGAGGCCCAGACTTGTTCTCTTCATTTAAGAGGAAAAATTACATATTCTGTGAGGAGGGAAAAACAGCTGTACTGACTGAGATACTTGTGGCTCTTCCAGAGACTGAAGAACATGGCTCACCATCTCCCATATGTGTTAATATTTGGGGTGTTTTTCAAAGACATAAAAGTAACTTTGGGTCTGAAATATCCAAAGTATATTGGAGACACTTTTTTCTTCATTTTATGAATTTTGGGGGGTTTGCTGACATAATTTAAGGACACAAAGTCAAACCACCCACCACCACATATGGAATAGAGAAGAAAACTGATTTACAGCAAAGAGGGAAAGTTCACTGTAATGGATCCTATGCTGACTGTGCCTTCAAGTTCAGAGAAAGACCTCAGATATTAAAGTGTATCAATTACAACAGCAAAATTAAAAAGGTTTTTGTTTGCTAGTCCTAGTGAGGGTACTTAATTGTGACCTCCTCCCAATGCCTTCCAACAGTCACCTGCCTCCCAAATCACAGAGACAGGGAAGAGCACTACACAAAGAATTAAAGGATGACTTTATAGCCATTGTTTAAAACCATAATTAACAAGGTGTTTAAAGCAAAAGTGAGACAATTACCACCTCCTAAAGCCCTTAAGAAATCCGAGCAGCAGACCTCCTGCCAGACTTTCTGATATCACAGGCACCATAAACAAGAGCTTTGCAAGAACCATCCCTTTCACAGCCCCGACAGCTATTGTCCTTATGTGCTAAGTATTATTATTATTATTACTATTACTCTCTCTGTTTATGGTGATGTGCTAGAAAGTCAGCAACTCGAGTTTCTCAAGATCTTACTGACTCCTACAAAGAGTAGCCTCACCTCCAAAGACTGTCTGTCAGTGGGAGTTCAGAGCTCTCAGGGCTTCTCCACCAGCACTCGGTCCGCTGGGAAGATCACAGGATCCTGGAATGGTTCGGGTTGGAAGGGGTTTTAAAGCCCATCCAGTCCCACCCCCTTGCCATGGGCAGGGACACCATCCACTAGATCAGGTTTCTCCAAGCCCCATCCAACCTGACCTTGGACACTTCCTATGATAAAAAGGGCAGACAGCAAGGTCTCAACTTCTTGGGTCACAGCTAGAAACATCATGACACATTGTCCTGCTCCCTCTGGCGAGTCCTAAGTTGAGTTTCAGTGCATCATCTCCCTCTGTCTCACGTCAGTCTGCAGAACAGCAGGTAAGGCAAATTGGTACTGCTCTGAAAGTGCCTTTAGACCGGACTAGTTAAACTATCCTGTAACATATTCATTACAGAAAAATGTGGTAAATTAGATTAAGTAAAGCCAGAAAGCTCTCTTAATTGCTTAGACTTACCGGGAACACAAAACTACTCAGAGTCTCAGAAGAAAGGATTCATTTTCTATATACCTGAACTATTTCAAGTGCTACCTCCCTGCTTACAGAGTCCTGCTGCAACACACACTCTCTGTCCCCATCAGGGCTCTCACACAGCACTTTCTGGGATGCAGTGCTGGAATAAAGGATGTGAGCCATCCCACAGCTCTGGAGCATCTTGCAGTTGAACAATGAGAAATAATTGGCAATATGTATAAAATCACAGAGTTGTTTAGGTTGGAAAAGCCCCCCAGGATCACTGAGTCCAACTATTGGCCCAGCACTGCCAAGACCACCACTGACCCATGTCCCCAGGTGACACATCCACACAGCTTTTAAAGCCCTCCAGGGATGGGGACTCCAACACTGCCCTGGGCAGCTGGGACAGGGCTGGATAATCTTTTCAGGGAAGAAATTTTCCCCAGTATCCACCCTGAGCCTGCCCTGGCCCAGCCTGAGGCCGTTCCCTCTCCTCCTGTCCCTGTTCCCTGCGAGCAGAGCCCGACCCCCCCGGCTGCCCCCTCCTGTCAGGGACTTGTGCAGAGCCACAAGGTCCCCCCTGAGCCTCCTTTGCTCCAGCCTCAGCCCCTTTCCAGCTCCCTCAGCCGCTCCTGGGGCTCCAGCCCCTTCCCAGCTCCGTTCCCTTCCCTGGACACGCTCCAGCCCCTCCATGTCTCTCTTGTCCTGAGGGGCCCAGAGCTGTCCCCAGCACTGGAGGTGCCTCAGCAGTGCCAGCACAGGGGACAGTACAGAACATACAATAACTCCTCAGCCTGTGGTGCTGCCCTGCTCAGACCGTGCCAGTCTCAGCCTCAGTGGGGACCCTGGGGCTGGCAGTTCCCTGACAGTTCCTCCTCTTCCGCGCCCTCCTCGTCTTCCTCCTCTTCCTGCCACCCTTCACCCTCAGCAGCCCCACCCACTTCCACCTCCAGACTGCCACACCCTGTGCCCACTCTGTTCCTCGACACCCTTTCTCACCAGGGCCACCCCCCTTCCTCAGTTTACCCAGCTATGACTGTGCTTACCAACAGGTTATTACCTCTCTGCATTATTACTCCGGGGCAGATCAGCCACTGGCAGTCAGAAGTGCACAGTTGATCCCCTCCCAGACTCCGAAGGGCACCTACTGCAAAGCAGAGCTAAGTTTTTTTATTCACATTTAACATGTAATCCATGGTCTGCCTGAAAACTCAACCGAGAAACAGCTAAGAGGGAGGAAACCATATAACAAACCTAATTTCTATCTCCCTACCCCCTAAAAAAGAGAAGAAAGTCTGTCATTAGATGACATGGTGTTAAAGGAATGCTGTAACGTACAGAAATCCCATGCCATTATATGCACCCCTGAGGGCAGTGTGGATTTCTGTTCCAGCATCTGCCAAGGCACTTCATCTCTGCTCACCAGGCTGGATAGGAAAAACTCAATGCCTCGTACACCATTGACACTGATAGAAAACATTAATTTCACTACTGGCACTCACCTGGCTGGACCATGCATTAAATGGCATTCATCTCACATAAATTTTGACTGAAGGAAGCTAGATTTCTGGTCTAATATTGTTTAGTACTTCCTAGAGGGTTTCTGAGAGGAGAAAAATCCCTTCAGAGTGCAATTCTTTCTCGTGGACACCCATTGCAATGTGGGTGATCCTTTGCTGAGACCCTGCTCACCCCCAGGAGATGCCCAGGGAGCTGGGTGGTCTGGGTGGGACACGGGGTGAGTGATGCAGTGCAGCTCAGACAGGTTTGTTTTGGGGATCGCTGCTTTGGGACCCAAACAATTGCGCCCTGGGAGGTCTGCAGCTGCACAGGGGAGATGGTGCCACTGCCCAGCTGGGAGCAGCTGTTTTCATGGAGTCAGAATGGTTTTGGTTTGAAAGGACCTTGAAGATCATCCCATTCCACCCCCTGCCATGGACCTTGAAAATTATTGCATTCCACCCCCTACTGAGGGTTGGGACATCTTCCACCACACCAAGTTGCTCCAAGCCCCAGTGTCCAGCCTGGCCTTGGACACTGCCAGGGATCCAGGGGCAGCCCCAGCTGCTCTGGGCACCCTGGGCCAGGGCCTGCCCACCCTCACAGACAGCAATTCCTTCCCAAGATCCCATCCAGCCCTGCCCTCTGGCACTGGGAAGCCATTCCCTGGGTCCTGTCCCTCCAGGCCTTGTCCCCAGTCCCTCTGCAGCTCTCCTGGAGCCCCTTTAGGCCCTGCCAGGGGCTCTGAGCTCTCCCTGGAGCCTTCTCTTGTGCAGCTGAACACCCCCAGCTGTCCCAGGCTGGCTGCAGAGCAGAGGGGCTCCAGCCCTGGAGCATCTCGGTGGCCTCCTCTGGACTGGCTGCAGCAGCTCCAGGTCCTTGTGCTGTTGTTCCCCAGGGCTGGGGCAGCTCTGCAGGTGGGGCCTCACCTGAGCGGGGCAGAGGGGCAGAATCCCCCCTCCCCTGCTGCCCCCAGTCTGGGCTGTACCCAACCCATGTTCCTGGCCACGGCTGCCACTGAGTGTCTGCAGGCAACCACAAAGCAGCCATTTCCCTAAAAGAGTGAGTACATGACCCCATTTCATAGAATACAGACAGTGATGTACCATTTTACCACGTAATCCTTCCGAGCTCAGAGCCTCTGGGAGCTGAGGAAATCAACATGTCCTCTTGCAAAGGCCTGTGTCCTATTGCCATCTCCCCCTGTGTGGGTGCAAGTCCCAGGAATCCTGACTCCTTGTCTCCCTGGCAACTCACTTTCTTGTAGTGGCAGAGGTATTGCAAAAGGTCTGCGTTTTTCTTTCTTTCTGGTTCTAGAGTTTTGTTGATAGGAATAGGGGAGGCTGCGAGTTGTAGAGGTTGAAGGGACTCAGCTGTGGAGGGGAGGTGAAGAACAGCTGAAACACAATGACAGTCAATGCTCAAGCACCAGAGAAACCCCAGGAGACCCATTTCCTTCTTTCTCCAAATATGGGTGCCAAAGTTTCCTGCCTGGAAGCAATTTCCTGTGCCTCACCCTCTTGCACATCTGCCTGTTCCCTCTCTACCACCATGTCCATTATTTGTCTGGAGATAAACCTTTCAGTCCCACTCAGGTGGCCTGGTGAGCCATCGTGGTTTTGTGCTGGCAGGCATCAGTGGGAGTCACCAGCCCCGTGTCTGATCTGCAGATGATTACAAAAGCATTTGAAACCCTTTATGCTTCCCCATTGCTTCCTCTTCCCGATTTCTACTTCCCTCTCCTTGAGTTAATTGAGTTTTGCTCACCGAGAGCTGAACTTTCCAAACCAACGCATCCTTAATATTTAAATTGCTGTGCTGCAGGTAGCAGGGAGCTCCATATGGCACTGGGAAACCTACACCTCTCGACCCAGGGCACAACCTGACATGGCAGGTGTAGAGGTGCAGCTGAATACTGTGCCCCAAGGACACAAGAGGGAGGATTGCCCTTGAGAGAAAAATAACTTGCGTCAGCCAGAACACCCAGTGCTTCGGGCTCAGAGCTACAGGGTCATTAATAAACACAGACAGAGAGAGAGACAGAGAGAGGGTCTAGAAAGATCATACATCTGCATTATAACCCGTCATCGTATGCGTTATAACCCTCACACAAACTCTTATATGTGGAATAGTCCCCCAACAGCCTCCTTGGGAAATAAAGTGTTGCCCACTGGAATGAAAACATTCAATAAAAAGGTCATTTTTGTGAACAAGGCTTTGGAAATAGAAAAGTACTTTTCCATCACGAGTACGGAACAGTGAAGAACAGACACAGGGGGCAACAAAAGCCGAATTAAATTCTTTTGGTATGTGCTTGATAATGGTATAGGACCACTTTTGCACTTCTATATGTGCATACCTAAGTGAGGTGTCCCTTCTTTGTAGTTCCACAACATCTCTTCTTGAGCCAGCATTTGTAAAATGATATTTCTATATTTACTTAAGCATCTATTTAAAGAGGAACCCCTCACAATTACTCACCACACAGATAGATGACACTGTTTGGCTGTGTTTATCTAGTTTCTATTAGTGATTGGCAAAAAGTCTATTGTGGCTTCAAAGCAGATATAGATGAATGACCTGATGATCATAAAATAAAATATGATGATCCCTTCTAGGCCTTGTGGAAAATGGCATGTAGAGGGGACATGTATCATTATCTCATCCTGCCACTTTGTGATATAACATAAAATCCAGTCATTCTGGTAAGTTTAGCTCAAAAGAAGATGTACATACGGTGTTGGCAGGCTATGGTGTGGAATAATGACAGCAATTCAGGGGAAGCTGTTAGCTTCAAAGCATAAGTTCATTTGTCACTGCAGGTGAGACATCTTTCTGCAAGTCCTCTGTCAGTGATGACGGACAAAATATGAGCCATCAGAATGTTGAGCTCAAATTTTTAGCTTGCTGTTACCTGCTGGTTCATCCTCTGGGAACTCAAGCACAGGCTGTCCTCTGCTCAGCTTCACTCACCCAGAGCTTGGTCATGGAGTGATGTGGATGACACAGGCAGAGCAGCATCTGGACTGTGATCAAAGGACATATGAAAATTTACTGTTTGCCATCATGTATTTCACTGCCCTGAGTAGCTCTGCTCATGGAGAGCTTGTAGAGAGCCTGGCCTGCCCTTTTTTTGGTTTGGTCATTGGGGCAAACACTCATCAAGTCTGAGTCCAGGTGAATAGATCTCAATTAACACCTTTTCAGCAGATTTGGCCTTCCAGGTGAGGCTGGTTAGGGCAGAAATTGGTGTTATCTATGCTCAGAGGGGTTAGCACACAACTGTACCATGGCACCCAGACACTCTTTGCTCAGGAAATACATCTGGTACTGACTTCCAAACTCTTCCTCGTGTGTAGTTCAAACCCCTCTCCCAACTGGAATGAGCTAGAAGAGCAGGAGGATGTGTCTGTGTTGGCAAAGTTCACACTATTGGAAGGACATTTTTGCTGATACTCATTAGTCCTGCCAGTCAAACCTCAAGCCTGACCAACTGGCCATTTCCTTTTCACTTCCAAGGTGTTGGTCCATGCCCACCCACATGGCTGCTGAGCCATTCATGGAGCAGGAACTCCAAGGAAGAAGTCCTCCAGGATTGTGAGGGTGCTAGCAGTGATGGATCATAAATAACACCAGTCATGATTTTCTCGTGAATTTTCAAAATGCTGTGTGTGAGATGAAGACAGAAGCAGAGGACTGAGTTATCTAGTGGTCATGCTGTAGTCCCGTGCTTTGTGGAATGCTATGCAAACCTAGTAGACACAGTCAAAGCAAGAGTCCAGTGCAATTATTTAAAATGAGATACCAAAATAACCCAAAGTACATTTAATACGCCTGGAAACAAGACTTGCTCCCTAGGTAGGTAGAGCATGCTCAATTTTTACTGATACCAGGGAGAGCTTGAAAGTATCTACAACTTTTGTTGTGGCTAGAACACCTTTGAAGATAGAGGTGTCCCTGTCTGGAGAGTTGGGTTTGGTCTGTGAGACATAAAAAGCACCTTGTTTTCCTCACCGTGGCCTTGCCGGAAGATGAGTGAAGCAAGCAACAAAGGGGAGAGATCCTGGGGAGAAAGTCCAGGGAAGAAAGTGGGGAGACACGTGTCTGCAGCCCAGTTTCAGTCCCAGTGCATGCCTCGTGCATAGGACTTACGGATTTTAACAGAGGAGTAACCAACCAAAACTATTTTCAGATGGTCATCTGTGACTGTAGGATATGCACAACAAACTGACCCTTCCTGCACTTCCTTGTATGGGCGAGCTTGTCTCTTCTGGACAAGATGACCCCAGGAGTATTTTGGCCCCAGACTCCCAGTCTAAACCTCAGGATGTTTTTATTTAAAATTAGGAAATATGCTTCACTGTAAGTATCACACAGGCACTTTTGTTAATTTTTACCCCAGACCTGTGTTTTCTTTCCCCTGAATTGTCATATGCTATAAAAGACACACAACGTATACATATATTAATGCATATACTACTGCTGTCAATCACAATACATCCTTTCCTTATACTCACCAAGAATACACCTGGCAGACCCTGGCTTTGCTGAAGGCTGTCCTTCTCCAGTTGGAACTTATTGACGTTAAACAGTTAGATGCTGGATGAATTTAGTTGTTTTTGATGCCTTTTGATGATGCTGCTGTCTGAAGGTTATCTGCTACAGTGATTTCATAATCCTTTTGAGTCTCTTTCATATCTTCAAAAGGCAGGAAATAGGGTTTTTTAGTGATTCAAGAGCCACTCGTCTGCAGGTAAAGAATTTAACAGCTTGTGGGAGTACTACTTAGTGCCAGCAATAATGTGATTGATCTTTCCTGGAACTGAAAAAATTATTCTTAGAAGTGACATTGTGAAAGGCAAAAATTGAGATATTTTCTTTCACTTGCCTACTAGGAACACTTAATAGAAGAAAATAAATACCTAGTATTGAAAGGTGACCTGTCTCCTTGCATTTCCGTGGCAGAATTCAGTTGTTAACTTTTTGGGGGCTTCAGTGGTTTCATTCGCTTTAAGATTTGGACTAGAAAAGGAACAGCTTGCTCAATGACTTTCCAATTTAGATGTTCTTAGTAGAAAGAGAAACATGTTTAGAGCTAGCTTCATTTTCCTTTTTGGGGACAGGAGGATTTAAGAGCAAAACCCAAATTGCATATACTATTGTGTGACATACGGATCCAGATGGTTAGGCTGGCTTATCTTTATTCCAGGATTTGTATGTACTGAGCCTCAGAACACGATTTTGGCATGTCTCTTGCTATTTTTTCGGTCTGAGCTACCTGATGAGCCCTTCTTGTGTAAGCACTGATAGCTATTCCTCTCGGGCTCCAGGAGCGGTACTGTTTTATCTCAAGGCCATGGTGCTGCCTTCCCATCCCAGCCACAAAAAAATAGGCAGGAAGACAGAATTAAAGTGTTGCAAAATACTCAAATGAACAATATCCTTTGTTTTTACCAAAACATGACTTTGAGCAACCTGGTCTAGAGGAAAGTGCCCCGGCCTGTGGCAGTGGGTTGGAACTAGATGATATTAAGGTCCCTTTCTACCCAAACCAGTCTGGAGCTCATATTTTCACACAGAACACTTGAATAAGTTGCTTGACTGGCTTCTGGTTTCCCAGAGTATAATGCTTTAGACTCTGGAGTTGATTTTGTCTGGCAAATGACTACTCAATGTCCTATCTTCCCACACTTCAGAAAAATAAATAAATACATTTCGTAGGTCAGAAACATCTTTATGGCTAAACATGTCTACATACCATACATGGAATATGGCCTTTCTCTCAAGAAGATATTCATGGACGCAGAAGCTCACTGGGAGGGGGTTTTTGTCCCAGGAGAGCTTCCTAGCACACTGTCCCTGAAGAAAAGGGCTCCTGAAGCCGAGTTTCCTGTGGGTAATCCTCCAGGGAGCTGGGTGACAAATTCGCTGACTTCACAAGCTTCTTTCCAAGCCTCATTTCTCATTTAGTTTCCTAAGAGGAAATGAGACTCCTATTATCTTGGTCTGATGCTCTCATTGGCATGAAAATTATGATGTGAAAATATTTACTAAAGCTTTTCTTCTGCTTAAAACAAATTAAAAAATAAATTGCATGGAATCCCAGAATGGTTCAGGTTGGAACTTAAAGCTCATCCCATCCTACCCCCTGCCATGGGCAGGGACACCTTCCACTGTCCGAGGCTGCTCCCAGCCCCAATGTCCAGCCTGGCCTTGGACACTGCCAGGGATCCAGGGGCAGCCACAGCTACTCTGGGCACCCTGTGCCAGGGCCTGCCCACCCTCACAGACAGCAATTCCTGCCCAATATCCCATCCAGCCCTGCCCTCTGGCACTGGGAAGCCATTCCCTGGGTCCTGTCCCTCCATGCCTTGGCCCCAGTCCCTCTGCAGCTCTCCTGGAGCCCCTTTAGGCCCTGCCAGGGGCTCTGAGCTCTCCCTGGAGCCTTCTCTTGTGCAGCTGAACACCTCCAGCTGTCCCAGGCTGGCTGCAGAGCAGAGGGGCTCCAGCCCTGGAGCATCTCGGTGTCCCTTTATTTCTGTTGTTGTCCTTGCTGGGTTTTTATTTTAGGAAGTGCAGTCTGGATTTGCTCCCACCTCCTGATGTGTCGCAGCTCCTGTCAATAGTTTGGGATGATGCCAGAAGAGACCCCCTAACAGGAGACCTGCAGGTACAACAGTTCCTGGCACAGCTTTTTCTAGCAGTTCTCCACCACCCGCTGGTTTGTACATCGAAGCGTGGGGATTATCTCTGCATATAAATGTTTATTTTAGCAAGTATGGCTAGATGATATTTTTAGCAGTGGTAGTAGTAGTAGTTTCACACAAAAGCCTGTAGTTCATCAGCCTTTTCAGCCATGTATCTTATCTCATAAATGTAAGTGTCTGCCCGGGGTTATTGTACAATGTTGCCTTCATCGCCCAGCACTTAATCTACACGAGATTTATTTACTTTAGTAACTAGAGGAAGCAAATAACCTCTGAGTGTCTCGATTCAAGGAACTCCACTAGTGCTGTGTGACAAAGTTATCACTCTGTTCAGGCACTTTTTATCCTTCTTAAGAAAAAAATAATTTAAAAAAAAACAGAACAAAGCAAACAAAAACCCAAACAAAACAAAACAAAACAAAAAAAAAAAAACCCAAACAAAAAAAAACCCATACAAAAACCAGAACAAAAGCAAAAATGCACAGCCCCGGGCAATGCATTAAGTGAGGCTCTCTGGCCTGACCTGTCCAGGTACCTGGTATGGTGGAGGGCAGTCAGAAAGTAGCAACCAAAACAAAATGTCAAAGTCCTTACGAAAGCACCTTCTTCCAAACCACTAGCATTGCTTGCTTTATATATGGCAAAACTGGAGAGCTGCTCTCTCCTTCAGTGTTTATTTTTGCTGGTATAATTAGCTGATTTTTCAACCAGTAATATTGCTTAGTAGTGACTTCCTTTTAAAAAATTGTTTTAGGCTGTGCAAATCTTCTTGGCTTTGTGTGCATACAATGACTTGAACTGGTAGGACCCCAACGTACTAAGGCAGTGCTGCTAATTAATTCTTGGCTGCAGAAGTCCTGATAAGAGTAAACAAAGAGTGAAATTAGCTCAGGAGAAGACACAGGAATTCGCAGGCAAACCCACATCCTTCCATGATATCATTGGGAATCCGCCCATACTCCACCCATACGCCTGACTGAGCCCTGGCCGAAGGCAAGAGAGATGATTTTTGGGAGGGTGAGCTGTGGATCCTAGAGAGACTCAGTGTAATTTACAGCCTGTAAGGATTTTATTCCCATTAGCTTGGAGAGCAAGATACTTCACGTTTACTCTCACATGGCGAAGCCAAAAGCCTGAGCCCCCACACCCACACTGGTCATCTCTGCACCACCCAGCAAAGCCCCTCCAAGCCCTTGATCCTGTGAGATGGCTGCTGAGATGCACAAAACTTTGGTCCTGTGCTGTTTCAGAGGCTGCTTGTCTGAAAAGCTCTGTGTATGCTCAGGGAGGGGCTGTCAGACTCCTGCTGACAGCAGTGGTGGGCTGGGCAGAGCAGAGGCAGCTGCCTGAAGGGTGCTCAAAATGATGCTCACTGGACATGCTCCCCCAAATCCAGCAGGCCTGATACCATGGGTAACACTTCCCCAGGATGCCTCAGTGCTAAACTGCTGCCAAAACAATGATTTTTTTTTCTTTTTATTTCCAAGGGAAGACTGCAGTGAGGAGATGGTGAGAGCATCACAGTGCTGGCGTGTGTTGCCATGACATTGGAGTAATTGCTGCTGCTTTCTCTGACAGAAATTAATTCTTTCAGAATTAAGTGACCAATTTTGCCAACGCTCAGCTGCAGGAGGAAAGGAATTTTCTGTAATTCAGCAAATAAATACACTTCCTATACACTTCTATATCTACACCTCCGCAACAGCAGCAAAGCATTTTTGCTGTTCCCACTGTTTGCTAACACCTTGCAGTTTGCACTGGGAAATTGTGGGACTGGTGATAGAACACAACACAATGCAATCTTGAAATTTTCCCTAAAGCACAGTAGGAGAGGAGCAGGAGAATATAAAGGTGCAAGGTGGCAAAGCTATGTCTAGGTTGGCTACTTTGAAAAACAAATCCAGTTTCCTCTGGATGGTTTCCTCTGTGGTTTAAGCCACAGCTCTTTGACTCAGCGGACACCATGGATGTTCAGATTTGCCATTTTCCACAACGTTCTTGACCACAGTCTTGTCAGAGCCACCTAAGTACCAACCTGCAGGGCCCACGTTCTGTTTGCTCACATGTTTCATCTCAGCAAGAACTGTTACATAAAAACCTTGTACAGGTAATCCAAGGTAAAAAGCAATTAGCTAAAACCCAGGATCAGGTAAAACTATACAATAATAAGGAGATGGAGTGAGCCCTGGCTTAGTGAGCACTGGGAAACTTGAGTGGGTTTAATAAGCCCCCTGAAGCCTGGCTGTCTACTGCAGGTCATGGTGTTCCTGTGCCTGCCATACCCAAGGTAGGATGAGATGTTTCCCGACAGTTCCTGACAGGCAGGAGATTACCGATCTGCTGACGGAAGAGTTCTGCCCAAATCCTCCTGTTTAGAAGGGGTCCCATTCAGGATCTGGCAGGTTTTGCCCATCTCCCCTCTTGGATCCCCTGCATATGAAAAAAATCTCTGTGGTAACTAAGGCTAAAAGGACTCCTCACCCAGGAGCTTTGCTATATAAAAAATAGCAGCAGCACCTCAGATTTCCTAATTGTTTTACATTTATTTTGGAGTTTGACATTAAAGGGGAGAAGGGAATATATAGGGAATATACAGTTTTCCTACCCATCTTGTAGATACTGAGGTTAAAGAGATTTAACTTGCAGGAAGACCACCCAGCCAGCCTGTGGGGGAGCTGGCAGATGAACAAAGCCCTCTTGATTTATTAGCAAGCATCCATCCTAGAAGATGTTGATCCTTCCTCCAGAGAAGGGAATGGACCTTTAATAGCACAGTTAATTAGGGATTTGTTTTATTTTTTTTTTTAATTTTTTTATTTTAACCAGGTCATACAGCACCCCAAAGAAGTTTCATATTTTTCATTTCAGCACCTGGTGGAGGATGTTGGAAAATCCTGCTGGCCTTTGGTGGCCCCAGATGCCCCAGGGCTTCTGTTCTGCCTCCAGCACTTTCCCCTGCCACGCACTGAGCAGCCTTCCCGTGTGAAACAGGGAGTCGTTTTGCTGAGCCATGTTTTAAAACAAGGTTTGGATGAACATCTTGAATGTTTCCTTGAAATCCCCCCCACCTCCGAGTCATCAGAATGACTTTGGAAAGCAACCAGAGCAAACAATCCCCATCCTCTCAGAGAAGTGGCAGCCCCGGCTCCCTGCTGGGTGGCATCAGCCCCTCATGCCTCCGCCCTGTTTCCGGACACAAGCCCTTGTCCATTTGCCAAATCCAGAACTGGGTTATTGTTTCCATTGCTGCATCTCTGGAGTTCACTTGTTTTCCTGGAAACCTGTCCTAGATGTGTGAGGTTCCTGAATGTCTTTGGATGATGGCAGCTCTCTGTGAAACACAGCTGGGAATTGTGCTCCATGCGCTCCAGTGAGAAAATCCCAACAATACGGACTCTTCCACTAGGGCTGGAGCCCCTCTGCTCTGCAGCCAGCCTGGGACAGCTGGGGGTGTTCAGCTGCACAAGAGAAGGCTCCAGGGAGAGCTCAGAGTCCCTGGCAGGGCCTAAAGGGGCTCCAGGAGAGCTGCAGAGGGACTGGGGCCAAGGCATGGAGGGCCAGGACCCAGGGAATGGCTTCCCAGTGCCAGAGGGCAGGGCTGGATGGGATCTTGGGAAGGAATTGCTGTCTGTGAGAGTGGGCAGGCCCTGGCCCAGGGTGCCCAGAGCAGCTGTGGCTGCCCCTGGATCCCTGGCAGTGTCCAAGGCCAGGTTGGATGGGGCTTGGAGCAGCCTCGGACAGTGGAAGGTGTCCCTGCCCATGGCAGGGGATTGGAACGGGATGAGCTTTAAGGTCCTTTCCCACCTAAATAATTCTATGATTCCATAATTATGTGATATACTCATGTGTTTAACCCTCCTTCCTAAGACAAAAGCTGGGTGGCTTCCCAGCATCTCAGGAAACTCCAGAATAAGGAGGGGTACTCCACAGGAACCACAGACAAGGAGAAAATAGGGACTGGTGGCCTGAACAGCCTCTGCTGTTCAGAGTGGCTTGAGCAGTGCACCTCTCTGCTTTACTGGAGAACGCATTGTAAAGGCACTGTTCAGCTTTTTATACAACACAAGCACCAGCACATGAGAGCAGCAGACAGAGCACTAAAATGGAACTCATAACCAGACACCAAAACATTATATACAACTTCTTCTTTTCTAAGAATGGCTGGCAAATACATTCAGGCCAACCACTGTGTGTTCCTAAAACTTGCAAAGCCTTTTCCAAGTATAAAATTTGTGACTTAAGAGCAAGAGTAGGATCTTGATATTTGGTTCATACTGGATAATCTGTAAATGACAGGTTAGAATTGCCATTGAGCTGGAATTCTGACTATTGTCAGAAACAATTTGCCCTTAACCTATGAATTAGCTTCTGAGTCAGCTCAGCATGTAAAGAAGCAGAAAGGATCTATTGGTGACTATATGCAATTGAACAAAACTACCTGTGCTAAAACCACTGAGTCCAGTTTTTTGGGGTAACATTTTGCGCACCCACAAATCCACCTGATCTCCTTCCAGTCCATGGGGGGGCAGGTGGGATGTGCCAAAAGTGAGTGCAGGAAAGGTGAATACATGATTCACCCTTTCCTGTTTCATACAGCAGCCAATCCGTCTGGCGATCTTTATTGACTTGGCACCAGCCTTTTCTTTAATGGATTTCTGGAGTTTTGCTCTCAGTTTTTTGTGTTCTGAGCTGTTCCCTGGTGCTTGCAGAGCCCCAGCTCCCGTTGGTGCGAGTGGTCTCTGCTCTGTGGGCCTCAGGAAGTCCTGGCTTGGGCCAAGGTTTGCAGCTCTTGGCCATTATGCTGCATTTGATACATTAGCATATAAGTATGAACAAGCTGAGCATCAATATATATATATTTTTTTTTTTTCTTAAGATAAGTCTCCACCTATCCCATGAAATGCCTCCAATGTAAAAGCAAGCTTACAGGAAGGGCCAGTGCATTACTCCTGTGGCTGCTGAGAAACTGGAGTCCTTTTTTCAAGCTGATTTCCAGGTAACAGGATAGTATCTGATGTAAGGCCTCCCATGGCTGCTTGTGAAGTGAAATTATTTTGCTTTGCACAGTGAAAAATCACCTGACCGTCCCTGACATGACAGTATTTTCTGTCCTGATCCAAAAGGCAGATGGGAAATACTTTCAAAATTGAATGCCAGGGAATAAAGCACATGGCAGGGCTTGGTTTTAAGGGGAAGCTGACTGGTACAACACATACAGTAATTTTTATTATTATGGCATAATTCCTCCATCTTTCAGCATGTGAGTGATTTTACTGTGCCTGCAAAGAAGACAAGGATGTCCCTGTTGTCCACATCTGGCTGGCTGTGGTTAAGCAGTGAAGACAGAGACTCCTTAACCCATGAAAATTCACACTACTGGCCCCAGTCCCTGTACCGTGTATGTTCAGAAACGCCAGTACACACCCCTGCCTGTGGCTTGTAGCGTTTTGAAGGTTAGCAAAATCAGTTTTTAAAGGGACTCCCAGTGTCCTGAAGGTGTCCCTGCTCCTTGCAGGAGGGCTGGACTGCATGCCCTTTAAAGGTCCCTTCCAACCCAAGCCATTCCCTGGTTCCACGATTTCAGTGCGTTCCTGTTTTTCCCTCACTGGTTGGGTTTGCAAAGGTCAGTAAAACCACTACGTAAAGAACAACGTGTAACTCTGGTAACCCACAGCAAACTCCTCCTCCTGGTGCTCTGCAGAGCCCACCTCCCCCCTTTTCCTCCCTCCATCCATCTCCACCAAGTGTGCACCGAGTCTGACACAGCCACCAAGGGACCAGAGGAGCCGGTTCAGTGGTTTACTGCGGGGCTTGGCTGGGCCTGGGCCCCTGGACATCAAGCTGGAATGTGTGCCCTTCACCCCTGCCCCAGGGCACCATCTCCTGGCATGAACTTTCAACGAGAAAGTTGCTAACTCCACCTGATGGTACACGCTGGGGTGGAGATCATGTCTGGGTGTCCTGCTGAGCCACAGACCAGAATATGAGTTATGTTTAATTAGCATTTACTCATCAGTGCCTCAGGTACTCCTCTGGCCTCAGACCCTGCTGTGGGCAGCAAGAGCTGCAGAACCCTTTGAAGGGCCTGGCTGCCCTTAGACAGCCGTAGCAGGGACTCATCCAAGGTGAGGATCCCCAGGAGGGACTCATCCAAGGTGACAGGAGTCACAGCAGCATCATCCCAGCATTAATGGGGGCCTGGTTTTGAAACACAGGCTCCAGGTGGAGATGGACTGATTCGCCCTGGGAAGGGAGCAGTGGTGGAAGCTTGCAGAGGATGCAGCCTGCTTCATTTCCACACAGAATATAAACCCCTTGTCACTGGCTAAGGAGACCTTGCAGGGGAACAGCTCCTCTGATGCTGGAGCACCCTTGCAGACCTTTCAAACACAGTATCACTTAAACCCAGCAGTTTTCCTTGTTCATATATCACAGAATCCCAGAATGGTTTGGGCTGGAAGGAGCCTTAAACCTCATCCAGTGCCACCCCCTGCCATGGCCAGGGGCACCTTCCACTATACCCCAATGTCCAATATAGCCACTATACCCCAATGTCCCAATATAGCCCCAATGTCCAACCTGGCCTTGGACACTCCCAGGGATCCAGGGGCAGCCACAGCTGATCTGGGCAAACTGGGCCTGGGCCTCTTCCCTCCCACCCAGGGAACAATTTCCTCCCATTATCTACTCTAAACCTACTTTCTGCCAGCGGGAAACCATTTCCCCTTGTCCTGTCACTCCAGGCCCTTGAAAATTGTCTCTCTCCATGTTTTTGTCAGCTCCTTCAGGCACTGGAAGGCCACCATTAGGTCACCTTGGAGCTTCCCCACTCCAGGCTGAACAATCCCAATTCTCTCAGCCATTCCTGATACCAGAGCTGCTCCATCCCTCTGATCAACTTGATGCCTCCTCTGGACTCTCTCCAGCAGCTCCACATCCTTCCTGTGCTGGGAGCCCCAGGCTGGAGGCAGCTCTGCGGGTGAGGTCTGCCCTGAGCAGGGCAGAGAGGCAGAATCCCCTCAGAGCACATGGACAGGTGGATGGGGTCAGCCCAATCCCTCCCCCGGAGGCTTTGGGTTCGAAGGCAACACAAGTTCAGCAGCCCTGTTCCCCACCAACTGGTTTGAATAAGTTATGGGCTGAAAACCTGGAACATTTGTTCTGGTGAATATTAACGCCGATCCCTGGGTGCTGATGTTTATCTGAGCAGACCGTTTAAATAATTGGAAGGTACATGCATGAGTTCAAAGCCATCAGCTAAGCTGCTGCCTTCCCCTGCCCTTATCCCTGTGCATGTCAGGCGAGGCAAGCTCCGTCAGCCTGATGTTTTGTGTTTCAAACAGCTTCAAAGGCCTCTGCGAATGCATACAAGGTGCCTGCCCGCACAAAACACCCCTGCCTGCACAAAAATGAGCAGGAAAGAATTGTATAAAGCTGGTTTCTTTTCTTTTTCTTTCCTTTTTTTCTTTTTTTTTTTTTTATTGCCCTTTCCTTAACAAGCACTGATGGGCCGCATGCAAATCTTGCCTTCCCTTTTTACTCCCTACAGCCATGTGGTTGTTGCAACCATACTGATAATTTAAACATCTCGCACTTCAGGCAGGACCCTAGTGGCAAAAAAATTAATATTTTAATTAAAGTGGTTCAGACAGGGTCTCTCTCCCTCGCTCCTCAGATGCTGGTTTTACAAAGGACATTTGTTTACAAGGCTCAGCTGGATTTTTCTTAAGAAGTTCCCTAAGCATTTCAGTTGCCATCTGTGCACCTTTGTTGTTCAAGTGCATTAGCAGAACTTCCCCAGTTCCATCTAAATTGATACATTCATCCAGTCCCCACTTGATATCACCACAGAGCAGCTGTTTGTGGAGTTGTTTAATCTCCATTAGGACACTGTGGTTAAAAGCCAAGATTGCATTCATATGAAAACACGGCACAAGCAGGATGCTCTGCCTCTGCGGGTCCTTCCAGGCCAGGGGTGTCTGAGGCTGTTCAGAGCTGGGTATTTAACATTTCCATGAAAACCAGGCTGGCTGCATGTCTCCCTGGAAACCTCGCGCTGCCTAAGAGGACAGTCTGCTTTCCCTGGTGTTTTGCACCCACAGGTTGTTTTTTTCCTCCCCACACAAAATTGATTTTGGAGGATGCAGAGATCACTGTGGTGGGGCAGAAGCCGGGAATCAGACTGGTGTTTATTCAAGGAAATGTGTTCTGTGAAAGCCTTTCTCTTAATCACCTAAAGTGCTTCTGAAGGGATCTGTGTTGCACCTTGTTTTGTCTGCAGGCAACGAGACATGGACAGTCAGGCTCTCTTTCAATTACATCTGACAGAGAAATGGAATCTAGATTATTTTTAAATCTCCTTATTCCCCTTCTACATCTTCCAATCCATCTTTCTCAGTGACAGCTGGGGTGAAATGCCCGTCGCGGAAGTTCCTCCCAAAGGTTAATTACAGGGAAGAGAAATTATTTTCTGTAACATTTATAGAAGAAAAAATAAGAACTACTTTTCTTATTCGTTCCTTGATAATTTTTCATCAAACAAATCAACCAGACCAGAAGTATCAAGCTTGCTCGGTCTAAGTGTCTCAGTCCTCTCCCCAAGTGCAATACTGTTGGGATCACAGCCAGGAATCACTCTTTTAAGCAACCTGGTGCTTTGGGAGAACAGTTTCTCCTTGTAACACAGCTGGGTTTGTCTTTGTGCTCTGGCCCTACTGAAGACAACAGCATTTTTATCATCAGCCTCGAAGGATTCATTGATCTCAAAGGATTCAGGCTTCCAGCTCCTGTATTTCGATCCACATTAGGCTTTGGCTGGGCTGTTCCTAACAGACCTTCCATTTACGGAACTCAGTTTCAGCCACCAACTACAACTGTCTCCGCTTGATAAAGTCCATCCTTCCCAAGCCATGTGTCCCATGAGGAAAGGGCAAGGATGCAGCTGCAGGGTGCTGTCAGCCAGGCAGAGCAGTGAGCAACCCAAATTTTCTGTGTCTGTGTCCCCTGTGGCCACCAGGAGTGATGAAGGTGGAGCAAAGAGGAGGGACCAGCCTCTCCTCTCAGGATGGCATGGTGGGATGCAATATCATTTATAAGATAATCCTGTAGGGACAAAAGGTGAAGGATTTGGCTGGGATTCATCTGTCCTAATTTTATGTAAAAATTAAACCCCCAGACTGAAGTGATTGCCCACACCTTAAACTATAGCCGGGACAAGGCCAGCACAGCCTTGGACACTCACACCCAGGATCATCCCCTCAGCTGACATGGATGTCATAGCACCCCTCTCCACATCCCTGCACCTGCTGTGGATGCAGAGAGCCCTGAGACAGCCCAGGACGTGCTGCTGGGACAGCTGTGGCTGTGCTTTCCTGTATCCCCCCCCTCGTCTGCAGTGACAAGGCAATATCATCTTTTCATGAGCAAAGGGGATCAGATCAGAATAGTTTGGTCTGTGCTGTAGAACATCAGCATCTCTCCTGCCACCCCATCTAGAAGCAAGCTCCGTGCCCAGGCACCACCATCAGCACCACCGTATTTGTCCTCATTTCATGGGGCAGCTCTTTTCTCTGTCTGGAACCTTCTGTCCTGATAGAGGCACTCAGAATGGTTTGGGTTGGGAGGGACCTTAAAGATCGTCTGTTCCACCCCCTGCCATGGGCAGGGACACCTTCCACCGTCCCAGGTTGCTCCAAGCCCCAGTGTCCAGCCTGGCCTTGGGCACTGCCAGGGATCCAGGGGCAGCCACAGCTGCTCTGGGCACCCTGTGCCAGGGCCTGCCCACCCTCACAGACAGCAATTCCTTCCCAAGATCCCATCCAGCCCTGCCCTCTGGCACTGGGAAGCCATTCCCTGGGTCCTGTCCCTCCATGCCTTGTCCCCAGTCCCTCTGCAGCTCTCCTGGAGCCCCTTTAGGCCCTGCCAGGGGCTCTGAGCTCTCCCTGGAGCCTTCTCTTGTGCAGGTGAGCACCCCCAGCTGTCCCAGGCTGGCTGCAGAGCAGAGGGGCTCCAGCCCTGGAGCATCTCGGTGGCCTCCTCTGGACTGGCTGCAGCAGCTCCAGGTCCTTCCCATGCTGAGTTGCTGCTGCTGTCAACTCTACGTAATTAACGGGGCCCCAGCGCTGTGGTGGCTGTGAGGGCCCATCCTCACTCAAACCCTACAGCAGCACAGCAGCTGCACCGACAGACAAGGGAAAGAACCTTCCTCTGCTGCCTCCCTCCACTAAGGATTTTTTTTGGGGTTTTTCCCACAAGTGACTCCCTGAGTGCATTACTGAGACTCTCCCCCCTCACACCACGCACATCACAGCGCCTGGCCCAGCATCACAGCGAGCCATGAGAGAGAGCAGGAGCCTGGCGCGAGTGGGGAGCCATCCATGGGATCCTGAGGCTGGGCTCCAGGCATGACTGTTATCAAATTACAGCTGTGGGGAAGAGAATAATGCGCACCATGCCCGCTGGAGGAGGTACCAGCCGATCCATGCAGCGCTGGGCAGCCTCAAAAGCTGCCACCCAAGGCTGTCTGGGGAGAAAAGCACAGATACAGCTCTGGGATGGCTTGGTATGATCTGAGGGAAGCAACAAAAGAAAATGATGGAGTGTGGTGCCTTCTGGGTGCTGAGATGGGCCTGCCCTTTGCCCCCACCAGTGGGCAAAATAAGAAACTTTAAATAATATTTGTTGTCCCAGTAGTGGCTTTTCAGCAAGAATTTAGAATCACATGCAAAAATAAACTTCATGAAGGGTGAAAGACAGGAAAATGAAGCAGCTCAGCTCAGGTTCCCCCCTGAAACACGTGAACAAGGGAATGCTGGCTGCCCCCTTTCTGCTGGGGCACTGGGGGCTGGACCTTGCACAGCAGCAGCTTCATGGAATCCCACCCGTAAGGAGAAGGGAGCACCCAGGATTTACAGGTGTTTGTGACCAAAGGAAAGGCAAAAGTCAGAGGGTCTGCAAAATCTCAATAAGTTTTATTAGTGAATTACACACTTGTTGTGGAAATTGGTGTGTTAGTCCCTGATATCCCAGTGTAAGCACATGGCAGTGGGATTTGGATAACAGCATAGTGAAAGGGAGGAGAGAGATGAATTGAAGAGGGGGAGAGAGGAAAGAAGGAAAAGGGAGAAAAAGAAATTCCCAGTACTGACTCCAGCACTGATCAATCCACCTGATGGGATGTCCATCATCCTGGGAGTGCCATCCAGGCTTTGTGGGGAAACCTTTTATAGAGAAATTTTCCTCACCTGGAGAGAAGTTTCTCACTTTTTGCACAAATCATTTCTCATGCACGGCCCGTTCTTTTGGACCTTTCTGGAAATGGTTTAGAGGCTTCAGACATCTTGGGTGGTCTTGTCCCCTCTACAGTCACATTCACAGGATCTGTGAGGTTGGGAAAGACCTCCAAGACCATCAAGTCCAACCTGTGACCAATCTCCACCTTGTCGCCAGCCCAGAGCACTGAGTGCCTTGTCCAGGCATTCCTTGGACACCTCCAGGGATGGGGACTCCAACACCTCCCTGGGCAGTCCCTGCCAAGGCCTGACCACCCTCTCCATGGAGGAATTTCCCCCAATATCCACCCTGAGCCTCCCCTGGCCCAGCCTGAGGCCATTCCCTCTCCTCCTGTCCCTGTTCCCTGCCAGCAGAGCCCGACCCCCCGGCTGCCCCCTCCTGTCAGGGACTTGTGCAGAGCCACAAGGTCCCCCTGAGCCTCCTTTGCTCCAGCCTCAGCCCCTTTCCAGCTCCCTCAGCCGCTCCTGGGGCTCCAGCCCCTTCCCAGCTCCGTTCCCTTCCCTGGACACGCTCCAGCCCCTCCATGTCTCTCTTGTCCCTGAGGGGCCCAGAGCTGTCCCCCAGCACTGGAGGTGCCTCAGCAGTGCCCAGCACAGGGGACGGGCCCTGCCCTGGGGCTGTGGCCACACCCTGGCTGGGACAGCCCAGGGGCCATTGGCCTCTTGCCCGCTGGGCACTCCTGGGCTCATGTCCAGCTGCTGGCACCAGCACCCCCAGGGCCTTTCCCAGCTTTCCAGCCCCTGTGCCCCAGCCTGGAGCTGCAGGGGCTTGGGGTGAACCCAGTCCTGAGGCCTGGGGAACCTCATCAGTGCCCAGCCCCAGACAGATGTGGCCCCATTGCCCACCACACTCTGGGCCTGGCCATCAGCCACTTCTGAGCCCAGCTAAGAGTGAACCTGTCCAGGCCATGGGCTGCAGCTTTTCCCAGAGAATGATGTGGGAAACAGTGTCAAAGGTTTGCTGAAGTCCACGGCCACTTCCTGACCTCATTCCTGTGCTAAGCCGGGTTTTGCGTTGCTCCAGGAGCCAGAACAAGGTTTGTCCCAGAAAAGTGCTGCCCTTCCTCCATGTGGCCGCATCTCCAGCCACATCCTGGTCTTCCTCGTGTTCTTACCAACAACCCTTGGCTGTTATTCCCAGCAAGCCCTGGCTCCATAGCCATGCAGCTACTGTTGTTTGGGACATGCACATCATCCCCTCACCTTCTGGGCTCCTGCTGCAGGCAGAGGCTGAGCAGTGGGCATAAATTCAAGCTTTGCAATGAGAAATGGGAAGACCCAAAACCCCAGCAAAAATAATGTCCCCAGCTGGCTGTGCACCATCATGGTGCTCCAAGCTTCAGGACAGGGGGTGGGATTGTTCAAAAATAAAGAGAGGACGTTTGCTTCGCTTGCAGCAAGCATTTGTCTGGCTTAAGGGCATTGCTCAAGGGGAGTGTTGACAACAAAATATGATTATTCGGCGTTTCTGTGTCATTTAACATTTTCAAGATGCCTTTCAGGCACTAAACAGACATTAAACATCAGCTAATCTTTGGTTATAGCTCCTCTGCAGCCCCGAGATGGGATTAGGGCTCAAATTGGGTGGGTATTGAAAAAAAAGAAAAGGAATTAATTAAAAATATTCAAGTGCTTTTAACGAATTTAAAAGGGTTCGTACCATGGTCTGTGTGTTATGGACAATAATGAGCACTCACACACTTCACATCAGGCTTGTAAAGAACATCCTAGGCAATGCTGAGTCAGTGCAATTCAAAACTAGTCAAAGGGGTGGCAAAATCACAGAATCCCAGAATAGTTTGGGTTGAAAGGGAACTTAAAGCTCCTCTCATTCCAAACTCCTGAGATCTTGGTTCACCATCTGCAACGTGTGGATGAAAGGACTTGCACAGCAGACAGAGATGTTGGAAAACACCCAGATTCAGTAATGAGGATTATACACAGGCCCTCTCTAATGAGTGATGCAGGTTAATTGCACCTCTTTAGTTGAAGATTGGGGGTTTTTTTGTCCTTAGTGGGTTATTGTGTAAACGGCATTGGGTAGTTGAGTGGTCAGCAGCACCTGTGTGTGATCCCAGAGGGGACAGCTGCAGGGTGGCCACTCTATGGGGCAGCTTTCCCGTGAGATAATTCCCATTGTTCATGGGAATGATCCAGTTTCAGTGTCTGTCTGGACCACATGCCAGCCCGGCTGCGCCCCAAGCATCTCCGACAGGAGGGGGAGGTTGTCCCTCCCAGCAGCCCTGGGAAGGTTCTCAGCAGCTTTGGGAAGCTGTTGTTTCTTCAGTGACTAATGGCATAAGGAGCCTCACTTTTGGGTTCAGTGTTTTCAAACCAGGAGTCAAAGGCCTGAGTAACTTCCCCAAGCCAGAGAGTGACCCTGCATTGACACAGAGCTGGACCACAGGAGAGCTTCTGAGGCCAGAGCTGGTGTCACCGAGGGTGAAGTGACTCCTCTGACATGACGTGGACATCAGTGTTGATGCTGGAGCTAACTCAGGAGATCTGGGTACAGAGCCCAGCCCCTGAACTGCAGCCCTCTCCTGCCTCTGGCTCTTTCCACAGCGCAGCTGCAATGGAACATCCAGGCAGATGCTCTGGGAAGCAGAGCAGCACCAAGCTACTCCTGGTGACCTTGACCACAGAAGTGATGGTCACCACTGACCCCAAGGACAGCATGGGGTGGTGCTTCTCAGCACCACTGGGCTACTCTGTGTCCTCAGAGCCATAACAGACCTTGCCAGGGGTTAGGGCATCACTTGCAAGGGGGTTGGGTTGACCCTCATGGTCCCTCATGTTACAGCACCCCAGCCCATTGCTCAGTGGCCTTGCCTGGATGGGAGGTGCTGGTCCCCCAGAGAAGGGGATGGAGGGAGAGCTGCACACTTGATAATCCCCAGCCAGCAGTCTGCCAAGAGGAAATGCACTTCCCGTAAAGCAGGCACTGTTACCGACTTGTTTGCTGGAATTGCTTGAGCGGTAATTATGCTCCCTTAATATTGACATATTTAAATAGTTTCCAAGCATAATAGGAGTTTTACCCTGCTCCTTCCACCTCCTTTTCCAAATTTCTGTGGCAAGCTTTTGCTTTGAACAAGAGATTATCTGGAGGGGTGTGACTTGCCCACGTCTTGTTTACTGAACAGCAGTGCGGATGTTCCGCTCTCTCTCGCGGTGCCTTTGGTGCACTCAGTGTCTGGTGTGCTGCCCCATGAAGGAGCCACAGGGGTCTGTCATGAAGAAAAGGAGGTCTCTATCTCCATTGTGCTGCTTCACTTGTGAGTGTGCTGGCCGCGACCCCCAGCTCACGCCAGGGTGCTGATGGGGTAACGCGCAGCGGCGTCAGCGCCAGTCACACATTTGTGTTTCATTCATTATGTTCCGAGACATTCTGTCCAGAGCACAGCGGCCAAAAAAGGCCATTCCCTTCTTATGTTGCTCCGTGCGTGGGCCACTCTCATGAATGCTGCAAAAGAAGGATTCATTTTCCCAGGAAAAACAAGTCATGCTAGGAGCACGGTGGAAACCTGGGCTACTCAATGCCCTGAGTGGCTCCCTGGGTTCCTCTCTCTGCCCGACAACCCATGCACAAATTTATCTTGGGCAGTCCCCCAAATTCGGTACCTTTCCCCCCAGATAAATTCCCTTTTCTTCCCCCATTGCATTGGTGCAGTTGTGGGTCCCTGCGTCCCTCCATCCAGAGCAATGTCCAGGCATGGCTTACACAGACTCCTGCTCCTCCCAGTCCTGGGCAGCCTCTGGGTGGTCTGGTCTTCGCAAACCTCTCCCTGGGTTTTCCTCTCCACCCTGAGGAAGATTTTTCATAGAACCACAGAATCCCAGAATGGTTTGGGTTGGAAGAGACCTTAAAGCTCATTCCACCCCACCCCCTGCCATGGGCAGGGACATCTTCCACTATCCCAGGTTGCTCCAAGCCCCATCCAACCTGGCCGTGGACACTGCCAGGGATCTAGGGGCAGCCACAGCTTCTCTGGGAAACAATCTTTACTGCCACAAGTGCTGGCTGACCCCAGAGGCAAACCCTGACCAATTCTGTCCATGCCCAGGGTCAGTGTGGGCTGGACACCCTGTGGGGCCACTCTCTGGGACAGTGGTAGTGGCAAGGGACCCCCACGCCTTTCCACCAGGCAGGACCCAGGCACCTTGGCAGAGCACGTCCTCTCCTCCAAGAGGCAGCAGTTGTGCCACCATCAGTCCTCACTCTTATCTGAGGGTCTGTCCTGAGCATCAAGTTGGCCAGTTTGCTACATTGCCTTGGGACTAAAGGAAGGAAGGCATCCTCACCCTTGCTTGGTGAAAGCAAAAACAAGAAAAACTCTCATGCAGGCCTTGAACCACCATGGAAATTGCTCAAAATCACTCAAAAGTGAGAAATTTCCCCGGGAATTTCTGTAAAGGATGGAGGAGAGACTGCCTGTCCTCCCAGGGCCCTGGTTGGGTTGCAGTTGCTTGCACAAAAGGGGGTGTGTGTGTATTTTAAGTACGTCAGAGGGATGAGAAAGCAAAGAACAAGCCAGCAAAGGGCCAGGGAAGTTCCAGAATGGGATCTGAGGAAATGCAGCATGAGGTGAGGGCTCAGGGAGGAACCCGGGGTGTGCAGGGGTGGCTCCAGGCAGGCTCAGGCTTGGGCTCCAGGCTGTGGCAGCCGATGTGGTCCCGTGGTGTTCGGGGAAATGGGACTTTACGTACTTTCTCCATTAATACACAGAATTGCATCAAAGAAATACCTGGCTGTCATCATCAGCGTATCCTCCCAGATACGATCTTGGCAAGGCCCTGAGCAGGCCCAGCGTCTCAGGCCAAGAGCCAACAGAGTGTTTAGTACAAGTTTCTTCATCTCCCTGTCTTTCATCATCTCCCACACGCATCCCACCAAGTTGCCATCCCAAGGGTTACTGTCGAGGTAGGAGAAAGCTACTAAGCAAAGATGCTCTTAAAACTCGGAGGGGCATGCTGCAAAGGCATCAGTAAAAACCCCAACCCCTCTCCACCTGTCCTGAGCCTCACCTCTCTTCACCTGGCCTTAAACTGGGAGTGCAAAGCTACAAATCCTCTTCTGAGTCTCTTTAATTGAGAGGATTCAATGGACAACTTCTAGTCCCCAGGGTCCATTATGGGGCTGGGGGCACTGACTGGGAAGAAGGTGTAGAAAGCCACTATTCCCAACTTCATGAACCCCATATCTGGGCTCCAGACTGAAGGAAAAAGCTCTGGATCCACCAGCCAAGTCTCTGCAGGCTGTGATTAGGAACATTTCAGGGATGCTCTCCATCCTACTGGACCTTTTCTGAGGAAGGAGGTAGGATAAGGGTCTGCCTTGGCGTGGGCAGCTGCTGCCCTTGCTGCTGGCTGCTGCTGCGGCACACCAGAGAGATGAAAGACGGGCTTCCCAGGACCAGCTCCTAAATTGTTTTGACCTGAAGAGGACTGTCAGCCCTTGAAGCTTATCAGAGCCAGATGTGATGCTGAAGCACACCGGTACAAACAAGGCTTTTGATGTCTGTTGACTGCAGAGCAGGCCAAGGCCACAGGGCAAGACAGGGGATTTCAGGCCTACATTGGAGGAAAGTTTTGGAACTTGATGCCCAAGGCTGCGGTTGAGCTGCCCTGGCGTGAAGGTTGGGGAAGGAAGGGATTTCTTCCTCGCTCTTAATTTCATCAGGAGCAGAGGTTTATACAACAGCAGGGCAGATGGAAATGTCACAACAGCGAGGCTGGCAGCTGCACAAACACAACTAATCTGCCCTCACTTAATGCTGGTAGCCACAACATAAACACGAGGCACAAGGTAATGGAGGAGGCGAATTTGGCACCGGCAGCCTCATGACTTGGGTTGTGCTGTCCTCATCCTCCCTGCACCCCCTGGTGCCTGAAAAAGCCTGGTGTCACCTCAAAGTCCTACCCCAAGTGCAGCTGAGGTGTCACCTGCGGCCACTGCTTGTCCACTGCCTCTTTGTAGTGTTGTCCAGGGCACCCACTCAAACCCAGCCAGTGCTGTGCTCCCACTCGTGGCCCTTCATCAGACAGGGTGGTACATCAGAAAATGGGTCATTTTATAGATGATATATCATAAAAACAACCATAAAAAATAATGATGTGCCATTTTGACATGTGTATATGTAAGTCCTCTGTCTCTATGCATATGTACCACATATACACACTATGCACATACATATACATCCAAGCTGCCTCTCTAGGCTCAGTCCCTTCCTAATCAGTGTAATTCCCTCCTAATTAATCATTCCTTGAGTCAGGACCATGGCTTCTGGCTTATTCTCTAGCACTGCTCCTCTGGGTACTCACTGGACTTTCACTTGGCTGCACAGTCAGTGACAACAAGCAGGAAGGTATTGACTGAAAATGTTTGTTTCTCTCCCAAACAGTCAAGAAGGGCCTCTGCCATCTGTCTGGTACACACAAGTGGGGAGCCTGGTGCCCTCAAACGTGGCATCAACCCACCCATACCCACGCTCCAGCCTCTTACTCCTTCCCTGCTGTGTGGAGACATGGGCCAGGCTCTGTCCTCTCATTCCCTGTCTTGGAGAGCATCACCTCCATCCTCCCAAGGCCACCCTTGGTCCTGGTGGCCACAGTGACCTGGATGTGGGACCCTTGGTCACTTGCTGGTGTGGGTCTTGGTGTGGGTGTACGTCCCTAACTGAACAGGGAAACACAGCGTGGTGAGGAGGGAAAGATGCACTGCTGGAAAACATCTGGGTCTGTGTTAGGGATGGACGTGTGGGAAATTTACCTCCTGACCAGGCCAGGGGGTATTTTCCAGTCCAAAACTGGCCAGACTCAAGCAGGGAGAACATCTATTAAATTCAGTGGGAAGGTAGGAAGGCAGGAAGGAAGGCAGGCAGGAAGGAAGGTAGGAAGGCAGGAAGGAAGGCAGGCAGGAAGGAAGGAAGGAAGGAAGGAAGGAAGGAAGGAAGGAAGGACGGAAGGAAGGAAGGAGAGGCAATCCTGCTCAGTGGGTGCTAGTGATGCTCACATTTCTCCAGCCCTGCTGTAGACACAAGGTTTTACGAGCCCTCTCCATCCCACCTTGACCAGGGCCACTTTCCTGGACCAAATGTGCTCTACCAGGAAGGAGGAGAAGCCAAGCAAGGAGACAAAGGTGGCCTGGAATTTATGGCCATTGTTTAGGTCAATAATGTATCGATTACAATTTTGTGGGCTAAAAGCTTGACCTTTTAAAGGGCAATTGGCGCCTGTGAGATTTGATTCAGGAGAAAGAAAAGAATTTAAATCTAATTTTCACTTTGTATTTCAGTTGGGAGAGACTTGCAAGACTGCAGACGCCAAAGCTGCTTTTTTGAGGGGGAGGAAGGTGAGGGCTTTTTCCTGGAGCCATCACAAAGAGCTTCACTTCAGGGTTGGTTGTCTCTGCTCCACTGCTCAGCACTGCAGAGACACGGACAGGACACAAGGCACCAAGCAGAACATTTAATCTGAAGCTCAGCCCAGTAAATATAATGGACACTGAATATCCTACATCAAGGAATGGTGGTGGGCTTTCCCCCCTCTAGGACCATCCTGACCAACAAAACAACACACAAGGCTGTTTTAGGAAAAAGCCCACATTTTTAGGTCTTCAAGCACCTGTTTTGGAAGAGGCTTTGAATCTCCAGACATGGTTTTGCTCAAGTGGTTTATTCCCATTATTCTTGAGCTGATACAGTCCTTAAACAGGGACAGACAGCTCTGGTGGGGCTGAGCACCCCTGGTCCCCTGCACCCCCAGCCCCACACCCAGCAGGATTCATGATGGGGGGCACTGCAGGCTGGGATGCAGGAGCTGCGCCGGGAGAGGGGATGGACCCTGACAACAGCTCCAGGGACAAAAATAGAAGCAGCAGGCCGAGGACAGCTGTTCCTAGTTTAAATTGCCAGTTTTTAATAAGCTGTTTTGCTCTTTGAAAAGCATTTTTTTGTCGTTTCATAAATAGGAGGAGGGGCCAGGGTAGCATCACTGGGACGTCACCTACTTTGTCACTGCTCGTCTCCGGATCCTCAATTTTCCCCGGGTGCCATCACATTCAGGGCTTTCAGCAGCACAAAGTGACTGCAAGGAAGACTGTAGTCTGCCATTTAGTTTGCCAAGACATCTGGCACAAACATTATGTACAGCTGAACACTTCATCATGTCTGCCAAGACATATTCATTTTGGATTAATTTTAAGACAGTTTTTAAAGTGATGATGAAGGATTATGCCGTGCACTTCAGCAGCATTAAAAGAAAAAAAAAAAAAATCATCTCTCCTCTTTAAATGTCTCATTCAAATTGTCCCAGTTTGGCAGCTCCACGGTGTATTGGATTCATGATCTGGAGGGATTCACCAATAGTGACATTTTCATTTATCTGAGTACGTGTAAGTGCTGCCACAGTCCATGGGTGGTAGCAGAGCCTCCAACACCAAACACGGCTCCTTGGAGTAACTCATTTGCAGGCAGGCAGCACAGCCCTAACATCCGAAATGCATCCACCCAGCAATAACCCAGCATTGCTGACTGAACGATTACGAGCTGTAATCTCAGCTGGAACCTCGCAATTTGGGGTTAACTGCCCACAAAATGCAAAGCATTTTTACAGCGCTGTTACTCCAGGGACATCCCTGGTATTCCCAGTGAGGGGATGCCAAAACCTCTAGTCAGGGGCTGGCAAAGGAGGGATTCTAGCTCATGGGTTGCTGCTTTTGAGAAAGCAACTCTGCAGCCATTTCCACGGCCCCATCAGTTTCTCGGGGCAACCTATGCCAGGGCCTGCCCACCCTCACAGACAGCAATTCCTTCCAAGTATTCCCAATGGGAAGCCATTCCCTGGGTCCTGTCCCTCCATGCCTTGGCCCCAGTCCCTCTGCAGCTCTCCTGGAGCCCCTTTAGGCCCTGCCAGGGGCTCTGAGCTCTCCCTGGAGCCTTCTCTTGTGCAGCTGAACACCCCCAGCTGTCCCAGGCTGGCTGCAGAGCAGAGGGGCTCCAGCCCAGGGATCTTTAAAGTCCTTTCCAACCCAAACACTCCACAATTACTTTAAGCCATCGTCTCCACTGTCCACAGCACCTCCCTGCTCTGCTCCTTATGAGTTGCTGCTCCCGAAGTCACAGCAGGAAGTACAGCTCTGCTGTTGGGGTCAATGGAGGTTGTAAGAGTTGCCCTTTTGCCTGTGAAATACCATTATCTTCAGCTGGCAGAGCTGTTATCAGGCAATGAACGCTGCTGGTGACTCGTGCTGATGCCTCATGCAGGAGGATGGCCTGGAGCACTTGCCTGGTGATGTCACAGCAGCCCGGGGATGTCCTGCCAACAGGCTCCTTTCCTGAAAGCAAAAAGAACAGGGAAACTCCCTGCCTTGTGATCCTTTCCCTGAACCCTTCACACACATCTGAGCGTCATGACTGACCTGTGCAAAGGCACCACCAATGAGTAACTCTTAAGAGTTTGAAAGTCAGCCTTCTGGGCAAGCCCAAAACAATTCCCAGCCCCATCCAGCCTAACCCTGACAGCCAGCCTGGTGGCACCCAGGACATCCTGTCCTGCCAAGTCAGTCTCTAGGGACACCTGCACCGTACTGAGAGCTCACAGCCTCCACAGCTTCTGCCAGGATGCGTCCAGAGCTGAGGCTTCAGAATCCAGGGGCTCAGGATGAGGCTGTTGTGTATTGCTCTCAGATGTGCAACTATTACCTTAAACACTGCTAGTTGTTAGCAATAACAGACAATAAATATGATAATAATATCTCCCTCAAATCCTCAAATTAACAATGAATCAAACACAAAAGCAGCTGCGATGCTGAATTTTACAGTATTGCCAGTACCAATGGTACAAATTTTCAGATAAGATGGCCAAAGGGGGAATGGGTAGAAACGGGAAAGGGTTTCTGGTGGTCAGGTGATTCTAAGAAGTGCAATCATATAGAAAACTCCTGCTCTTCCAGCACAGAAGGCAGAGTTTTTGCAGACCAAGCCCCATCCATTAGGAGAGAGCCTGGGGCTGACTAAATGTAAGATGAGATTTGACCTTTACTTGGCTGAATTAGACAACATATGCAATGATAAAACCAGCAGAAAAGGTTGTACAAAATCTTTAGAGTTTCCAAAGAAGGGAGGGGAGTTGTTTGCTTCTTCCTTTCCTGTTTAACTGGTAGATCAACAGTCTAGTGGCATGTACAACATAGCTTGGCTTTTTTTCCCCCCCCAACCAATATTCTTTGGGTTTAGGCTATTAGGGTCAAGAAATGCCAGGAAACCTGGAAGGTTTTTGGACTGCTTTTGCCAAAGTGAATGATGCCCAATGCATTTACATCTTCCAACCCCCATCTCACTTTCACAGCAAGATCAGTTTCATTCTACTGCCTGAGGAAGGAGGATTTCTGCCTCACTAGGGGCCCATGCATGAGGCTCCACAAGCCCAACTCCCACTTCACCAACAACTTAAACAGCTGCTGCGTTTCCTGCCTGTTTGGTCTTCTGGAAGGGATGGTCCTCTGAGAGCAAGACTGCCTTCTCAGCCCTGAAGCAATGGATTTCTCTCTCCAGAGCTGTTCAGAGAGCCCAGGCTCTCTCAGCACTCAGAACAAGAATATTGTAATAGAATCTCAGAAAGGTTTGGGTTGGAAGGGATCTTAAAACTCATCCCACTCCACCCTCTGCCATAGGCAGGGACATCTTCCACTATCCCAGGTGGCTCCAGTCCCCGTCCAGCCTGGCCTTGGACACTGCCAGGGATCCAGGGGCAGCCACAGCTGCTCTGGGCACCCTGGGCCAGGGCCTGCCCACCCTCACAGACAGCAATTCCTTCCCAATACCCATCTGTCCCTGCCCTCTGGCAGGGGGAAACCATTCCCTGTGTCCTGTCCCTCTAGGCCCCTTTCCAAAGTCCCTCTCCAGCTCTCCTGTCAGTACCTTCAGGCACTGGAAGACCACAATTAGGTCACCCCAAATGTGAGCACGGTCAGGAGAAGGTCCTGGTGCAACACCCATCCCACACCCCAAAACCAGAGACACCATCAGCTGAAATGGATAGGAAAGAGAAGCTGAGGGTGCAGCAACACATCAGGTCCAGTCTTTTGTGGACAACCCTGTCCCTCCTCTGCTGTCCCCCACAGCTGCCCAGTGCCCCACCAGGCCATGGCCATTGCGACCATAAAGCTGAGCTGACATTCCACATGACACTGCAGCATGACACCTTCCTCCTTCCACCAGACACTAACTTGGACATCAATTTACTCTATACAAGAAACAAAATTACATTCTTCTTAATTGCACGTCACGGAAGACATTATAAAACCTCATGCACGTTGGGCCTGATGACCACACCAAGACCCATGACATAAAACACACCACCCTGTATTTACTGTTTTATCTTTTTTATTTTTGTAATTTCGCATAGTAAATCTTTCACACAAAGTAATGAAAAGGATCCCTAAGGTGAAGGAAAAACAGAGTATTTGTGACCGTACCAGACTGCAGACGTCAGGACACTGCCAGGCCCACATCATGCTCCAGTTCTTGGGAGAGCCAAGGGGGCCAGCATGGATTTCTGCCTAAATCTTGGTCTGGCTTGGCTGTTTTGGCTTCAGGTGGTAACTCCAGCTGTTCCAAACCAGCTGGGACCCGGGAGCAGGGCATTTCATGAAATGCAGAAGGAAATTATGCTATCAGAACAAACCCTCTGCACCTCGGTGTCACCACAACAGGAGGACAGTGAGAGAGAATTTTCAGTGTGACACTGATGTTGGTTCAGCAGCTGGTTTGACCTAGTCTATCAGACTGCTGCTTCATGTGCCCCTCTCTTGTAAAAAGCCCTTTCACAGACAAATCAGGTTTTCTGCAGTCTGACACCTGGCTGAGCAGTGTCTGCCCTGGCGGGGCCTCTCTGGTTCTGCTCACCCTGGGGTGTTTAAAACAGATGAACACTGAGCCAGCCCAGCAGCTTCAGAATCCACAGTTTAAAAGTGCATCTTCAGACTGACCTTTCCAAATCTGGGCAGCCCTGTTGACTCACAAACACTCTTAGTCTTTTAATAAAGACAAAATTACAAATCACTACAGTAACCAAGAATAGTTATCCCCTTTAGATGTTTGCTCAAAGACCAAAACAAAACAGAATAAATCCAAAATACAGATCAACTTATGTGCAGCTCAGTCATGGTTCATTCATTTCTCTTACTTGCCTAAGAAAATACTGCATCTCCAGTCTTACCATTGCCTTTTCTCAAAAGCATCTGCCATTTCAAAGTCCTAAATGCTCATGGGCTGTATATATTCCTTTGCAGCTATATTGAAATAAATTTGGAAAGCTTTTTTTTTTTTTTTTTTTTTTTTAATAAGCCAGCATTTCCATTTGTGTAGGACTCAAATGGACTTCTGTCTCTAAATAAGCAGATAAAAGGAAAGTACAATCTTAGCACATCTTTCAGGGAGACGAAACGGTGCAAGAAATTCTATTTAAAGCCATTCAAAGGACTTTCTGAAAGCAAACGCACCCAATTCCTCAGGTCAACAAACAGAACATGCTGGAGCAGGCAGTGAATACAGAGGGTTGGCACACATCTTTAGGAACTAATTCCTCAAAATTGAAGTTTTGGCATGCAATCCACTGGTGACAGTCCCCCACACAGCAGCACGTGGGACGAGGAGAGTGGGTGCACGTGTGTGCAACAGGCATCCCCAAAATATGATCCCCACTTTGAAAAATGAGATTTCTTTCAAAATCACACCACTTCTTTTGCTTTTCCCACTGCTGAAACAGGTGTATCAGGAAAGGGCACTTGAAAACAACAAAAAAAAGAGAGTAGTATTCTACATTCAGATAAATTTATACTTCTGCCATAAAACTTTAAAAGTCAACAGGAGGTTTTCAACACAGAGCTTTGTCAAGGATCCCCAAAACACACTGTCACCATTACGCACAGTTTTACAGGACACTGGTCTATTTTACAATCTTGTAATTATTTTCTTTGGACTTCTTTTTTTCCCCCCTTTCCCTACACGTTCAATTTCCAGGAACAATTTTGCACAGGGGCACAGAAAAACAAGTCTGTAAGGGACCTGACTCTGAAAGCAGGTGTTTCTTGCCCTCTGGAGAGTATTTGCCAGTCAAACAACAACAACAACAAAAGACTTGATATTGAAGATCCGCCCACCAACATCTAAATCAAGTGTTTTGAATCTGCCTGGGAGCTAATCTGATTAAGATGCTGCTTGCTTAGTTCCCTTGGATGACAGCATAGACAGCAATTTAAGGGCTGCAGCCTTGACAGTGCCACGGAAACGAAGGGCTGTGAGTGAAAACACGGGATTAGGAAACGAACAACCCACAGCAGCATCCAAGAGACCATAAAAAGCTTGAAGCTTGACCCAAGGAAGCTGCCCGCTTGAAAGAGCCAGAAATACAAACGCTGCTTCCAAATCAAAGCCTGCAATCTCATTTAGCCCATTAAGTTAAAAGGACAATCAGGTCTGTGGTTGGTAGTAACATCATACCCCATGTGTAAGGCCTCATTTTCATCAAACAAGCTCTAGGTTATGGACTATAAACACAAGGTTGCCTACAAGCCATCGGTGCCCCACACCAGTCTGTCCCAGCGTGAGGCTGGGCTGGACACTGGCTCTGGGGTCAGAGGGGGCAGTTGGAGGGGGTCAGGTTGGAAGGGGTGCAGAGGTTCAATTCCTGAAAGACGGAGCGGGGCTGGCCTGGCCAGGCTGTCCCTCAGCCCGAGTCCATGGTGAACAGCTGGATGTCACGGGGGTTCCAGTACAGGGCCACGGCGGAGTTGTAGACCAGGGACCACACGTAGGGGATGAAGAACTCCTCAGGCTGCTCCTCCTCCACGTACTTGAACTTCAGCTCGGGGAACTTCTGCAACAAGAAGCCAGAGTCCAGTGAGCGAAGGTTTGCATGCCTGCTTGCAAACACACAGCCCACATAAACACTGAAGAAAGAGGTTTGGTGAAAAAAATAATGGAAGGAACTAAACCATTAGAACCCAAGGAAAATATTTATAGGATGAAGAGATCATTTATAATTTCTTCTTTGAATCAAATGCTACATTAGCGTATCGTATTCAAGCCTTTTACCATTGGTCACAATCCATTTGCCTGTTAACACACTAAACACGTGAATCCTTTACAAAACACAAAGGTCTTAAGGAAAACTGTCATTTTTAGCAGCTCTTAAAAAGCCTTCTTGCTTCTGCATGTACAGACCTATTTACTGCACTTTTCCCTAAAAAACATTTTGAGAATAATTGTACTTGGCTCCTTAGCAGGAGAATCCTTCAGGAGGGCTGAAAGAATAAACACAGCTTGTGTTACCATAGGATCACAGAATATCCCAAGTTGAGAGGGACCCACCAGGATCATCAGCCCAGCTCCTGGCCCTGCACACACACCCCAAAATCCCACCCTGGGCATCCCTGGCAGCGCTGTCCAAACGCTCCTGGAGCTCTGGCAGCCTCGGGGCCGTGCCCATTCCCTGGGGAGCCTGGGCAGTGCCCAGCACCCTCTGGGGGAAGAGCCTTTCCCTGATCTCCAACCTAAACCTCCCTGGCACAGCTCCAGCCGTTCCCTGGGTCCTGTCCCTGGTCACCAGAGAGAACAGACAGACATGCTGCAACCTCAATTTCCCATTTTTCTCATTTTTTCCCTCCCAAAGCAGTGCACACTGCAAACCCACCAGGCTCAGTCTTGGTAAGTGTGTATTTTGAAAAGAGCTGAGTCTACTTTTGTACTGTGCTCTTCGCTTTATCCACTTCTAAATGTTGCCTGTGTCTGAGCTTGGCAGAGTCTCAGGCAAAAGCTGCATTACAATGATCACTGGGGTAAGATAAAACATGACCCATTTTATTATTTATAAGGCTGTGGCTAAGACTAAGAATAAACTCTACAGTGTGACATGATCAGAACAAGCACAGCAATGGCTAAGGAGCCTCTTTGCCCATTAATAATGAAGGGATTCCCTATCCCATTTCTTGAGCTCAATGTCCTGTTTCCTTGCCTTAAGGTTACAAGTATTCTGGCTGGATCAGACTCCTCTGAAGGGGCATTTCTTGGACACTTGTTTTTCAGGGCTATGTATTTAACTTTATGCTCCCATGTTACTTGTATTCTTGAGGTCAGAAAACATGGAAACTTGTAGAAAAGTTGTAGAAAACATGTGGATGTGGTACTTGGGGACATGGGTTAGTGGTGGCCTTGGCAGTGCTGGGAGAACAGCTGGACTCAGAGATCTTGGAGGGCTCTTCCAACCTAAAAGATTCTGTACTATCTCTGTTCAAGGAACTGAGGCAGCTAAAAGATAAGGCTGTTAAAGGCCCTTCTGCATCTAAGTCCTCTTGAGTTCAAAGCCCAGAATCTCAAAGGTACACCAGCACGTTCAATTTCCTGTGTCAGACACACAGTTTGTGGTAGACAACTCTCCCACAGCTGTTTTGTGCACCTAAACCACTTTCTACCACCTCCCTGCAACCTCTTTTCCCCAAGTCTGTTTGGACCAGCCTGTTTCATCTTCTGCATCACTTTGTTTTTTCACTCTGAAGTACCTTACACCCATACTCACCTCCACCTCTCATTTCCAGTCTCCCAGCCTACTGCCACCCCAACTCTCTTTCACTGCATCCTTATCCTCTCTTTAGCATACCTTTTGTACTCATCCACGCTATCTTTTTTTCTCACCAGCCTTGTGAAATCCTCCTTTTCACTGACATTCTCTATTCCTTCCGAACTCAGCTCCAAGTTCTCAAGCTGTCCCTGCCTTCCCCTTCTGGCAGCCCCCAACCAAGCCCTCACGTATATTTTCATTAGTATTTATTTTTTAAAAAAACCCTGACTTTATACTCTGCTTATCCCCAGTGTAATGTTCCCCACTTCCTTCCAAAACTTCCTGGCTTGTGGTCAGTGTAGACAGGAGCACGTTCCGTTCAGCACCGCATCAGCAGAAGGAATGGTTAAACCCCATGATTACAGCATAGCAACACTTCCAGCCAGAGGAAAGTCTTACACAGCTGTCACTCTTCACCCCAGGGGTGGCTGCACACCAGAACTGCAGCCCATGGTAGCCCTTCTGGGAGGGAAGGGGGGGAAAAGTGATTGAAGATGCTAATTTGAGTTGAACTAAACAGAGACAGCTTTTTTTTCACCTTCATGTCACAGATACAGCTACTGGCTTTGCAAACACTCATGGCAGTAGCCTGGGACCACTCTTGGGCTCTCATGCAGCTTACCAAACATCTTCAGCCTTAAAACAGTAGGCAAAATTACATTAGAAATTCCAACAGCTGCATCTGAGATGCTCAGGTCTTATTTTCCCATTATCTCTCAGCTGGAAGGGCAGCATAAAATGGCCCAGGTAGTATTCCTATTTTCAGGCAATAAGCCATGCATTGATTCTATGAATCAGCCTCTCTTCAGGCTGATCGATGCTACCATTTATTGCAATCGTACCATAGCAATTTAATAATCAATTTCAGATTAAAGGCTGTAACTCACTGCAGTCAGCCTGGACTCTCACACTCAACACGTGCTTTGAACAGCCTGGGGGGGTGTCTCGGAAATGCAGACAAGGAGAATAAGATTTTTAAGGAGAGAGATAACACACACTGCCACTATGTATACACAGTTTTGAATGCGTCTATGTAAAAAGAGTGCAGATAGCAGCAGGAGCGATGGATTTTTGATGGTCCACCTGAACAGCAGGCTCAGGACAACTCAATGTGTTGCTGATGAGACATGAAAAATCAGAATTCCAGGCCAGCAATTCAAACCCACCTTCTTTAGATGACTGCAACGACCCACAGCTGTGTGCTGGCCACGTTTTCTCAACCATTTAAAATGAGAAATCCTAGAGGCCCAGCATAGAGAGAACTGCACCAGCCTCTTTGGGGTGTGGATGTAGCACTTGGGAATATGGTTTAGTAGTGAGCACAGTGCTGCTGAGTTAATGTTTGAACTCAGTGATCTTAGAGAAGGGCTTTTCCAATCTTAGTGATTCTATGATGTAACTTGCAAGATTAACCATGGCAGCCATCCACTGTTGAGAGATAAAACTACCCACACTGCTTCTCTAGCAGGGTGTTCACTGGAAACAGAATTTCTTAACAAACAAAATAATCAAAATTTTCTTCTTTATCAGAGTGACTTTATAACTATTTGTAACAGCAGGATTTAAACACCACATAAAAAGCTTTAAGATTTTCAAAAAGGTTTTCAAGATTTTCAGATGATAGTCCACGGAATGTTTAAATTCATATTTATGCCATTTGTCTCCTGTAAGTACTGCTTCAACTGTGTGATCAGGAGCCTTGGCTGTGTGCTGCAGACACACAGGAGGTGACACTGTAAAGCAACCAGGCCACATGAGTCTCAGGGCGCTCCCAGCAATAACCCAGCCAGCACTGGTGCGGGATTTATCATGGTTAACAAAATTCCAAAAGTGGCACGTCAAACCAGCAGCGCACAAATCTATTTTCTTCTGCCTTGCTGCTGTTGTGTCCAACTTACTCCTGGAAACACATTTGCACCCCAGCTGGTGACACTCCAATGAACCTGATTTTTAGCACTACTTGAAAAGAGAGCCTGTTTTAAGGCATCTTAAATGGCAGTCTTAATGACAGAGGAAAAGCCTTGGCATGGGATGAATCATCCGTTTTTTTCCTTCACTGCCCTGTTTGTTCGGATGGATGGTGTTGAAAGATAGAGCCCCTCTGCTCTGCAGCCAGCCTGGGACAGCTGGGGGTGCTCACCTGCACAAGAGAAGGCTCCAGGGAGAGCTCAGAGCCCCTGGCAGGGCCTAAAGGGGCTCCAGGAGAGCTGCAGAGGGACTGGGGACAAGGCATGGAGGGACAGGACCCAGGGAATGGCTTCCCAGTGCCAGAGGGCAGGGCTGGATGGGATCTTGGGAAGGAATTGCTGTCTGTGAGGGTGGGCAGGCCCTGGCACAGGGTGCCCAGAGCAGCTGTGGCTGCCCCTGGATCCCTGGCAGTGTCCAAGGCCAGGCTGGATGAGGCTTGGAGCAGCCTGGAATAGTGGAAGGTGTCCCTGCCCATGGCAGGGGATTGGAATGAGATGGGCTTTACACTTCCTTCCAACGCAAACTATTCTAGGATTCTGTGAAAGTCCCTTAATCCCTTAGTTTGAGGAAAAAAGGGGATCCCTGCTCAGCCTCAGAGGTCCTGTGTCTACCTGGAGAAGTTTTGGAATGGGAGGAAAAGATCACCAAGATGAAAGACTGAAGCAAAACTCACACATCAGACACCGTTAAGTACTATTAATCTCTATATATATTTTATGCATTATACATTAATAGTCACAGTTCAAGGATTTACAGCTCTAATTAGAACTTGCTTGCCCTGTCAGGATTGTTCTCTATGCCATCTCTAGATGGACACAGATCTTTCCAAACATTTCCAAAAAGACTGCTCAACAGCCAGGAGCCAGACCAACCTGTGACTTGCTATCAGACCATGGAGAGACAGGAAACAACAGGAACACTATGAGGACATTTGCAACCCTGCAGAAAATACAATACATGTTGACTTTATCAAAGAAAAAGAAAAGAAAGAACCAGAGATTGATGTATGTAATTACACTTGAAGCATGAGGATGAAGGCATGACGTGTAAATGAGGTACCATCAATAAAAAACAGAACTTTCATCCACTTCAGGGCTTAACCTGAAAGAACAGCAATTCTCAGAAAATGCAGTGGCCTTTCAGAAGAAAGAGCATAGGTCTGAGCAAAAAAATTAACAACCTCAAAATGTCAACAATTCAAACAAAGAATGTTTTTTAAATTGAAAAAAAACCCCGAACAACTAACCAGGAACAGAGTTAAACACATGGAATGAACAAAGTCCATGACTGACCCAACTGACAGAAACAGTTCTGGTCCTGACCTTGCTCAAGCCCTTGTTATGTACATACACTGACCACTCAGATAAATAAGTAAAATCCTTTGTATGCTTTTGAATTTAGGGAATTAAAATCTGACAAACAGAATAATCCCTGAAGCCATTTCTCAGTGGCATTAAAAGGCACCAAAGCACAAATGGGGATGAGTCTATCAACTCACAAAACTTTTATGGAAATGAAGTGGACGCATAAGCCTTTCTGACCATGGGATTTGCAGAAAATGCACATTTCATAACAGTAATCCCTATTTTTACCACTGCTAAGGAAGATGCAAATGAGTTTAAGCCCTGGCTTCCTGTGCTTAGGCTTGCAAGCCATCCTTCTCTAGATTAATGTGCAAGGCTTTACACAACCACGAAAAACAGAATGTTTTCAGCAAACATTTTTGTTAAAAGTGAAGGGAGTTTAGAAATCACTCATTCACTGACACCTTTATATAGAAGACTAGTAGACCTGCTAACAAAAGTTTACAAGATTAGAACTGGATTTTGGATGCCTCAACTCACAATTAAGATCACGATGGTTTAGCAGTACTCTCAAAGAAGGGCTTAGAAATTCATGAATTTCCAAAGTCTCAGAATTAAACCCTGCACCTTATGTAGACTTTCCCAACCCCAAAACACCACTCACTCGCCAAACAAAGCAGACTCAAGGCTGCATTTTTTTTCTTCCCAGAATTTTATGAGCGAGATTTGAGCAACCTGGAAGGTGTCCCTGCCCATGGCAGGGGGTTGGAACAAGATGAGCTTTAAGGTCCCTTCCAGTTGAAAACATTCTGTGATTCTATGATTCTACAAATTTTGCCACTTTTCAAGTGCGCAAAAGGTAAAGTTTAAGAAATTGGCAGCAATAAATCAGTTGGGAACATCTCATGAGGAAAAACTCTTTGAAGGTCTCAAATTGGGCAAAAGTTCAAGTTGTCCTAAGTCCATACATGTACACACACAGTTTGGATCACGCAGTAGGAGACAGAAAATATATTTATAAAGTCAAGGAAGCAGGAGAATGCAGGGGAAGATCAGTTCTGCAGTCAACCAGATCTGCAGACAGATAACCATCCCTGGAGGGATTTAAAAGCCGCGTGGATGTGGCACCTGGGGACACGGGTCAGTGGTGACCTTGACAGTGCTGGCAGAATGGTTAGACTCAATGGTCTTAGAGGACTTTTCCAACCCAAATGATTTTGTGATTCTGTGATCTGTGAGATCCCAAGATGTTTGCTCCCTCCAGAAAAAGCTCTTGGTGCTCTCAGAGCCCCAGTATCACCTGGTCAGTAGGGAAACTCTTACATAAACCAAAAAGACTCTTTATGGTTCAGGACTGGCCAAAGACCAAAATAATTCTTCCAAGGCAATTTGATTATTTGCAACAATGTGGAAGAACTCAAGGGAGGGTGAGGTAGGGGTGGGAAAGGCAAAGTCTCCTCTTGGAGATACGCTAAGTAGAGAAGAATTAAGTTGTGTATCAGGCTACAAAGTCTGTTCCAACTTCTGGATAAAAATGACAGATCCATACTTCCTTTTTAAAAAACAAAGCCAATACTATAAACACCCAACAATATCCCAGTTCTCACATCAGAGACAACCATCTGCTAATTATTTTCTGAATACCAAGTTGCGAGTTTTTAGTCTAATTGATATAATTGATTAAACTTTTTTTAACAATAAGGAAAAACTCACTGGAAAGGATTTTAAAAGGCCTATGAAGTGCATAAATGACAGAAGTTTTGGAGAAAATAGCCCTGATGAATAATGAATGTACACTAATATGTGTAGATATATATTAAAAGACACCGACAATCTGCTCTAGACAAATCTTAGAGCCAATTATAAATTTTACATTTCAAGCAACAAGTGCTACTGTTTAAGCCAGAGCAGTTGTTTTGACTTTGATAGCAGACTAGTCTAAAATACAAGGAATGTTGTTTATCATGGAAATGCTTTGTGCTACAGATAACATCACGGATGGCTGCCCCACCTAGGCTACTGCACCATCCCACTGTCCCGAAACAAACCCCAGATAAACCTCTCCCTGCTGCCCACCAAAGATCCAACTGCTGTGCAAATAAAACTCTTACCATGGTGTGTGCCATGCAATCAGCAACACAAAATGAGCAGAAGGTATTGGATACGTGTGTGACAATGAAGGAAACTACTGAGCTTTGAGAACATGACCCACACTTCCATGTTTTGGTAAGGCACTGAAGCCAACACTCTACTCTGCCTTGCTGCCAGAGGGATGCACCTCGGGAACCCTGTATGGACAATGTACATATCCTGACCCAGAAATATGTAAATATTACCCTTATCGCACTCCTTTTTTTCTTTTTTTGCATAGGAATTGTCATGCCCAGGGTTACATTTTTTTTCCTCCACCCTAGAGAAGGAGCTGGAGATTTTGTCATCTGACTCAGTCCCACCTTGCTCTGGCTGATGGACATTGTGACTGTCTATGGAGTCTCCAGCACCCACCTCTCTGCTCTTCAGCATCAGCTGGGAAGGGACTGAAGCACAATGACAGTATAAACCACACTAATTTCACAGTTTAAGGATTTTTCCTTTTGCAAACTACCTATATGACCTTTCTCTGCTCTAATACAGTCCTGGGATAATCCAGCAGAACCAAAAAGGATTGACAGGTCAAAATGCTGTTTTCATCTGCTTGTTTCTTTCACCCCAATTCCAGAGTTACTACCATGTCACAGTTGTTTTGTTTTCTCATCTATTTGCGCAGAACATATTCCCCCAACACAAAAGGTGGCAGGAGAAGAGCACAGTGATTCAGTTCGCATACTTTTCCAGTGATGAGGTCCCAGACGTACTTTCACTACATACTGGTTCAATGCTGCCTCCAAAACATCCCACCAAGCCAAAAAGAACATTCCTTTGGACAAGTGGGACCACGCTTCTCTCTGTTATCACCGTGCAAGGGTTGATGCACTGCCCAGGCCTTGGCTTTCTGCATCAGCCAGAGAGACGAGGTTCATTCTCCCAGCTGAGCTTAACACCTTTGATTTGCATCCTGGGGGCTGACATTTACAGCACATTTCCTGGTGTGGAGGGCTCCTCGAAGGTCATTTGACAAGGTTTGAGTTTTCCTTCACAGCAGCCACAGAGACGAGGCCCACGCCGACATCCTGCTCCAGTCCCTCCCACCCAGCACGGCGGTGGGGCCACACGCCAAGCCCAAACATCCTCCCCCCACCCCCAGCGCCCACGGAGGAAGGCCTCCTTTTGATTTTGTACTTTTTAATCTGAGAGAGCCAGGCCTGTAAATATTACAAAAAATTATAACAATGACTTAAGAACAGAGACAGACTCGCTGTCACCAACTGTTAACTCTCAGATCAGGGCAGCCTAGGAAGTGGACCCTTATCTGCCTGAAGCTCAGGACGTGCTGACTAACACCCTATTGAGCCGGCAGACCTTTGGCTCCCTAATCTCCCCAAACTGGAAAATGTACACCCCAATGGACATACTCCCTTCTGAAGTATTTCAAGCCTCTGCAAACACACAGACTGTGTTGCGAGATGAGCTGTAGCCCTGCTACATGCAGGAAATCCCATTTATTTGTCTTGAGGAGTGAAATGTGAAGTGACAGTAAAACCTTTCCAGCCATAGTACACGGTGCCAGACTGCAGCCTTATCTCTGCCAGGACTGCCAGCCGAGAAGCCAGTGCCAAATGTGTATGTTTACACAATTATTTTGCGAATGCGGACTTCACAGCTTTACAAAAAAATTTGCCCTAATGCTAAGAGTCCTGTGAAGACAAACCAAAGTCAGGGGAGGGGGGGTGGTGTTAAGCTGACCTCAACAAATAACCAGGATGCCTTTTCTAAATGGATTTCTAGGTTGCTCATTCTATGCTATACTTTATTCTATATTCCACTATATTAATGAAGGTTGTGATAGCAAATTCAAATTAGCTATTGAAAACATGCCGTTATCAATGACAGAGGCAAGCAGTGTGTAGAAAGGAGAAAGGGTGAGAATGAGTAGGACAAGGATTCCTTCAAGTATTAAGACATTTTTACAAATCTTGAACCTGGGCAACTGCATCTCCTTATCTGTCTGAGTACAGGGAGTCAGGAGCTGACTGCAATCAAAAGGGATCTGCATGCTTGGCGTCATCCTGCAGCCACCAGCTTAAAAAAGTAGCACTCTCCTATAGTGAAACTGCTTTTTTTTTCTACTGCAAACAATCACCTCAATCTGAAAAAGGGCCCCAAGTGAGCTGCTGTTTCAATAATGAATGAAAAGTGCTTGTGTTTTCTGTTTCACTACGCTTTAGATGCAGCATTTCCAGATTTGTTTGCCTTCACTGACACCTTATCTGTATTAAGACCTATTCTTAAAGTAAAGACAGTAAAGACTGTCTTTAGGACATGAATCAAACAGCTCTAGAGAACTCCCCACTTCCGACTGGAGAATTCTTTCATAAATGCTATTATGTCCCTTTGTTATTGAACATATCTGCCCCCTTCTTCCCTGTGCATTCAGGCCAGGATTGTTCACCTTGGTGACAACAATCAGGCTTTGCTGGTCCTAGTTCAGGAGGATGGAGCTTGGCAAGTCCTGGTGGGGCAGATAAGCCCCAGGAATTCCAATAAAGTTTTGCTGCCTGACTCTGTGCTCAGAACTACAGGCACCCCTTGGATCTCGTGGGTCTCACACCAAGGACAACATGTAAGTTTAAGGCCTGTGCTCTCCTCCCACTCTACTCCAAAGACACAAAATTTCCTTTTATGTTTTGGAGCTGCCAGTCTCTCACAGCCTCGAGGAGACCTTCCCTCAGTGAACTACCCAGTATAATCCTCTGGTTTCCCATCTATAAAAACAATTTTTGGTGTGGTTTTTGATAGCTCACACACTGCAGTGAAGGAAGGGAAATCTTCCTTGTGAAGCTTTGGATGCTGCTGCTACAGCATGATCAAGATGGGAAATTCTCACCCTTCTGCTACACTGTCCTCAAGACTTGGCTCATGAGCCACAGGTTGGTTGCTGTCCCCACAGTTTAAACATCAGAGCAATGGCTTTAAACTGCCAGAGGGCAGAGTTAGATGGGATATTAGAAAGGAATTTTTGGCTGTGAGGGTGGTGAGGCACCGGCACAGGTTACCCAGGGAAGCTGTGGCTGCCCCGCCCCAGGAGGGGTTTAAAAGCTGTGTGGATGTGGCACCTGGGGACATGGGGCAGGGGTGGCCTGGGCAGTGCTGGGGGAATGGCTGGACTCCATAGTCTAAGAGGGCTTTTCCAACCTATAGGACAAAGAGAAAACCTGGGTAGAAGTGAGCACGGTAGGGTTTGTTAGGGTGCAAGAGTCAACATGAGGACACACTCAAGAAAAATCAGCCTTGTTTGTGAGTTCAACAGATTGTGGCTTTAGCATTACAACCTTATCATAAAACCAGCCTAAATCCACGTGAATTTAAGATTCAATACCATCATCTGATACTCCAGAACATTTAGAGCTACAAAAAAAGTTGAGGGTGACCTAAACCAGCTGCCCTCTATGCTGATAGACGTGAGAAATCCCCTGCTTAGCCAGGAAAAAGCCATATCTTATCCATCACTAATCATCCTCAGCAGGAGCAAACAGCCTTTAAATCAACTGGAGAGAAGCTTTGCAACTTGTACCAAAGGTTGTGACAAAATTAAACTCTGTATGGGAATGCAGTGGAGGCAGCCATCAGCTGACAAAGTACATCTCTTCCTCACTCTCACTTCTTGGTGCAGTTGCTGTAAACATTCGAGACATTTCTCTGATTTATGCATTTAATTAGAAGATATCTGTAACATTTCTGCTGTTTACGTTTAACCCAACACTGCAATGAAAGCTGTAATTTCGTCTGGGATTTATATTCTGTACTCAAACTTATTTTGATTCCTTGATTTAAACATACACACAGAAGTGAAAATGTGTCAAAATCATGAAAATGGAAGAGATTATACTCCATTATCTAGTTCATCTGTCAACCAGGGCAGAAATTTTCTGAGGACTGTTTTTCTCAATCTGCCACATGTTATGGAAACTTAATTCAAAAGACTAATTCAGAAAAGACAGCTAAACCTTAAAAGTGGAAGAGCAATTGGATCACTATAATTAGGAATTACATGATTTTTTTCTTTCTTTATCCTGTATTTAGTTGTCATAACTCATCAAAATTTGCACCTTTTGGGATAAAGTTGTTGGCCTCTACCACATTACTTTACATTTTATTTAAAAAGTGGTTAATGCCTTTTTTTTTTTTTTTTTAAATGGAGGGGGGATAATGTGGGGCTTTATTAACCAAAGAAACTAATAACTTCATTTTAAATGCAACTTTTTATACACTGAAGGTCTCCAGTAGAAAAGGAACACATGGGTTAGAAATAGCTTTCAACCGAGCAGGGGAAGAAAGAGGTCAGGGCATCTCAGTGTAATTTTACTTTACTTGGACCAAAGTTGCAAGATATTTGGAAACAACATGTCATGCGAATGCAGTGCCTTTGGCACTGGACTTTTCATTGGACTCACAACATATGCAACGAAGAAAGGGGAGGCTGCACAACACATGTGAAGCAGATTTAGTCACAGCAAAAAACGTAATAAAAGTATAGGGAGGCTTTCTAGGGAGGGAAACTTGGGGAATGTTATTTAGCTTGAGCAATTGTACAGCTCTGAAGTGAGCAGGGGCCGGGCTCTGGCTGGGAGCCCTCCTGTAAGATGTGTTGGACAGAGAGTTTTGGGCTGCTCATGAGTGTGGGGCTCCTGCCAAGCTCTTGCAAAGCCAAAGCTCTGCAGCTTTGGGCAGGGAAGCTCCTCTGTGCTCTCTTTCAGAAAAAATGGGATCATCCTTGAAGGTTAACAGAGTTCAAATGATGTGGCAGGCCAGCAGTTAGCAGAATGGAAGTAGCTTTGAGAAACGTACACGTGCAGAGAGTTGTTTACCCGGGTCAGAGCTCTGTTACCATGGGGAGCGACTTGGAAACTCTCACACTGCTTTCTCATCCTCCTGTTTCTCCAGCGCTTGCTTTCTGCCTTGCACTTGATATCTCTTTCTTGTAGCAGCTTCCTTAAACTAGTGAAATCAGCCAATCTAACCTATCTTGTGTCAAACAACAGATACACAAAGACTGTTTCATGTTAGAATCTGTGTAAGTTTAAATTCTTCTGCTAGAAGTCTCTTACTTGTGCCCTTCCTTCCTATAAGGTAAGAGAATCACAGAATTGTAGAATGATTTGGATTGGAAGGGGGCTTAAAGACCATCCAGTGCCACCCTCTGCCATGGGCAGGGACACCTTCCACTATCCCAAATTTCTCCAAGCCCCGTCCAACCCGACCTTGGACACTTCCAGGCATCCAGGGGCAGCCACAGCTGCTCTGGGCACCCTGTGCCAGTGCCTCCCCACCCTCACAGTCAAGAATTCCCTCCTAATATCTAGTCTAAACATTCTTCTTCTGGTTTAAATTACCCTGTCTGAGTGCCACTGAAAAATTCAATTTAAGGACTATTTCTTTATTTTTAAATTGCACACGTAAGTTAAAATAGATGCATGGACACCAGTGCAGTGTCCCAAGAGCTCACATGGAAAAATCAGAGCCTGTTGCTACCCTCTCTGGTTATTTCACATTGCAATGAAAGGCCAGACTTCAGCTGTGCATAAAGAAATCTTTGACTGATCTCTTCTGGCAATCCATGCTCCCTTCAGTGACTGGACTTTCTATGTCATCTCCTGACCCTTCCCCTCCACAAAGTTTGCAGAGCACCTAACATTAGCCCCTCACCATTTATTGCCTTGTGCAAGGATGATCTGCCGTATGGACAGCAACAGGATGGTAAACATTCCTCATCATGTATGACAGTTAGAAAATGTCACCAGTTATATTATCCTCCTCCAAAACTTTACTCCTAACAGCAATGGTTTCTGTTCATCACAGCCCAACAGCCTCCTCACGGGTGACAACCAGCTAGGGCACCTTTCACTGGATGTGAGATGAAGATGCTAAGGGGTCCCCCTAACCCTGACTGTGTCACCAGTAGAACACAACCAGACTCTTCTGATCAAAGGAAGGAGAAGATCTTTGCAGTAGACTTCCCTTGTGTCCCTGACAGAAATATTTTTCTGCTCTCTACAGGTAGCATAAAGAATTACATAATTATTTCATAGAGTCATAGAATCCCAGAATGGTGTGGGAGGGACCTCTAAAGCTCATCCAGTTCTACCCCCTGCCATGGGCAGGGACACCTTCCACCAGATCAGGCTGCTCCAAGCCCCATCCAACCTGGCCTTGGACACTTTCAGGGATGGAGCATCCATCACTTCCCTGGGCAATGTGTACCAGTACTTTACCACCCTTATCATTAAAAGTTTCTTCCTTATACCTTAGTCTGAATCTACCTTCTTTTAGTTTAAAACTTTTACCCTTGTCTTGGGCAAAAAAAGAAACAAAACCTCCTTGAATACTTCTTGTTACAAGACACTATTTCATCTACTAAAGCTTTTGCATGTAACTGCGTGAATTTTCATCTGTTGCCTTAATGGGAGCTAGTTAATTACAACCTCCAGAGTGCCACAGGCAAGGCTGAGACATTCAGATCAGCTGGGTACAGGGCTGTGACTGCAGTTACAGCTCTGTGGATCAGTGAAGGGAACTCAAGTGATGGCAAGATGAAGACAACCACGGGAGAGAAACTGCTCTGCTGATCAACCTGCTCCTAGAAGTGGTTTATTTTCCCCTTTTCATTTTTACTGGTTTGAAGAAATGAGTCTCAGAATCACAGTACATATTATTGTATTAATGTTACTACATTTGCATTTATACAATTCAATTGTTACTGTTACCTAGTGCATGGTAGTCCTGACTGGGCAGGTAGGACCTTGTTGTCTGCACATTTTTGTTGAACTTTTTTTTTTTTTAACTGGTTTGGGATAGCCAAAACGCTGTCCAGCCTTCTGCAGGAGACTGACTTGCATAACAGTAATATGGAATAGCTCTTTGGAAGCAGCTATGGCAACTTCAGAATAAGGTGATTTCATTCCACTACAATTGTTGAGCTTTGCAAAGAAAGCAATGACTGGGGAATTAAGTGACTGAATCCAGAATGCAGCTTCCAGAAGGTAACTGGGATAATTTTTAGGGGTGGAGGGGACAGACATTAAGCCTCCATGTAAATATTAGTCTCCATGCAGACAGCAGCTTGGGAATAGGAGTGTCCTGTGCTAGCCCACCCTTCATCCTCATCTTGGCCAATGCACCTCATTCCTGAACTGCAGAATCACTGTACTCCAATCACTCACTCAAGCACCACCCTCCCAAGCTACCTTGGATTCTTGTGCAACACCCATCTCTGATGCATTCCTTCATTCTGGGATGAAATGTGCTTCCCTGTATTCCAGTAAGATAACCAAGCAGTCTATATGAACAGGATGCATCTTTCCTAGAGAACTGTAACCAAACTACAAGGAAGACGTAAAGGAGAGAATAAAAACAGGTAATGTATTTGATTTTAAAACTACAACTGTCACCATAACCCTGATGCCAGTGAAACCCTCACCAGTGCTTCTGAGAACCCTACGTGTAAGGCTTTCCTACATTATATTTGCATTTATACGATTCAACTTTACTACCTATTACTCCAAAATAGTCTATTTTCAGACAGTCCTTTATCTTGTATGTATTCAAGAAAATTAAGATCTTAAGCAAGCATTAAAGAAAGGTGAGGCACTGGCTCAGACTTCCCAAAGAAGCTGTAGCTGTCCCATCTCTGGCAGTGTCCAAAGCCAGGTTGGACGGGGCTTAGAGCAACCTGGGACAGTGGAAGGTGTCCCTGCCCATGGCAGGGGGTGGCACTGGATGGGCTTTTAAGCCCTTTCAACCCAAACCATTGGTTTGGTTCTAAACCCAAACCATAGGTCCAAACTATTTGGAGCGTCCCCAGCTGACAATAAAGGTCTTTTTGATAAGTTCACTCATTTTTCAACATATAATGCAAGTGGATTTGGGTGTTACTGGCACTCTGATGGCCATCACCAGCAGCCTCTCACTGACAGAATGAGGGATCTCCAAGCATGTACAGCTCTTAGCCATTTTGGGTTCCCTGGTTCACAATGGAAAGGACCAACATGAGATCCTCAGGAGTATTTATGACATACTGCTCCAAAATGGAAAATTGTATTTATACTACTAAACCACAATTTTTTAAAAGCAAGGAATGCTAAATTTGTAATATTTTTACATTAACTTGAGCTGCAGACATAACTTGGAAAACATCTGAATTTTATGAACCTCAGTTATGTCAGTAACGAGGCCAACTCACCCACTTCTCCTCCTCTGCAGTGGCTCAGGCTCTCAGGATGCAGGCTGTGAGCAGGGTCCCTCGCCTGGCACCAGCCCCAGGCGGATCCTACAACACCAACCACGTCTCACAGAGTGGCAGATGAGACTTGCACGGTGCTCTCACAGGTTGCAGATCAGCTGTTTACAGCCACTTTTTGTTTAAGGAACAAAGGATCACAAATTGCCATGAAGCTAAATGAGCTAAGAGAGCTCTAAATACTTCCACAGTGATTTGCTCATAATTAAAAGGAGAAAAAACACTCTACCATATTAGACTGCAAAAAATCTGTTTACGGGATTTTTGTATAAGAAGCAATGAAATTAAGTGAGACTGCATTACTTGCTACTGCTATCAATTAATGCAGTAACCACTTCCAGACATAATAATTACCATATGTGCACTGTGCTTTACCTCTGGGCTTATTAATTTCATACATGGGAGGTTACAACTATTGATTGCATTAAAACAGACTGATGTGTTATGAGAGACATGCTCCCAGTGCAACATATCGTCGCACAGACTGAAATGATTCAAGTGATACAGGAACAGATACCTGCATCCACCAGCAGACAACCTGCAAATGGTCATTTCTCCATCCCCACTTAAACACACAGACAGTATTGCAAGAGGAGTGAGCTCAGCTGACTCAGCAGGGACAAAAAGAGGGGGTCTTAAGAGACCGATGTTGACCACTGGAGAAATGAAAAATCCCTAGAACTACCTCCTATCAATATAAATAAATTAATAAAACCAAAATGGCTCTTTATTTCTCAGTGCAACTTGCACAATGGAGAAATTGCTCATGTTTAGGTTGAGTACTAGGAAAAACTTTTTGACTGAGAGGGTTGGCCAGCCCTGGCACAGCTGCCCAGGGCAGTGGTGGAGTCCCCATTCCTGCAGGGATTTAAAAGCCATGTGGATGTGGCACCTGGGGACATGGGGCAGTGGTGGCCTTGGCAAGGCTGGGGGAACAGCTGGACTTGATCATCTTAGAGGGCTTTTCCAACCCAGATGATTCTGTGATTGACAACCAGCTCTGGCCCGCAAACTTCAGAGCAGCCTGGGGTTTGGCAAGCCTCAAAAAAATACGCATCTGCATTTTTAAAAGTGCATTTGGTTTTTAAAGGTTGCTGAAAACTTGATCCATAATGAAAGACAGTGACCTCCAAATAGCATCTAAAAAGAGTGGTGTTTACCTTGCTATTACACAGCTGGGTTTCTGACTACATGCAAAACCAGCAATACACTCAGAAAGAAATGCACTTGGGTTTTTTGTTGTCATCCTATATACATAATTAAAGACATATTTCTATTCAATTCTGGTTAAGCTCCTACAAGTTATGTATAAGTTATACATATAACTTAGGCTTTAAAGCCTCCCTTAAACAACAAAGCATTGTTTATGTTTTTAATAAATCTTAATTTTCACTCCTCTAATTCAGAAGACATTTTTTGAAGCAAGAATACACTGAATTCAGTAGGCAAACCTCTCATTAGCATAATTCAACTGCCCTAAAATAATTCAATTTCCCTAAAATAATACTTATAAAGACAGTGGTAACTGTGATGCAGAGAGCTAAATGTAACAGGCAAAATTATCCTGCATTAGGAGTATATTCATAAAGAGTGAGAGTGTGTCATCAATTTTCACAAACCCTTAAAAGTAGGAAGGAACCTGGCTGTTTTTCAGCAAAAGCACTAAAAACAAGCATCAGGCACAAAGAGTTAATATATTCTTCCTACTTCTGAGAGCAGGAACGGGCCGATTTCGTCAGTGAGGTTTGGCAGCGCGCGAAATCCTGTAACCAATTCCATTTCCTGATAAATGAACGGTCCACAGGGAAAAGTCAGCCAGAGGCTTTGGGAACTGCCGAGTGCTCAGACATGACCGAGAGGCTCCTGGAAGGAGCCAGACTGTCTCTTTGCTTATCGCCGCCCAGCCGAGCGGCACCAGCGGATCGCCGGTGCTGCCAGACTGCGCTGCGAGCCCAGGCTGCGGCACAGCCGCTTCGGCCGCACGGGAGAGCCCCCAGAAAACACACCAGCCCCAGCATACGCCTGACATCAGGCTCTAGGAACTCTGAGAACACATGGCCGTGTAAGACAGGCATTGGGATGGGACTTGTAATAGTCTGCATTGTTTATGTGTTTCAGAGCCAAGCGCTAGGAGTGACTCGGTATTCTGGAGCTGAGGATCTCTCCCCCACCCTTCCAACAGGAAAAAGCCAAATACAGAATGATAAATCATTCATTATTGGTTAGATTTTGGCATCAGTGAGGCTGTGAAGGAGGGGTTTTCGACTGGAGCTATAGGGTGCGTCACCTCAGAGCTGAACATCACTCTCAAGTTCTAAACCGTTCTTTGAGTTACGAATTGATTTTTTTAAAGTTATCTTCATAAATGTGACTGATAGTCTTACTGAATGTTAACAGCAAATATTAACTCTAATAGCAAAATGACAAATGTGCCTCAACCCAAGCTCAGCCCTGAGTTTCTGATCTATTTAAATTCCAACTTTTCAGACAGAGTTGACCTGGATGTTTGTTCACTTTCATATTATTACAAATCAATTCACAACTCCAACATTTTTACAGGAAATTCAAGTAGCTTGACACACACAGAACTGAACTTTCAAAAGTCTAAAATTTGAGCTTGTAAAAAAAATAAAGTACTGCCAGTCTGATGACCCCTGAAGGGAAGTTAAAAGGAAAAAAAAAAGAAAAAGCTCAAATAATAACTTCAGGCCCTTCATTACCAAAATCCTGGGTAACTTTTCAAGTGGCTTGCAGGCTTATAATAGCAACAACGTCTGCAATTGATTAGCTCCCCCAACACAACCAGATGTCTTGGTGACAGGGAGAAAGTACTGTGGGTTTGGAGTTTACTGGGATGCACAATATCCCATCACTGTAAACAAAATAATAAATGGGAAGGTGGGGAAGCAAAAGAAATACTATGCTTGTTCTCAATGTGTCTGAATCCAGTTTTACTGCATGTTCTAGCTCATTGGAAAGCCCAGGATAAATTCTTTCTTGCTCCCAAAGAAAATGCCAAAGACTTGGTTGAGTCTGTCCTTTATCACAGTACCACTACTCATTCCTTTGCTGGGATCTTGGGCGCTTTCTGCTCAAGGCTGTGAAAAACACAAGCTAATGGCATAAAAGAATGACAGTCCTCTACATTCACTATCTGCACAGGTTTGCAAACAAGGTACGAGGCTTTGGAGGAACACCAGAGCACTATTTCAGACATAACACCCACACGTAGACCAAACAAACTCCCTGTTCCTGCCGCTCCTTCCCTGACTTTAACTCACATTAATTAATGCATGCTTTAAACCTCAAATGAGAAAAGCGGGAACATGTGAAGGAGATACAAAAAAGATCTCCTCTTCTTTGGACCATTTTGTTATTCACAACTCTGCTGCCTTTAAAACATCCTTGATCCTTTTTGGGCTATGCTATGCTTCTACCAAATACCGCGACGACTCCATGCACAGCACTGCATAACGAGCAAGGAACACTGTAGCAAGAACACGAGTAGTCTTCCTTCTCCTCTCTTCAGGATGTGGCATTGAAGAGGAGGATAAGACTGCAGGTATGGAGTGCCACAGGCTGGCTGACATAAGCAAAGCCCAGCACTGCAGCGTTAATATTTCTATCACAGAATCACAGAATGGTTTGGGTTGGAGGGAACCTTAAAGCTCATCCTGTTCCACCCCCTGCCATGGGCAGGGACATCTGCCACTATCCCAGGTTGCTCCAAGACCCGTCCAGCCCGGCCTGGAACACTTCAGGGATCCAGGGGCAGCCACAGCTGCTCTGGGCACCCTGTGCCAGGGCCTGCCCACCCTCACAGCCAGGAACTTCTTCCCAAAATCTAACCTAAACTTACAACAAGCAGTCAAAGTACATTGAAGGGATTCAGACACCAGTGTCTTACTTAAATTGTAATCTGTGTAAGAGAAATTATTCACCAAGAAGGGTGACAAAATGTAAACTATTCAAGATGAGAGTGAGCAAAAGCTGATGGATTTGGTGTGTGTAACCCGAGTCACTCCCGGCTCCTTTGAGCTGACTGTGCACCTGCCAACAAGGCTCTTCCTCCATCCCATCTTTGCTTGAGCTGCTTCTCTCGATCCACTCCAGCTGAGGTGGCTGAAGGTCAGGAGCTCACAGACCCAGTTTTGCTGCTCTGTTCACACACAGCACAGGCAGAAACAAAGCTTTCATGGCATGGTCATCAGCCTGGTGAGATGCTCACCAGGCTGATGACCATGGCATCAGCTCCATTTTCTGAGCTACCACACAATCAATGCAATCCCCACAGAGCAGCAGCCAGGGAAATCAGGGAGAGGGCAGGGCAACATGAAACAGTAGTCCCTCTTTCCTTCTAATACCAGTCACTGTGAGCCACACACTCCTCACCATGGGATTCACAAAGCCTTGGGGCCTGCCTGGTGTCCTGCTCGCATTGTGCCTGGTACCACCTCCTAAGCATGAAGATAAAGCCTGACAACCTTGAGAATGTTGGAGTCACCAGCAAAATTTCCCAGTGAAAGCAGGATTTTCCCCATGGAAATGAATGCTTCAGTGACTAGGAAGAAAACAAGACTGTAGTTCTCAGTTTATTCTTCATCTCTGAAGAAAAGCTTTATACAAGTGCTCTAAGTTGAAAGCATGATTACTATTTTTTGTTCAAAGGGATTTTTGGGTGCTTTACAATAAGAAACTGATATTACATGAGAAACAGTTTAAAGATCAGAGATTCAAAAGTTTGCTAATGCATATTTTCCTGTGTTGATGCTGCAGTGATGTTTATATTACTCTTCAATACGGAGGTGTCAGAAAAGCATTAGTATGTTTTTAACTGTGTGCCAGGCAGACAAGCAAAATAAAATAGCTGGGGTTTTTTCTTGTTCTAGTCAACAATGCCAAAAGTTACTGTTTATTTTTCTCCGCCCCCATGAAAGAATTTATAACCACTGAAGTAAACTCAAGTTAAAAAACTGGTTTTAATCCCAAAACTGACTGACAGCTGCTGTGTAAAAGCAAACCTAACTTGTTTGGGTTCTCAGAAGTGTTCACATTTGAAAAATTTAGTTTCCTGGAATAATTTGAGGGGTGGTTTTTGGTGTTTTTTTTTTTTTTTTTTTTGTCCCTTTCCCTATAATGCTACAAAAATAATCTAAAGAATGTAATCCTGTATAATTTTCACACTTGTAAGACAACTGGGGAAAGGTGGAAAGCACATCCCCTTTTCAAACAGCCTGAAGAGTAACATGTAAATATGGTGTTGGTTACAGCGTGAGTGAACTCCCCTTGGGAGTGCCAGGTAGAGGTTTTGAGTGCCACTGCTGCTAGGCCTGGCAACACTCAAGCAGATAAAACACTCAGCTGTAACTAAGACCTTGTGTGCAAAGGGACTCATCTTACACCACACCAAAGAAACCCAAATCTTTACAAATCCATGCAAACACTTAGATGAATGGGTAACTGTAAGAAGAATTCTTGTTGGTTTGGTTTTTTTTAAATATAAAAATACTAAAGCAAACTTTGATAAATAAATAATATGCTTGATAAATTACTCACGCACACTGCCAGCCTATGCCAACATTTCAAACACCTTGAGTTCAGCAATATGAAGCTCCGTGGATCACAAGTTTCAAGTCAAACTACATTGCTAAGGACCACAGTAGAATTTATTTCTTTTTCCCTAAAGTCTCTAAGTTAACTGATTTCTTCCATTTTACATGAAGGATGCTTCTGAAAATGAAGTGTTGTTAGTATTCAATCCAACTCATCAGCTGTATTTGCATTACACATGGCTACAAACAAGGCTCTCTAAAGACTGCTGAAATCCACTTTTAACCATGGAACAACAGGAGTCATCGCATTTCAAAAACTTTTGAACACCTAAGTGTTCAAAAGTCATGCAGATGTGGCACTCAGGGACATGAGTTAGTGGTGGCCTTGGCCACCTTGGGGAAACAGTTGTACTCGTCATTTTAGAGGGCTTTTCCAACCTAAACGATTCTGTGATTCCATGACTTTGAATCCACAGATGGTAAAGTGAATTTACTTTGGCCGTTCGCTTTTTCAGTGTTAAAGCAACCAGGCACATAAGCAAATTTTTTTGTTAACATGCTATGTATTATAACTAGCTACTGAACCCTACTTCCTACTAAAGTCATATTTCTGTGGATTATCATATTAATGCTTAAAAGTGAGGGTGGTATTTATTTCTGAACTAAACCCCCAAAGCTTTTGTTCCCTTCTGGGATGATGCAGGTATTTTTCTTCCTGTAAGGTTTCAAACTACAAAGTCAGGAGTTCCCATACAATGCATTATGTCAGCAAGTATCTAACTTCAAGCACTGTAATAATCACAGTTTTTCCATAGTATTTTTCACATACTTTAGATCTTGCCTACACACAAGTTTGCACCATTTAATTAAACAGATTTAAATGATAGAAACTCCTGCTTGGACATACTTATTATAAAGTGGTGTCATTCAGTTTAGTTTCAACTCATTCTCACCAATTTAAGTAGCCAGGCTTACATTAATAGAAAAGCACCTGCATAAGGGTTTGCCCTGGCTCAGACAGACAGACAGGTTTATAATCCCACTGTAAGATTAGCCAGAGTCAGCTGAATGCAGACATGTCTTCAACTGCTCACAGTTTCACAATGATAAGTTATTTTCTGACCACAAAGCCCATCAAAACTTTCAAGATCATTTTTTCCCCCTGGAATTTTGATTACCCCAAATAATATTTCTCAAGGGATGTGGAGTATATTCTTCTTTACTCGAGGTCTCTGAGAAGCCGACCTCTAAAACAAATGCCTTCAAAAGAAACATGAGTTATTGTCCATCACTCACAGGTCAGCTCACGGAAGCAGGGAAGTCTGACACCTTAATTGAGGGTATAAATTGTCAGAAAGAAATATACAATCCATAAATACTCTTATTCTTAGCATATGGTCAGTGTTCTGGAAAGGCCCAAAAAGCACTTTGTTTAAAAGTTTCTTACACTTCTGTCACTAATCTGATCTTCTTCAGGTTAAGGGTTAACAGCAGCTGAGGGTCAGCAAAAGGAAGTCTGTGTTATAGATGCCTGCCTAGCGTCAGACCGAGGGATGTATAAGACACAATCAGCTTCCACTGTAATAAGAACTTTGACCTTTGAGCCAGAAAAAAAAAAAAAAAAAATCAGGAAGAACTGGATGAATTTATTTTTTAAGGAAGTTTTCTGTCTCTCTTGCTTAGTGCTGTGCCCTGGAGCTCTGTAAATGAGTTGCTGGTCTCTGAAACTCCTCTGTCCCTACTTTTTTACAGTGTCACACAGAGTTAATTTGTGAACTATTCCACCAAAAACCCCACAGCAGCGAAAGTGTTAGAGCAGTAAAACAAACACAAGAAAGCTGTACACAGCTTTTAAAGCAATTACAGATCTGCCCCAAGGTTTAATTTGGATTATTAAAGACCACTGGTCTGGATCCTGAATCCAGCATCTTGCTGTGGCCAAATAACAACCACTCAGGACTAAGGACAGTAGCACAGTGGAGGGGAAAAAAAAAAAATCATAATCAGGAGCAATTCTAATAGAAATGGGGCAATGGACAGTTTCTTTGGATCAACAGGGTGCATATATATGGAACACTACCAGTTTCCTTTGCCACCTGGGTGCTGTGCAGGGCTGCCCACGTCCTGTCCCTCTGCATGGTGCGATGGCACCACTGACTGCTCAACAGATGATGTCTCCTCTCTGGGAGGAGCATCTGCAGAAGCAGGAAAATTCTTCCAAAGAGAGCTCAGTACCCAAGCCAAGAGAATGTTTAGGCCCCTTTGGTTTTGGGGACTTTACAGCACTTTCTTTTATGGCCATTCCTCTTCTCTGATTTGCCATGAGCACAACTCCGATGGGGAGTGGTTGAGGGAGCTGGGAAAGGGGCTCAGCCTGGAGCAAAGGAGGCTCAGGGGGGACCTTGTGGCTCTGCACAAGTCCCTGACAGGAGGGGGCAGCCGGGGGGGTCGGGCTCTGCTGGCAGGGAACAGGGACAGGAGGAGAGGGAACGGCCTCAGGCTGGGCCAGGGGAGGGTCAGTTTGGACATTAGGGAAAATTTCTTTACATAAAGGTCTGTCAATTCCTGGCATAGGTTGCCAAAGGGCAGTGGTGGAGTCCCCACCCCTGGAGGAATTTAAAAGCCACATGGACGTGGCACTTGGGGACAATGGGTCAGTGGTGGCCTGGGAAGGGCTGGGGAATGGTGGGACTTGGTGATCTTGGATGACTTTTCCAACCTAAATGATTCTGTGATTCTAACAAAGCACCTGTGCCTGACATCTGGTGTTGAATTCACTGCCACTGCAGTCAACAATCATGTTAATATCATGACATTTTTTGTAGCTGAAACTCTGGTGCTGGTGCTTCTACCCCAGGGTGATGTGCCAGGGATACAAAGCTACTCTGGTCCACCTCCCAGGCAGTATCTGTCATGACCATGATGACAATTTACTCCTCCCCTGTGCCCTGGTGCCTCAGTGATTAGCAGCTTTTTCCAGTGAAACAAATGGAAGCTGATGGAGTTGGATGTATATCGTTAATAGGAGGGGGAACCTATGAGAAGTGCTTTTAACACCTAAAGTGAAACTTGTTCTGTCAAGAGACTGAAGGCTTTTACCTCTGCTCCTTTTACATATTCTGTGAAATTTTAATGCCCATCGAACTCAAATGCACTTCAATAAATATTAAATTTTGTACCATACCAAAAAGGTGAGAGCTGAAGGCATAATGGCACGTCTGCATAGCACACAAAGAACATCTGACCGAGTGCACACTGATGACAAAATACTCATTGACATGGGGAGAAAACGAGTAGGAGAAAAACACAAGCAGCTCAGAAAATGCTCATGAAAAACAAATCTCCATCTTAAGTGGCTTAGGTAATGGGAACTTTTCTTTTATAAAGCATTAAACGTGGCCTCCCAAGAGTGATCATTCCATGAAACCTAATGTCAGCTTCCAGTCACTAGCTGGCATTTGAAACAAGTTTTCCCACTTATTGCAGAAGCGTGGTTATCTGCTGGCTAACTCCCCTTGAAATCCTGAGATAAGTCACAGGCTCCAGACACGGTACTGCTTCTCTCACTCTCCTAATCCTGAAAGTACAGATAGTTCACCAAAGGGAAGAAAGGCAGACTGAGAACTTTAAAAAAAAATAAAGAAAAAGAAAGAATGAGGCCAATTTTCACCTATCACTATGATCTCTAAATTGCCTTTAATAAGCTTCTGCAATATAGCAGGGAGCCTGGATTGTGGGCTGCTCATCTGCGAAGGAGACAGCTCTATCTCCACGCCATGGCTTCTGCCTCCATTCCGGGCATATTAACTTCATTTATCTCCTCCCACAGACTGAGGGAGAAATAACCAGCTCTTGATTTCAGCACCTGCCCTTTATCTCTCTGTTTGTGCAGAAGTCTTCTAAAAGGCTAATTGCTCAGCTTGGACTTTCTTGGCCTTACACAGTACACAGCTAAAAGCATATGCTTAAAATAACGCTAATTATATTGTTTGTCTCCAGTCAGACTGCTCCAGGACTGGAAGGAAAATCTGAGTTAGATCTCCCATTTCCCAATAATTATTTGCTAAGAAAATGCAGGATATCTTTCCTAACACAGACACAGACACACACACACACATATATATATATTTATCCATGACCTACTGTTACTACACATGCTCACTTTGCATCTCGTGCTGCTTCCCACTGTGGAAGGAAGCAGGAGCACCAGGGTGTGCTCCCAAACTTATAAGCTCCATTATGCAGATGAAGATCGTGGCTTTAAGTGCTGTTATTTTTAGTTGATGTTGATTCATGTTTGAACTATGGGCTAAGCAACAGACTCAGGACCTGAATACATGTAGCGCCTCTTGAATGCTCACTTCTTTGACAAAGGCCAAGATAAGCAACTTGAAAACATTCAGTTGAAAAAAACCGTGCATACATTAGGTACTTACACACCAGAGAAAAACCAACATTGTCTGAGCTGCAGGGAAGTGAGTGAGTAAAAGCTCTGCCTCAGCCCTCATTTTCCAAATCATATCCGTGTTTCAACCGCCTCCCCCAGAGTGCTTCAGCTGAAGATGGTTATTTCTAGGAGGCAGGAATAATATCTCTGCAGGGTCTCCTGTACTTTACAGTACTTCAGTATGCTGTGGCACAAAAGGCAGGAATGGCTTGAAAATTAGCTAACAATTAACTGCAAAGCTGATGTATATATATTCTTGGGATTGAACTCCACAGCTTTGCACACTGGAGTTACGTGTAGGTTGTGTCAACACAGATCCAACAGATTCACCATTTCTGCAGACACTGTCCAAGCTGGCTGGGCACAATCTGACCCCTGTCCTGGGGACAGTTTTGGTCCCCTCACAACAAGAGAGACATGGAGGGGCTGGAGCGTGTCCAGGGCAGGGAACGGAGCTGGGAAGGGGCTGGAGCCCCAGGAGCGGCTGAGGGAGCTGGGAAAGGGGCTGAGGCTGGAGCAAAGGAGGCTCAGGGGGGACCTTGTGGCTCTGCACAACTCCCTGAAAGGTGCCATCAAAGCCAGTGTGGGTAGGGCTGCTCCCACCCATCCAGACTTGCCCAGAGAGTGTCATTAAAGACATAAGGATTAAAGCTTTCTCCTTTATTTAGCTGCTGAAATGTCTCAGAGTTGCCAGAGTTATTGTGTAACTATATCTTCAGTCCGATCTTAATATGAGTTTGTCGAGCTTTAGAATAGCTTCCCCTGAAAACCTCAGAGACTGAAGTGGGAAGACCTGAGGAACTAGGAGACTCCAGGAGAGAGGCACAAGGACAGAGGGCACGAAGACTCACAAGGCCATTTCTACAGGAGGGAAACGTGTGATGCTCCTTGTCACTATCTGTGCAAAGGAAGGATGTTATTTGCACGTACAAATTCATGACAATACATATATTTATCCATATATATCTATATACACACACACACACTTTTGCTCTGGCCAAACTGCTAATCAGCAAAAGTATTAAAAAAGGAAAAAAAAAAAAAAAAAAAAAGGAAAAAAAGGAAACCAAAGAGAAAAAAAAAAAAAAAAGAAAAAAAAGACAAAACCCAGTAGGTGTAAGTGGGCAGTATAGAAGACTTATGTGCCAAGCTGTCTGTATTCACTTTGTAAGTCTGTCCTGAAACTCAAGTGCTCCAGAGGAAAGGGAAGTACTCCAAGAAACACTAAGCACCCTTAAAACTGGAAGCACTCAACCATTTGGTGAGGACTTACAGAACTTGGCACACACCAAAAACTACTGTTTTGTTGCTTCAAGTGGCAATGTAACTATATAATTTTGAATAGTGTACATCATTAATGCAGAAAATTTAAACTTGATGGGATTTCACTCCAGAAACAGCATTTCTGTAAATTGTGGCCTTACATGTCAGGTTTTTTTTAAGCAGTTAATTTATTTGGTGATGGCTCTGTGTCAAGAAGGAATCACTGTAGCCTCAATATAAGAGCTTTTAATTATCTGCACATAGTTGTCATAGAAACAGCCAAAGTTTCAGTGTTCCTCTGTATTCACAGCACCACCACTAGAAAGGACAACCTGAAGGGCTGGATTTGGATCCAACACCTCCGCTGGTGTTACTCAGGCTATTCCTGTACTGCGGCTCAGGACTCGGACTCTAGACCAGCCTCTCCCAAAGTAATCCAGTCTGAGTGACTGAAGATGTGCCATCTCAGGGACACAGGGAACTGCAGGAAAGACATTAGTATATGCAGCCAGCTAGAAAATTCCCACTGGGTGTTTTAAAATTACCAGCGTATAAATAAATTACCAGCTGTCGCCAGAGGCCGTATAGACTCAGTGTGCCTTATCAGAGGATATTTTACTAAAGTTACCACAAAAGAAATGGTGCTCTCACTCTCTTATCACAGAGTAGGAACAAAAATAGTTCTTCAGAAAACAGACAGTATTTAAAATACACTTGGCATAACAGAGAAACAAGATTCATCGTGTTTAAAAAACACACACAGCTCCCATTTGCTTACTTACCCACTTACACAGATTTCTTTATTGCAGTATTTAAACATCACACAACCATTAATGGATTTTAGCCTCACAAAACCTGTCAAGTTGGTAAATCCCTCAAGAGATTTGAGACATTCTCAGAAACGAATGGAGGGGACTGCTCAGGATTATAGATAAAGCTCATCATCATGTTGACTAGACCTACAGGTTCTGAACTGATTTTCACTAGGTTGGGTAATTCTCAACTAAAGCCTGCAAAATTTATCTTTATAGCATTTAATATAGACCCAGACAGAGGTGCAGAGCACTAGAAACAGAACAAGAAATTAATCAAAAGAGAGAATTATCAGTGTTTGGTTACAGCATAACTAAACAACAGATGGAGAGAGAAGCCTGCATCTTCAGGATATGATGAAGAAAACCTTAGCTTCAGCAAAATTTTAATTCCTCCACACGCTTCAATTTATTAACTAATCACAAAAACTCACCCAAACACTTAGCAAAAATTAGGAATTTAAATGAAAACATACACATATGGCAATCGACAGTATAATCACTTATCAGTCACTACTGATAGGAGAGATGATTTTTTAATGTAACAGATATAAAGGGCATATATATGTGTAATTGATTGGAACAGTACACTTTAAGTGATGAGATCTTGAGCACTTACTCTTAGCCTGTCTTTGGGCAAAGCAACAGCCCCTTGCTTGATGATTTCCAGAACTCGTTCCACTGACAGTTCAGCTCCAGCTTGCTCTAATCGGGAGCTGAAAAAGCTGATCACCTGGAATGAAACATCACAGCACATAAATAAATAGAAGAGATCTTTGGATCAATTTATACACAAAGCTGTCATCTTCTTTTTTGGCACTGCTGTATCTCCACTTCTTTATGAATAATCACGTTATTGCCTGTGTCACAGCCAGGGAGACTTTTTTAATGTCAAGTTAGCGCTACTCTCAGCATCCTCCTGCAGTCATTTTTAACAGACAGATAATTTTACAATTTAACACACAGAGCTGAATTAATAAATTTACATTTTCAAGTACTGTGCACTGACATATGCCTATATTTCTCTCTGTCAGTTCTGCCCATCAGGCTTTTGAGTTCTTCCAGTCTTTCTATAATTTGAGCTAGAAATTTACCTTGATTGTGAAGCATTAAAGTAAAATCACTATAGTTTCACTGACTTCTGGACAAAAGGCTTTAAGACAACTATTAAGTATCTCAGTATGAGAGACTACATCATTTCCTGGGGGTTGTGCAGCACTCAAAGCCACAGCAAGTGGATGGTGAGAAGAAAGCCCACAAAGCTCCTCTTCTACCCAGATTATCCACCCCAAGTGCCGCACATACCTTCTACATCCTGCATGCTAGGCCCAAGGACCTGCACATTTCTTCTCATCTTCCAAACATCCCCCTAGTGAATCCAAGATGATTTTCCCCATATTCCCCTCCCCACCCCCTTTTCTGTGACCCAGCTGGTCCTTGTTAGCTAGAACTCAGCTAGGTCAGGCTTTAACTTTTATCCCTCTCCAAGCTCAGTAGGTCACACCAGACATCCCACCGGCAGTTCTCCATGTGGGACATCAGAAAACCTCGATTTCTATAGCTCCTTTCATCCAAAAGAACACACTTTGCAAAGCCCATCCCTTATCCCAGGGAAGCTCCTCAGTCACACAGGGGATCCAGGACTCAGAACAACACAAAAAGGGTCTGGGGAAAAATTTCAACACCTACTTAGAGTTCTCTGGAAGTACCACAAGAGGCACTTGGTAGAACCTGGCTACCCCTAGGCTGGAGGCAAGCACAATGGTGATAGTAGCTTCTGCAAAATCCTGTGAGCTTTGGACACACTCTCTGTGGAAAAATACTGATGTTCACTTGTATCTGAATCACAGTCCCAGTCCATCAAGTAATCTTCGTTAATTCTCCCAAGTAGAAGGGGGGAAAAGTGTATTATACTACAGAATCTCTGCTGAGCTCTCTTTGTTCTGTAGCGAGACACAGCTGGAGCCAGAAACCATTACCCTAATTATGCCTCCCAGCTCAGCTGCTGTTCATAAAACAAAGACAGCTGATGGCTTGATTACTGTGAGATTCAAATTTGTTGTTCCTGTTTGTGACTCCCCCTGCTGAAAGCCCAGCCCTTGTTTCAAGCTGAAAGACTTGCTGGGATCTCTAGAAATTCTTGCACCAAGTGAATGAGATGCAGGCAGACTAAAGTTGCTAAAAGTTGCTTTTTGGGGTTGTTATGGGATTTTCGTGTTTGGTTTATTTGTTTTGGTTTTTTCTAGTTTTGTTTTGTTTCTAACAACAGAAGTATGGAAATCAGTCAAGAGAAAATTCAGGTTTAATCTTCCATGCTGTCCCTATGATTATGTCCATACTTGAGCAGAAAGGGAGAATTTCACTGCCTCTGGCAGATGCTGCAGGTAGGCTTTTACATTCTTAGAGATAAGGGCCTGGTGGAGCACTGTGATCTCTGATCCTCAAAAAAAATAGGAGTAGGAAAATGTGCTGAGTTCATAAGCAAAGGAGCTGGAGAGAGGGACCAGAAATAACAGAGTAAAACAGCAAGAAACAGCTTGTGCAAAGAGCGTGAGGACCTCAGAGTGAGGCTGACATGGTTTTGGCACAGAGTTTGGGACAAATTGCTGGTGAAGGATACACAGCTCACAGAGGAACGAGCAAGTTGCCCGCAAACTTTGAAAGAAAAAAAACATCTTCCTGCATTTCAACACTCCTCTGTTGTCAATAATCACTGGTGAAACCCATCCTCGCCCAGGGCAGGCTCCTGCAAAGAATCCATCCCAGTGGCACTGCCTTGTTAGCTCAAGTTCTGCTAAACCACAACAAAAGCAAAACTTAATATTTAGCTTTTAATCAAAAGGATAAAATACTATCATAATGCAAATGTGTAAAAAAACTGAATGAAGCTCACAAATACTCCCTGAATTCTGATGTTTCCTATTTTGGGAAGTCAAACCCTTCAATCTTAACATGTTTTTAAAAGACTTATGTTTTTGTGGCAAAGGTACTAATCTTCTTTGGGTTATATTTCAAAAGAACAAAAGTAAGACAGGCTTCCAGTATTTTCAGGCTATGTCAGCATTTTAGAGAACTCTGAATGGCTATTTTTGATATGTAGTTGATGACTAAAATTAAAAATATCTACTTTAATAATGGTACTTATCTCTTGGTGTTATTTGCCTTCAAACAATATAGAAATGGAGAACTTCTCTTTTGGATCTTGAGAGCACAATAGCCCAACGAGACAGTCAGGTACCCAACATGTACCCCAACAAAGTAAGAAAACAGAAAAGCAAAAAGAAAAAATAAAAGAAGATTAATTATATACAGGACATCCTAAAAAAGGCATTTGCTTGTTAGCTCCAGATCATGAATAAAACCAAAAAGCATCCAGTATTACATTCCCTCATGGCAAGCTCCAACCTCTGTAGCAGAGAGTCTAACACTTTTCCTACTAATCTAGTCAAACACAAAAATATAACAGCTCAGCATCATATTAAGGAAGAGTAGCCTTTTCCTTTGAAAGAGCTTTAATTATCTTCTACACTTAAATAACAGAGCTGAATTTAAAATAAAAATTAAAATTAACAGATTTCAACTCCTTGTCCAATGGAAAGTAAAATGAACCAGAAAAAATAAACTGGGTGAATAGTATTAAATGAGTTTCAGGTTTTAGTACATGTTTTAAAACCAACTGAGCATATGACTGGACGAATAGAAAACCCCCAGATCTTAGGGCAAATAAACAAGGCTGAGAGATGGTGTCTTCCTGATACTCTGAAAATTAATTTTCTCACTAATTATTTGGGCAGCTGGTCTAAGGAAATAGAAAACAACTGCAAAGACTGCTTAAGAAGAAGAGTAAGAAGAAACTCCACAAGTTGCTGTGAATTATTTTTTTCCTAGTCATGCTGAGCACTGAAAGGCTTCTCCATGAAGGAACATAACCCACTCTAAAGAGCTCTCTCTCCAGTCTGGCTTCCATATTAACAGAGATTAAAAGGCATGTCTAATCCAGGATTAGACAACCCCTCATCAGGAATATCTGATCCCTGTCCAGATAAAACAGTGTATGGAGAGCCTTGCCCTGTGCTGAGTCTAATCCTGGCTGTGCAAGGTACCCAGACGTGTGGTATGACTGGCACAGGGGACCTGGCTTGGCCACCTCCAGCTCAGGCATTGCCAAGGTTTGTATTAAAACACCACTGAAATTTCTAAACAAAAACTCTTTTCTATAGTGATTTCCAAAACTGCCTTTAATCATAGACTCATGGAATGGTTTGGTTGGGAAGGTTAAAGGTCATCCAGTGCCAGCTCTCTGCCGCGAGCAGGGACACCTTCCACTGTCCCAGGCTGCTCCAAGCGCCATCCAACCTGACCTGGGACACTTCCACGGATGGGGCAGCCACAGCTGCTCTGGACAACCTGTGCCAGGGCCTCACCACTCCCACAGTGAAGAATTTCTTCCTAGAGATCAATTTTCCGTGAGAAACTTACACTTTCTTTTGTTTTCTAAACAGTAAACTTACAAGGTATTGCCAGAGATTAAAAGTACTACAAGATTAGAATGATTTAGAAACATTTTTCATTTAAAGGCAATATTTTAGGTTTTGGAGATTAAGATTGTGAGGGAACAACCAGAGAGTCTGTTATTTCACCCAACTATTGTTTTCAATTGGGCTGCAAGGCTGAAGTAACAAAGTATTTCCCTTTACAGCATGCCAACAGCAAAGCTATCAAGGGCAAGATGTTTCCTCCACTTGGATTCTGTCAGCAGATGCTGAAGTGCCGTGAGGCCTGCGGCAGCCCAGGCAGTGCTGCTGCCTAAGGAACATGACAGCTCCTCTCCTTCTCCTCCAGCTAAAAATAACAGTACAACACGTTGCTGCCTCCTCTGCCTGCAACTGCAAAGGTCAGCTCTGCAAGACAGAAGAAAAAAATCACTTGGCACAAAATGAATATGTCGTGAACCTGTATTTGTCAATTTTGTTTCCCTTGAAAAATGATTGAAAGAAACACTTTGAGCATTTTATTTCCAGCCACGTTCACCACTGGGAGAGTAATATGGTGTACTGATGGCACAGCAAATGGAGAAGAAAACAAGAAAACAAACCTCTCGTTGTAAAGTACCACAAGATTAGCACTTCAACTAAGTAGCTTCCATAGGGAAACATAAATCACAGCTACATTTGGTATCCAGTAGTCATACTGGAGCAAACAGGAGTCAAAGCCAACCCTACTGATTTAAAAAGGGGTGAAACAGCTTTGGGTGATTCAATAGAAAATCAAGAGGGTAATCAGTAGACTTCAAGTACTGTATTTTTCGGAATTGCTTTGAAGTGAGGAGCATGTTCAAGGACACATGAGCTTTTCCAGGTATTCTGCTCTCCACTCCTAGGGTGTAGGAGTGAGGAGAAAAAAACAGGCTAAAAGATCCCCCAAAGCAAACAAACAACAACAAAAAAAAACCCCAACCCAAACCCACCAAAACCCCCAAATCCTTAGAGTATTTAGCCAGGCTTTGGTAATCAGCAGGATCAAGGTTTTTTTAAGGGCATTTTAAGGAAAGCCATAAAAACTTAGTTCTTAAGTCCTGCAGGTCTTACAATAGGGGTTGCTATATGCCAGAGCAAAGACAACTTGATTGATTTTAAGATCTAGCAGGGAAATGTCTCTGGAGAATTAAACTCCTTGTAGGAAATTGCATCAATCGAGTCCTTTGCATCACTAAGCCATTGCTCCCTGATGACCTCCTGATGTCTATTAGACTACTTTGCAAACAAAATTCTAGCAGCTCCTAGTTAGGCCTGTTCCACCACCTGGTATCAGTCGTTCGCTCGTAGGAAATATGAGCAGTGAAAGCCAAGGAGTTCTCACTGTGGCCATGAACCAAATACATCTTTAGGAATGATAAGCGAAGATTCTCCACCAAATTCCTGACATATCTGAGGTGGCTGAACAAATTATAGACCACCTCTGAAGTGGAGGCATATAGACAGCTCCCAGCTGAAATACTTCTGCACAAGGCCAGAAGAAGAACCATAGCATTCCTCTCTGTTCACCATCCAGAAGAATATCCCATTTTAGCTAAACAAGATGCACTATCTCCTGCTAAAATGGCTTTCTAAAATGAAAAGTCAAGTAATGGGAAACAGAAGGTATTTTGATTCCAGTTTCTTCTTCACAGCATTAATGGTTCCCATATGTTCCAAATCAGCTGGCAATTGTGATTTTTAGATGATTTATAAAAACACAGAGGCAAATAAATAGTTTTCAACAAAAAGTGTTCAATACACTGATGATTCTTACACATTCACCTGTTTTTGCCTCAATGATGAAGCACACAGAGATTATGTACTATCTCCAGAGTAATCTGAATGGTCCAAATCCTGAGGAACAGCCCAGAGTTACTGGCCAGGTCTGTACTGTAGGTAGCCTGGGCAATTCCTGCTCTGGTCTGAGCTCTGGTGGGGCTGCAGAGGCATCCCCACATCTACCTGTGCCTATAGACCTATGCTGGTCTGTCCTCTGCCCCAGTGCCATGATTCCAAACGTCTGCTATCCAAAGGTCTCCAATGCTGAAGTGCCTGAAAACCTATCACAGTGCTTCGTTATTACTAACCTTGGAAAAGTCTTCCCTTATGACCTGCAAACCCACAAGTATGTGAAAGAGATTATTCCATTTCCCTTCACTGCAGCATTTTATTTGAAAAATACCACATCACTTCAGCCTTCCTTTGGCAAATCAGCACCTTCAGCTCTTATTCCTACCTGGAATTTCTTTCATGGTGCCAGCTGAGCATGAGCCGAGGGGTGCCCAGATGGGCAATGGCCCCTGGGCTGTCCCAGCCAGGGTGTGGCCACAGCCCCAGGGCAGGGCCCGTCCCCTGTGCTGGCACTGCTGAGGCACCTCCAGTGCTGGGGACAGCTCTGGGCCCCTCAGGACAAGAGAGACATGGAGGGGCTGGAGCGTGTCCAGGGCAGGGAACGGAGCTGGGAAGGGGCTGGAGCCCCAGGAGCGGCTGAGGGAGCTGGAAAGGGGCTCAGGCTGGAGCAAAGGAGGCTCAGGGGGGACCTTGTGGCTCTGCACAAGTCCCTGACAGGAGGGGGCAGCCGGGGGGGTCGGGCTCTGCTCGCAGGGAACAGGGACAGGAGGAGAGGGAACGGCCTCAGGCTGGGCCAGGGGAGGGTCAGTTTGGATACTGGGGAAAATTCCTTCATGGAAAGGCTGTACAGCTGCCCAGGGCAGTGGTGGAGTTCCCATCCCTGGAGGGATTTAAAAGACATTTACTGGGGACTTGGGTTAGTGATGGTCTTGGCAGTGCTGGGGTAATGGCTGGACTCCATGGTCTTGAAAGTCTTTTTCAACTAAATGATTCTGAGATTCTAAACCCAGAGTAATCCAACTAAGATGTCACCAGTGTGAGTAGGCTTAGAGAACACCTCTGGGTTATTCTTTGCTTGCATACACACAGAATTGCAGCAGATACCTTTTTCTATTTGCACTGTCAACCACTCATTATTACATCCCCAGTACATTCTCCAATTAATTCTTCATCAAATTTTTAGCCTTTTCACCTCTTCCATGCTTCCTTTTGGCTGATGAGTACATTATGTGCAACAGAGTAAAAATAATAAGCATTTAAGTCTTTATATGTCGTATCTATTTTATACATTCTTGACAAGGCAAACTGGCAACTGTTCTGGTGCCCAAAACTCATTACAGATTTTACATGCTCTGTGTTTTGGTGTGATTTCTGTAGTATGAACCATTATCACACTGTCTCTTAGTATTTCTCTATGAAATACAAATCTGGACTGCAGTTTACAGTCGGAGAATCTTTCATCAATTGGGGGCAGAATTTGCTGGAGCAGGGGGATGTCAGAGTGACAAAGTGCATAACAGGCACCCCCTGCTCACGTGAATCTCTAGAGCTATCTGATGATTTGAATGGCAGAATCCCAGAATGGTTTGGGTTGGAAGGGACCTTTAAAGACCATCTAGTCCAATCCCAATGCACCTTCCACTATCCCAAGTTGCTCCAAGCCCCATCCAACCTGGCCTGGAACACTTCTAAGGATGGGGCAGCCACAGCTGCTCTGGGCACCCTGTGCCAGGGCCTTACCACTCTCACAGCCAGGAACTCCTTCCCAATATCCCATCTATCCCTGCCCTCTGGCAATGGGAAGCCACTGCCCCTTGTCCTGTCACTAAATGCCATTGTCAAAAATTACACTTCTGGTTCCACTGTAGCATGGGTGCAGATAATCCAAACCTACTCTGCTGTTTATGACCAGACAAAGTACCAAGAGAGGGAGTCAGGATGTAGCAGAGCCCCTGCAGACATGGGGAGCTTCAGAAAAGTAGTTTTTCATGACCACTCTTCCATTACCAAAAGTTGCAACATTTACCATTTCCATCTACAGTTTACACAATTTGGGCCACAAAATTCCATTGATCACAACAGCTTGAAACCCAAAATAGCTCTCCAACACACAGGAAATTGGTGGCTCCGTCCTCTTCTGAATAACTAGCCTTGGTCACACGAAAAACCTGGCCAGCTCACTATTCTGTCTGAAAGCAGGCCGGGATGGATGTTAAAGTAAGAATGTAAGAGCAAGTCAAGAACAGGGAGATCTTCCCAAAGGTATATCCTCCCAGCTTCCAGCAACATACAGTTTAGAAATTTATTGAGCCAGACCTTTAGGGTTTTTTTCTCTGACTCCTTTTAGAGCACAGCTACATTTCAGACATCCACAGTGTCCCATACAGCTGTGAGGACGGAGCTCCCAGCTCCACCACTGCAGAGAAAATCCTGGTAAGTTCTTGGAGACAGAAACTCATTTTGTTTCTTCTCAGATCTTGCCCACATAGTTCCCAGACAAGCTCCCTGCAATGTGTGCAGTAAAACTAACATGATTTGCCACTGTTTCAAGGGACAGCAAGACCAGTTAGAACATTCTGGCTGCAGCACACAAGACAAAGACTGGTTCTGTATGGTGCTGCCAAAACTGTGTATGAAGTGCAGGACGTGACAGGGTAGACAAGGAGTCAGATGAATCTCATCTTTTATTCAGATCTACAAGCCTGACAGCTCTTACCACTTGCCAGATGGTGACAGGTACATTTAAAAAAAAAAATTAAAAAAATTCTTTTTTTGACATCCTTGCTTCTCTAACAAAGGAGCTATTTAAAAATTCAACATGCTCCCTTGGAAAGCTTTAAATAGTTTCTGAATGTAACTGGCATTATGCTGTAACCCAATATTAAATAGTTTTGGGGAGGAATTGTTTAAATTGTTGAGGAAAACCTACATTTAAGTGTTACAAAGGAAAGGACGTGCTGCTGTCTGTGGGAGGCACAGGGCTGCAAGCAGAAGGATCTGGCCACCACCAGCTATCCTGGATGTGGGCAAGTAACCAGGGAAGGTCCCTATCTCAGTCAGGAATGTAGACAACTGTTATCTTCAGTGCACCATATACTCTTTACACAACCTGAAGACATATTGTTCTAATCATGCAGACAGTATCATGCTGCCTGTAGTCTGCAGCTGCTGAAAGTTTGGAGAGTTTTGAGCTTCAAGTCCTCCACTCCCCAAACTCTTGCATGACCAGAAACTGTGAAGTGAGAACAGAAGAGGAAGGAATAGGTACAGAGCAGGATTTCAGTTCCACATTTAAAATTACTTTCCTTTATGGGCAATCAGGTATCTGTCAATCTTCTGTAATTAAAAGCAAATCAAAACAGAAATTCGGAAGATTATTAGACACATTAATGTGTTATTCACTGCATCCAGAGACTCAGCACCCTGCTCAGCCCTCCCTTCCAGTATTTTGCATCCAGTGATCATAGTGTGGCTTCAAGCATTGCTCAGCTCTGCAAATATTGACTATAAGACAGAGAAACATTTGTAATGCTTCAGATTTTTCTAGCAGAAGCTCAGGCTCTCCATATGAACATTAAAACTACAATCAGATGCAGAAATAAGTAACAACTGTTTCCCAAAGTCATACTCTGCGGAGAGTCACACTGGTAACAGCTTCTCATCCACAGCTATTTTCTTCTGTTTTCTTCTAAAATGTTTCCTTACACAACCAGAAGGTTGCTATGAAGAGAACACCTGGCAGGTGAAAACAACACACATCCAGATACAGCTAGGGAATAAGGCAGCTGAATGCCTGCTCCTTAGTTATTTAAAAGTAATTCCGTGTAATCGTTAATAGGCTGGTGGTAGGAATAAGAGAAAAGAAAAAGGACTGTTTGATGATGCAAATTAGCTTTTGCTCCCCTGAAAGGCAGGTTTCTAACACGGAGCAGTCAAGAGAAGCTGACACTGTCCTCCCTTTGGAGGGTGAAAGAGGTGTCACAGCTTGGGAACCTCTTACCAGAGGCATCTCAAAATCCCTCTGATGGTCCTGAGTTAAAGATGTGGGAAAGGGATGTTAAAGAAATTAGAGGGTTGGAACTAAATGATCTTTGAGGTCCCTTCCAACCCAAAGCACTCTGTGTTTCTATGTTGCCCAGAAGTCATCACAGTGCAGGCCCAGAAAACAGAAAAGAAAAATTCAACATTTTAAAACAAACTGGTAAGAGGTGATGAATATTTCCCACCTCTCAAGAGTAAAAAGAGATCACAAAATGACGTGTAACCATCCTTGAAGTCACGTATCACTCACCAGGTCTATATTTTGCATGATGTCCTGGAAGGAGGGGTGAGTGCGAAACTGCTCGAACAGATCCCGCTTGTAGAGCAGCGCATACACCAGGTTGGGGTTGTGATGGAGGGAGTTGGTCAGGCAGGAGTTGATGATCTCCAGCATCATTCGGATCACTTCCTCGATCACGTTCAGGTCTTGCGCCTTTAAGAAAGGAGTAAAAGGTCAGTGTGTCCTTTTCCACTGTAAAATATTGAGTAATAATGGCAGTGTACAGGTAATTATTACTAATAAAGCTATTAGCTGGTTAATGTCTCGATGGTGAGCAAATCCATGTGTCTGGAAAGAAATTTGTTTTCTCCAGTAATCACCAAAATTTTAATTGAAATGCATCCTACTAGTACTCAGCCTCACAGTTTGATTCTCCCAACAGGAGCCATGACATAAAGCATTACCATATTGTAATCAGCCAAATTCACTAAAGGTTAAGTGAACACAGTCTTTTCAACCTTTCCCATTCTAAGTAAAAGCACGTCAGCATATAATCAATTTATTACGTTTTCTGTTGAGCCCCTATGCAGGAAGGAGGGATAGTGAATAGAGAGAAAAAATATGAGAGAAATAAAAAGCAGTGGGTGAAAGAGAAAAGCAAAGGCAGGAGAAGGACAACTGACTGGATCAAACACCATTGCACCTTGAACATCTGCCACTGCTATCAGACTTTTTCTCTTTGACTATTTTTTTAAATTATTTTCTTGGCATTGAAGAACACTTGTAATAAATGAAAAAAGGAATCTCCTTTTACAGCGCACTAAGCCTTCACACTACGATAAACTTGTAGAGCTTTTCATTTTGTCAGCGCATTTGACAAATCACTCCTGATGATTTTGAAACTCAAACTTCCTAAGCTGAACAAGCTGGCATGCGAACTCCTGCCAGCTGTCTGGATGTCCCTCCTTGAGCTCCACATCAGGATATCTCCAATATGGTTATTCAGACTGGAAAGCTGTCTGTCCTACCTTGGAATAGGTAAAAAAGGGCAATTCTTCCTTGTTTGTATCATGAGGTTCTCTCCATCACATCAAAAACTAGACTGTGAGACTTTACAGGTCTGGCAAGAATGTGAACCACACCATACCAGCCTGAGTTTTTCTGCTGGGTATGAACAATGAAAATACCGACATTTCCTCTTGCTGACTGCCCACCAAGTTCATTTTCTGAGTTATCACAAGGCATTTAAATTCTTCATAACAAGGCAGTAGTTACAACAGTGTTTTGGTGGGCTGTCATTCAATCAGTGCACAGTTATTTTCTACTATTAAGTAGCACTGTAGGAACTGTCATGTGGCAGATGCATGCTCTCACTGAGGCAGAAGAGAACACAGGAACTTTCATTCTCCTGTTTAGACTCATAAAGAGCAAAATTCTTCGCTACCACTTTGCTTTTGCTGCTTTCAGTGCAAAGAAAGGCGCATTTCTTCCTAAAAGTGTAGATCACAGAATCCCAGAATGGTTTGGGTTGGAGGGAACCTTAAAGCTCATCCAGTGCCACTCCCTGCCATGGGCAGGGACACCTTCCACTGTCCCACATTGCTCCAAGCTCTGTCCAGCCTGGCCTTGGACACTGCCAGGGATCCAGGGGCAGCCACAGCTGCTCTGGGCACCCTGGGCCAGGGCCTGCCCACCCTCACAGACAGCAATTCCTGCCCAATATCCCATCCAGCCCTGCCCTCTGGCACTGGGAAGCCATTCCCTGTGTCCTGTCCCTCCATGCCTTGTCCCCAGTCTCCCTCCTAGATGTGGCCCTGCAGAAGGCAGCACCATTCCCCTAACCTGCTCCTCCATTTCTTTTGTGACACTGAGGACCATGGAGAAGTGAGATCCCATCCTTATTCCCACACTTCAGTCTGGTTATCCCCAACACTTACCTTCTACATGTACAAGGGAGATTTAAGTGGAAATCTTTGGGAACTCTTGTTTGAAGAGGTATATCTGGTGCATGCATTCCAGTAAAACTCCTTCTTTAGCAATGATACTTGATGTGGAGGACACAGATTTTCTTCTGAATGTATCTCCTATTCTTTAATGATTTTGCCACCGAAATTAGCATTGTAGTAGCTAACAATGATAGCAGAAACCCCTACAAAGCTGATTACTGTCAGTGGGATCACATTCTTCTATGACAGAAATAATCTTTACTTTCAAAACACAGGTGGTTCCTCTGCCTGTAGTTATCTAGTTATTGTGCTATGAAACAGCATCCCAGCTAGGTGTTGTGAAGGGTATGCAATGGAAAATATTAGACAAAAATAGAAATAACTACTTCAGCTGGGATCTGAAGAAAAAATCTGAAGAAAAATTAGACCTGTCTAACTCACCTGCGGAGTGGTGCTTGCCTATCAACTCAGATTTACTTCAGAATATGATGTATTATGGTGTATTTTGAAAAGCTCTGAGAGCACTGGAACAATTCTTTCCCCAATGCAACAGCATGAGCTGGTGACCAAGACACTATCCTAAAACACAGACTACATGACTTTCACAGAAATATTATGATTCAGATCAAGTGAGATCTATTCAGTTAGCAGAAAGGTAACAAACCACACAACTACTTTTCAAAAACTAAATATTTTTTAATAAAAGGTGTTCACCTTAAACCCCATGCATCAGCTAATTGAAACAGAAAGTATTGTTAACCATCTTCCAACAGGTTGGAGACACTGCTGTGCTCAGCTTCAAACAATGAAAAGGTTCAGAGGTTATTGCACAGTAATTAAATTTAACATTTTTGAGAGCTGATGGACAGAATCAACTGTCTGTATTTCAGCTACCACATTCCAGGTGAAGAATCTGGGACCTCCATGAAGAAAAGTAGGAGATACAGTGAAGATTTTTACTCACAACTGACTACACAGAAAAGAATTTTTAAGAAGAATGATCTCCATAAAAGACAGAGAAGTGGCACTGAATCCCTGTACTGCACATACATTATCAGGAAAACTGTCTGCTCCTATAATTAGAGATTGAATCATTTCTAAGGGTTTAAAAGTTTTCAAAACAAAGGAAAAAACAAGCACAAATCCAAGGACAGCATTTGGACAAGACAGTGGAGTAATGCTGATAAAATGCCATGTGGTTTTGTTGCTCTGTATAATCAGTATCAAGCTACGGCCCCTCTTCATCCAGACATGGCATCAAGACAGGTATAAATAAATTAACAAAAACATTTTGTTGTTGCAGTTTATCACCCTGTGTATTACTTTCAGAGCAGCTGAACACAGCTGAAACACTGAATGTGTGTGGCCAAGCAAGGACTAACCCATCATCCTCAGCAGCTTTGCAAGACCATTTTTTTTTTACTGGATTAGCTGTTATATGAAAAGAAAAGTCAGATATTGATTTGTGAAATGCAGATACATTTCAATCTAATGAACAGTACATTTAAATGAGAGGAGTTAAAAGTTTCCTGTTGCTTACAATTGACAAATTCAGTGTGGCACTCACATACAAAATTATTACAGTATTCCTTTACAAAACACGGCTCAAATAATGCCTCTGCCAACACTGATATGTACCAGTCCTCCCCCACCTATTTTTTTAGTTTATTGTCATGGAAATAATTACAACCATCATTAAAAAGAAAGGTGGAAGCTAAAAGCTTGGTACCAACTCTGTGAGACTGAAATCATGCCTGCAAAGGGGATTGGAATGTAGGCACAGCACTCATGTTACTGTGGGTAATTCTAGGTAGTCACCTCATGTTACTTCTCAGGAGAGAAATTAAATGTCGTGCTTTTTTGCAAAGATTCTAACTTTTAAGGCAAACCCAGAGATGTTTGGTCATGTTCTAGATGCACAAGGAATAAACAAGGCAGCAACAGCCAAAAGAGAGCCAGGTACATGTCTGGGTAGTCTTTTGTTAAAAGGTAAAAACAAGTAATCATGCCAGAGAAAAGAGAATGGAAATAAGCTAAGAGGATGCGGGGGAAAACACGATGAATGAGAACATTATCTGGGGAAAAACAATTTGAGTTTGATAAACACTATCAAGGAACACACAAAAGTTCAAAGCCAAGGCAAACGATGGGCAGAGCTGGATGTTCCTGGATCTGACCATCCTGGAATATTGTTGCTTTCCTTATTGCAATACAATTAATAATTAGCGTGGTATCCACCTGGGCAAAGACTTTCACAGAATTCAATGCTTACATCCTGATGTGTAAAACCACTTGAAAAGTATATGGCTTTTAAATATCAAGAGAAGTCAAGCAGCCTAACCACAAACCCCCAGGCATTTGCTTACAGTTCAGTTCCTTACAGTGTATTTACCCATCAAAAAACAAATCACTGTCAGCAGAGGATGCAAAAACTCAGTGTCACCAAAAACCTGTTTAATTTATGGTCCCCATCTTCTGGTTCCCACAATGGAACATTCTGAGTGTTCATCCTTTTAATTCAATTTGACGTTGAATTTATTTTAATTATTGTGAAGATAAAAAAATGATTTTAAAAGTTCTATTATGAATGAATGCAAATCTCCAGCCTCTAAATGTTACCAGTTCTGAGCAGATAAAGGGAGGCATGTCCTTGTGTAATTCAGTTTAAGGTTGCATAACCATCCCTCGTGGTTTGTACTGTCTATTATAAACAGAGACAAAATTATTCAGCTTTCTGCTTTATTTCCTTCAAAGTTAGTTTACATGGAAAATAATAGCTAGTTGAAAAATCAGAATTTTGGTGACTTGTGATGCTATGAAATGGCATCAATAAGCAAAGGTGGACATGAGTCTCTCTTCCATGATGAAATTAGCCCCTTGACTAGCCCAGCCCATCTTTTGACCCTCAGGTCCTGGGTCCAGGCTGGAAGTCAAGCACTGTCCTTTTTCACAGTGGTACCCAGGGTATTGTACAGCACAGATGGTGACAGATTTCTTAATGATTTTTTGCATTTTTGATCATTAACCCAGGAAGATATGCTGCACACTCAGCTACAGCTGGGATAGGGTGCCCAGAGAAGCTGTGGCTGCCCCTGGATCCCTGGAAGTGTCCAAGGCCAGGCTGGATGGGCTTGGAGCCACCTGGAATAGTGGAAAATGTCCCTGCCCACAGCAGAGGGTAGAACAAGATGAGCCTTAAGGTCCCTTCCAACCCAAACATTCAGAGATCCCATTCCATGATTCTAAGAAGCACCACTGAACAAACTTCAGTCTCATATCATGTCCACACGACAATTACATACTTCAGACTATGTATTACAGATATGATTATATATTTCTTTATTGCAAGCTGGAATTTACTTAAGTGTAATAATTTGGTTTTCCCCCCTTTTATCTGGGTGTACAGTAAACCTAAACGCAAAGTAACGAATAACTGTACGCCTAAAGAGGTCTACTTTCCAACTTTTTTACAAATTGGAGATCTAACAGAGCAACTTTTCCTTTGTGGCAAGATCCATATGAATGGTGTTATGCGTCGTATGACAATGGGTACAGACACCCAGGTCACTGATGTGTACTAAAAAAAGCTGCATTTCTCACTGTGCATTCACATCACAGCAATTTTCCAGCCAAATTATACTTTCAGCTAAATAACTGCTAATTATACAGTCAGCACAATAAGCAGGAAGAAGCTTGTCTGCCTAAAAAAAGCGAAACCTGAGCAGGGATTGGTAAGGTAGTATGCTACAACTGCACAATGTAAATAGGGTAAAAGAAAATAAAAGGAAAAGGCACACTGTGCTGAAGTCTTAATTCAAAGAAACCTGCAAAATAAAGTGGAAATGTCAAACATAATTGCAGAAGAAATACTTGATGGAAATGCAGGCTGAAAAAAAGAACATGTCCAACCACAATTCTGAACTTAACTGCTTATGACAATGAATGGCTTTTAGGGAGTGGGAACTTGCTGTCAGGAATAAAATGCTTTGACATTTGAGTTTTCAAAAGTGCAAGTTGCTTTGTGTCAAACCTTGGTGGCTTTAGCTCACTTTGACCGACACTGCTGGTCCCTCTCCAGTGGAGCCAGGAGCGCACACAGTGTGCAGAAGCTGTGAAGCAGCTACTTAAAACAGCTGGACATGCTGTAATAGTTTCCTTCCCACTAACTCCACAATTCACAGAAGGAAAACCATCTCCAACTCACCACTCTCCCTGTTAGTTGCGAGTGACCCCTTAAGGACATGTGCTCCCTTTGCCCCTCTTTGAAACTCAGAGAATCCCAGGATGGTTTGGGTGGGAAGGGACCTTAAAGCCCATCTTGTTCCACCCCCTGCCATGGGCAGGGACACTTTCTCCTATCCCAGGTTGCTCAGAGCTCTGTACAGCCTGGCCTTGGACACTTCCAGGGATCCAGGGCAGCCACAGCTGCTCTGGGCACCCTGTGCCAGGGCCTGCCCACCCTCACAGACAGCAATTCCTTCCCAAGATCCCATCCAGGCCCTGCCCTCTGGCACTGGGAAGCCATTCCCTGGGTCCTGTCCCTCCAGGCCTTGGCCCCAGTCCCTCTGCAGCTCTCCTGGAGCCCCTTTAGGAACTGGAATATCAGGGGGTGCTGCACCATGTCTGTGTTGCTGTGAGACCACCCATCATATTCAGAGCAGAGGCTGAAGGCCTCATTTGGATGTAAGAATAGAGAAAAGGTGAGGGTGGAGGTTGCATACGCAACCGTAATTATGGCTGTTCTCCTTTCTGAGCCCCTGTCCATGATGACTCACTATAGCTCTTCATCTGTAATATTTTCAGTGAGATTCAACAATTTGCGAACATAAATCATAAAAAATAATAGTCATAAACAACTATTTCCTTCATGACGCAGCTATGACTATAAAGGCAATTTTGTCAGCAATGGAAAAAAAAGGATACGTACCCTGCACAATTAACAAATATCAAAAGGACTAAGAACGCCAAATTAACCCCAAACGGACAAGTTCTGCCATTTTTTTTGCCAGAGAGAAACCAGCAAGAAAAATTTGGTGAACTGTTCCAGATCCATAAGCTGCAGCCACAAAAAGTATAGCTGAACAGACAATTTCAGTCCATTTTACATCACTTTTTTTTTTTATCTGGCTTTGTACATGCTAAAGAATACTTCAATAAATTATGGTTTTAGACATTCAGTAGTTACTTCTTCTGTCAGTAACACAGCTATTCCAGATTTCAGGGTGGTACTCCTCAATCTTTTGAGAGGAATAGACAATAGATGCTCCAGTGAATTTCACCTTGATAACATAATTTATCAGCATCGACAATTATAATGATGTAAATTTCCCTTTTGTCTTTATAGAGGAATATCTATAGTTAAATATTTCAAATAATTTACTTTATTTTTAGTTAGTTTAAGAGAAGCATATGTATCTTGTTTGTATTAGCTTTGGGGAGATTCCAAGAGAGCTGTCTGAATTTCCTGCACTTTCAGCAGAAAATAAAACCTTCAACAAAATAAACTCGCTCTGCCAAAGGAGTGGAAGAACGGAGGGGAATGAAGGAAGCGCACAAGAAAGCTGTTCTTACCCTCAGTGAGCAAAGCAACTTCAAAGCCAAGCCTTTGGTAACCAGAATCTTATCTTCATCTCTTTTACTGGCAATACTCTTTGGCTGTTCTATGTCAAACTCGGACAACTTTTGGTAAAGTAGGTATTACATGAAAAAATGCAGGGCCTATAGTGAGTATAACCTCAAGAATTAACCCTGGCATCTCTGGTCACTGCTTAGAAATGAAAGCAGAGCTGTCACACCAGAGCAAAGTTTGTTGCCAGACACTTTGCTAAATAAACTGTCCCTCCTGACACTCTTCCTCTGCCTTCCCAAATAACTGGCAAGCTGAGAGTGCAGGTCTTCAGCCATGCCGAGACAGCCCATGCAGGAACACATTTCCCACGAGGAACACGGCGTTTGCAGCCTGTATCCCGATGCCAACAGCCACCACAGCCCACGACAGTGCTACACTGGAGGAAATGCTGTGGTGTGTGCCACGTCCCAGGAGCAGTCTGCTCCAAGGGAAAACACACCACAGGACACCTGCCAAGGCAGCAAGCCCAACCGCTTTGATGCTCCAAAACCCTGTTTGCCTGACTTGCACTGGCCCAGGAAATACCAAGCCACACAAATATATCCCAGAGAAGGTGCAGATGCTTCACTGGTACTTCTTACATGACTTCACCACACCATGTGTATTATCCAGCTGACCTACAGCTAATCCACAGCTCATCTCCGGGTCACTCCTTCACCTTCATCTCTTCTTCCATCCATGCTCTTCCTGTCTTTGAAATTCCAATCCTAAACCACTTCACTTTGAAATACTTTAACTTATCCTCCACCTCCCTCAAAGTCAGGCTCCAGCATCAATCAAAAATTATTATAAAATGGCCCAGATTCCCTCAGTGCTTTACTGATTCTTGGTGATGTTTCACTCTCATAGCCCTGCATCTATTTTACCTGTTTACTGAGGATTTTACAATTCCCAGAATCCCAGAATCCCCAAATGGTTTGGTTTGGAAGGCCCATTGGCAGGGATGCCTTCCACTAGACCAGGCTGGTCCAAGCCTCCCCATGAATCAAATCAAATAAACTGATTTTCACCCCAACTAGCTTAAAAAAAGTAAATTACTCTGGAAGACATCTACTCAAGCTTCAGAGGTCAAGCTTCAGAGGCCGGTCTAAGCCCACCAAGAAGCTCCAGCATAAGAGGATCCACCACAAAGCCCAAAATACCTGACAGTCACCAGCTGGGAACTCAAGCACTCCCCAGACAGTATTTCCAAACCACATGCAACAGTGACAACAAAATGCAAACAGTATTTAGTAAAACTGAACCCAGTCATCGTCTAAGATTCCACAAAACCTGGGAAGCAACTGCTACTAGGAAGATGACAACATTCCTACTAAGAAAATTGAAACTGTGAATCTGTATTTTGTCATACTATGCTTGAAATACTAATGAGGTTTTCTTGCTGTTGAACGGAAATGAAGATTTCTCCATTTATCCTTGAAACTAAGCAGTACTCCCTAGAGGTATGGGAAGATTTTGTTTAGTTTGACTGGTAGAACAGGAAAGGACAAGTCCCATATGCAACCCCAACTCCACCATACAAAGGTAAATAGATCACCATGATACAGGCTTTAATTAACAGAACCAATCTACCTTGAGGAGAGCCCAAGGACTTTAAAGACATTCCTCAAGTGAAAAATTTATGATTCCAGCCCTACACATTCAGCTTAGCTGCAAAATGTCACCAGCAAAACTCTTTGGAGAAGTTACACAGCAATTGGTGCTGCAGGAACTGAAACCTTGATACTTACCATGAATGATAACCATCACAGGATGGTTTGGGTTGGAAAGGACCTCAGAGACCACCTCGTTCCACTCCCCCTGCCACGGCAGGGGCATCTTCCACTGTCCCAGGCTGCTCCAAGCCCTCTCCAGCCTGGCCTTGGACACTGCCAGGGATCCAGGGGCAGCCCCAGCTGCTCTGGGCACCCTGTGCCAGGGCCTGCCCACCCTCCCAGACAGCAATTCCTTCCCAATATCCCATCCAACCCTGCCCTCTGGCACTGGGACGCCATTCCCCCTTGTCCTGTCACTCAACTCTCTTGTCCCTCTCCACTTCCTCACAGGCTCCCATCAGGAGCATGGCAGGTCTTATATAAAACAAAGTTTCCAAATTATGCATTAAACCTAAAAGTAATACAAACATAAATAGTACCTAATGAAATCTGTAGACCTTAAAGTATATCTTAAAGATGATTTCTGATGACCCTCTTTGAAGCAAGTGGTTCTCCAAAATGAACAAATTTAACAATTTTGTAGGAAGTTACACTCACTACATAGGCATTCATTTTTCTGTTACAGTTCCTAGTTAAGTCAAGATTTAAGCACCCTTACCGTATCCTTAATGCTTCTTTGGAATCGGGTCTTATTCTTTTTATCCTGTGTGATGTTAATTGAAGTACAGAAACCCTTATTTTTATCATGAAGAAGAATAAGATGGCAGAACATTACATCTTAAAAATGGCCAGAAAAAACCACCAATTAGCAGTTCAAACCAAACAGTTTTCTTCACATTTTTACTTCATGCCTCCCAAACTTTACTACATACAGTATGCCAGAGTTACAGGAATGCAACTTATCTACCAGTTCTCTATCACCCCAGAATCATCTCTGACTGTATTATCAAATATTTTCTTCATCCTTGACATTATGCTTTGCATTAACAACCGTGACACTCTCTGAAAAGCATATATACATCTATTAGTGTATTTCCTATGAACCACCTGCTATCATTCAAGTAAACCCCTCAGTGTTATAGATTACTCCAGTCCTGGGACAGCTCTGGGCCTCTCAAGACAACAAGAGAGACATGGAGGGGCTGGAGCGTGTCCAGGGAAGGGAACGGAGCTGGGAAGGGGCTGGAGCCCCAGGAGCGGCTGAGGGAGCTGGGAAAGGGGCTGAGGCTGGAGCAAAGGAGGCTCAGGGGGACCTTGTGGCTCTGCACAAGTCCCTGACAGGAGGGGGCAGCCGGGGGGTCGGGCTCTGCTGGCAGGGAACAGGGACAGGAGGAGAGGGAACGGCCTCAGGCTGGGCCAGGGGAGGCTCAGGTCGAGTATTTGGGAAACCTTCTTTTGTAAAAGAGCTGTCCAGCCCTGGTATAGGCAGCCCAGAGTGGATTCCCTATCCCTGGAGGGATTTAAAAGCTGTGTGGATGTGTCACTTGGGGACATGGCTTGGTGGTAGTTGGCAGTTCTGGGAGAATGGCTGGACTTTATGACTTTTCCAACCCAAACTCAAGAGGGCTTTTTGAAAGCAAATGATCCTACAATTCTATGATTTTGCAGACCTATCTTCAGTGTGTAAGCAATTTTAATTGAGAAGATATCAAAACAAACTGAATACATACTGATCCCTGACTAAAGCTGTCAACTTCACAGAAGCTAAATTCATAAGTTCTCCTCTGATTCCTCACTGATCAGACCCCGTGTCTGCTGTGACACGGCAAAACCATCAATGCATTGGAACTGTTGTCTCCCTCTGGAAGTACCACTCTGAATAATTTTGACCCTATCTAAGAGAAAAAACTTCACACACGAGACTGTGTAATCCAAGTCCTCAATACAAACAAAGACTGCATGGAGTTTCCATAATTTCTGTACTATCCAAGCAGAAGATTTTCCAGTCCTGATGATGCACAGGATGTCAGTGGGGAAAGTGAGTACTTCTCTCTACCCAGCAGCCAAAAGATTCTGTACTCCTGCCCTTGGGGGGAAAATTGCTATTGAAATTTCTGTGGGAGCCATAAGAAACTCAGAAGGGGTTCGCAGAGCAGACATATCCATCATTACAATTCAGGGAATGCCAAGGAGGCAAGGGAATGGTGTTACTGCGGAGGACACATCCTGCCCTGCTTCCACAGTGCAAGGCTCCTGCTCTGCTGAAACACCAAAAATTACTGCAAAGGGAAACTGAGATGGGTAACACAATAATAGAAAATTACCACAAAACACAAAAAAACCCCTCTTGACTGCCTCATGACAATATTAGGCATGTTTAAAAACAGTAATTACAAAAAAGGTTGATTTAACCTGTTGCTGTTCATATAGAAGGTGACAGTGTGCCCACAGGAAAGTTTTTATGATGGTTCCGTATTAAAAAGCAGCAGTGTATGATAAAAAATGTCAGGTCCCAGACAGCAGACACCTGACAAGGGGTTATGGCATGAGATTCCCAAACTTCTGTGAGCACAAATACGCTGCTTTACAGCCATCATCTTATACCAGAGCTGAAGATAAACCACGAAAAATGCTTTTATTTCTTATGATACATTAAAAGATAGCATCATGGTTAAAGAAGTAATTCTTTATGACACCACTCAGCACACATACTGTATTCATTCTTTCAGTGGTGTTAAATATTTTGAAAATTAAAGGGAATAGATTAACAAAAATGGGTGAAGCCTATCAGAAAAATCACATCATTGAGCTTTGAAGTGGTTTGCAGTATAAAGGAGATAAGTTCTTTTAAAATATTAGAAAATATAAGAAAGTGGTTTTGTTTTCCTCTTACCAACTCTTCAAAACTAGTCACTGCCAGTGAAAGTATCATTTATTCTATTAACCTGGGCCTGAAAAACCTCCATGAACGAATTTCAAGAACTGCTCTCTTGAGCTGAGTAAAATATTAATTGTAAGGAGATGAGAAACAGCCTTCTGAGTGCTGATAGCAAACAAACCAAACAAATTGGGTAGCTTTTAGATTAAATCTCTTTTCACTACATTCCATCCTATTTTTCAAGGACATTTGGACACAAAGGCACTGCATCATTTCTGACAAACACAGAAGTTGCTGACCACTGCTCTGCTGAATGTCCTGGAAGCACAGAGCAGCTGCAGCCTGAATGCCAAAAAACGAACCTTTAACTGAGACGTGGAAAACCCAAAACTCACAGAAAATAGTTGTAGAAGTCTACGTACACAGGCACTTGTTCCAAAATGAACTACGAGCAACAGATGGTATTTTCTCAAGTGTTGAAGCAAAATGCTCTTGATAGAAATATGTAAAAACTGCATTTTCCAACTAAATAAAATTTCCTGAAATATTTATGAAGTCTTGTCTATTTTGGGACCAAAGTTAGTTTTGTGTAGTCTGGTTCATAAAGCACAGCAGTGACAGACAGGGACAAGATGAGAGATTACTGCTGAAAGACAGCAAAGTACCTGGGTAGGTTGTACATCCACCCCAGGGTCCCTCAACTTTTCCTCACCAAAATCCTGTTTGTCATTATGACTGGTTACCTATAATTTACACTAAGTTTTCTAACAAATTCTAATTAACAGTCTACCACATGGTAAGATGGCTAATTTATTGCAGAAAAATAATTTTATGTATCAGAAAAATTCCACGAAGCTTTTTCCCATGGGAATGTAACACGACTCTTCCTATTGACTCAATTTATCAAAATCTAGAAGATTAGTGTTGGAATGGGAAAACTTGTCATTATTTGTTCAGATAACTTTTTTTTGGCTGCATTGAGTAAGCATCTGATTTCTCTGCAAGTGCCACAAATTATCTGCTGGTGAGTAGATAAAAGACCTGCCTTTGGGAACTGCAACATCCATTCTCTCCTCAGTTTATCTGGGGAGAACAGATATACTTCAGATAATGAGTCCTATTGCAGTGAACAAAACAAATTGAACCTGCAATGTTACAATTCATCTTATTTTCTCTAGAACAGGATGGCTGTTTTTTGTTATTAGCCAACATTATCTTTGAGGTCAAGGGTTTGGGTTAGCACACACACAAATGCTGGAGTGGAACAGGCTCTGTACACACCGTACCAGCTTGACAGCAACAGAAAAATGCATCAGAACACAGCGTCTTTGGAGAATATGTCATGTATTCAGTAGCGGGCCACGGCTCACCCAGCTTGGGCTCCAGCCTGAATATGAACAAGAGTAGCTCTGGAAGAGCTCCACCATATTCCAGTAACATATCTGAAGGGCAATTAAAAAAAAAAAAGGTATCTTACGTGTCTCAACTTTGTTTCAGAGACGTGAAGGCAATCAGACATCTCCCAAAAGCGCTGGGGATAACAAATACAGGAGGATTAAACAATGGCAATGTATTAGAGGCTTGTCTTCCCAGAGCCTTCTCTTCCCCAGGCTGAACACCCCCAGCTCTCTGCGTCTAATTCAGAGCTTGTTAAGAAGTGCTACTTTTTGTCCAAATTCTGGGTTATTGTTTCTATAATTAACCAATTCTGTGGAAGACTTCCTATTTATAAAAGCTGATCTAGCATATGAAATGTGCAATGTATTCCCCCAATTCACTTAGTTCCTAATCAACAAAGAAATAAGAAAATTAAGAGAAAGGGAAAATAAGAAAATTACATGAAAGGGAATCAAAAGTTTATCTTTTCAATTACACCTGTGAAAAACATTAGGGTGTCTAAACAATTTAATAAAAATGAGTAACAGACTCTTATAAATTTCTATTTCTTCTAAATACATTCTTTACATTTTCGGAGAGTATTTTCAGAAAGATATTTCACAGAGAACAAGAATCCACTCTTGTCAATAGGGATAAACAAAATGTAAATTCTCCCTTCCACATTTCTTTAATGCTGTTTTCAGGCCAGGTGATGAGGAAATCAGTTTTCAGTAAGTGGCTTATTTTGCTCCTTGTGATACTTCATAGGAGCAGCAGAGAGGAGCCAATCCTTTTTCAAAACCCACTTTTGGTTTTGAATTTCTGTCTATATTAATAATTTTTCTTCTCCAAACCTTTTTCTTATTCACTTCATACCAAGACTGTCGTTTAATATGGTTGACTCATTCCCTTTAAAATACTCTCCTTTCCTTCTTCCCATCATTCAGTCTCCTGGCCACCCACACTGCCAATCAGCAACAGTTGCGTAACATTATAGGTAATATTAACAACAGCCATCAGTGGGAGAATTGCCCTCAGCAAGACACTGAAATGCTGCTCAGGGGGACAAGACCTCTCCAAGAAGATAAACTGTGAACTGATGAGATTAACTTGCTTCAGTAACATGGATACAACCTGGAATAAATGTAGCTCTGTAGAGACAGAAAATGGTCCCGTTTCAACATTTTATAGAATTACAGAATTGTTTAGGTTGGAAAAGCCCTCCAAGATGGAGTCCAACCATTCCCCCATCACTGCCAAGACCACCACTGACCCATGTCCCCAGGTGACACAGCTTTTAAATCCCTCCAGGGATGGGGATGCCACCACTGCCCTGGGCAGCTGGGACAGGGCTGGACAACCCTTTGCATGAAGAATTTTTCCCCAGTATCCACCCTGACCCTCCCCTGGCCCAGCCTGAGGCCGTTCCCTCTCCTCCTGTCCCTGTTCCCTGCCAGCAGAGCCTGACCCCCCCGGCTGCCCCCTCCTGTCAGGGACTTGTGCAGAGCCACAAGGTCCCCCCTGAGCCTCCTTTGCTCCAGCCTGAGCCCCTTTCCAGCTCCCTCAGCCGCTCCTGGGGCTCCAGCCCCTTCCCAGCTCCATTCCCTTCCCTGGACACGCTCCAGCCCCTCCATGTCCTTGTTGTCTTGAGAGGTGCCCAGAACTGGACACAGTATTTGAAGTGTAGATGTTTCAGTTCAGACAGATTTGAGCAGCATCTCGACAGGTGAGCAACTTCTTCCATTATTTTATCCAATGTGAAGCACACCATCTTCTTCTTATATCACGTTTCTCAAAATCAAGAATCTTGGTCTACGCTGAGTTCTATTATTTTCTTTGTCTTTCCAGTGTCAAATCAGATATCTGCAATGAAGGAATCTAAAGATCTTTGTTAGTTTACTTTTTTAATAATGTCTTAGCATCCTTTGATAGAAATAGATGGGGTTTTTTTAAACAACAACTAAAAACGTACAAAAATTTCACTGGTTAGTCTGTAAATAGCCCTGAAAACATGAAGAGGAGAAATTGGAAATGGAAGGTACAACTTGTTCCGCCAATATCTCATAGAGAAAAAGCAGCACACAAAAATTCCAATTCCAGTTAGGTATTTAGTACCAAACAGCCTAAAAGGTTTGGTACATACTTTCTTCCTCATCCATTTCCTCTACTTTATATGGCTGCACATTTAAAAAAACAATTACTGGGATGTTTATAACATATGGTCACATACTTATGGTTTTTAAGCACCACATTTTTCAATCAAAACCTTGCGTTAGGAACACCAGAAAATTGTTTTAATGCATTGTTGAAATAGATTGCTGTTATAAAAATAAATCCTACTCTTTGGAGAGCTACTGCATTAGGTTGTTCTGTTTGTCTGCGGACGTCTGACCAAGATGAACCATCCAGGTGAATAATTGGTTTCTGAGAAACCCTGAACAACTCACTCATGTGAAAGAGGCAGCAGGAAAAGCATCTAATGACCAAATCAGCAAAGAAGGGTGCTTTGGGGATCAGTACTTTTCCTTTTTTCACCCAAACACTTCAATACTTGTCATTAGTCTGAATAAAACAAATGTTGGTTTGCGTGGCAGTAATAAACAGTTTTATAGAGAGGCTCATGAAGGTTTTATCTTAATAATGTATCACATTTTCTATCTACAGCTACACCTCAGACCCTTCTAAAATCCCAGCATTCCCAGGTTTCAGTTCTCTCAAATGCAACCCAATTACCTGTGCAGGAGAAAAGTCAGCATACAAAATTCTCCTGTTTAATTTATGGAGGTGTGAAGGAACCCCAGGGTCTCATCCATTTCTAAGACAAGATCTTACAACTTTTTCAGCTTAATCATCTTTTCTTTTAAGACCACTCATTTAAGCAGTCTTATCAAAAAACATGTGGTTTGAGTGCAAAATCTTAACAAATGCCATAACTTGTATCCTTTACTACAAAATTATGACAATGTCCTAAAGGTATATAACTGTTAAAGAAGAATAAGTAAAAAATCATGATGTTAATGTCTGGTTGATTTCAAATGCATTTAACGAGCAAAACAAGGGGTTTTGAAATTACTTTAGCAGGTGTTTGCACAGCTAATGTCAGAAGTTCTTCTACTTACTTGTTCTCCTGCCTCAAAAATCTGAAGAATGGAAGATTTTCAATCAGATGATCATAAGATGCTATTGCCACAGTAAATGTTCTTTAATAAAAAGGAATTTTCACCCTTATTTTCCAAAATAATGAGAATTTCTAAGCGAAGTAAGGCTTAACACCATCTATGACACACAAATACCAGACACCAACGACACTTTTGTGGAACTCCTGAGTGATGAAAGACCATCACCTTTTTGAAGAACATCATCTTGATGTTCTTCAATGTACTTGTCTAAAAATTTTTCAACCACAAGCAATGTACTCATGAAAACACAATAATGAAAAAAACAGCTGCAAATAAATATTGGTACTTCATAGTGATATACAGAAGTTCAAACAGACTGAACTTCACCATCTTTTTCACAGGAGTTCAGGATAGTTCTTCTGCTTAAAGATAATTTATGCAGCATTTTCTCATGAAAGTTTCAATTCATTTAAAGGAAAGAACTGATTAAGAATTCAGACAGAACTGCAGAATTCAGCTATTACTCAATAGAAAAGCTCCCTTTAGATTTGGGTTAGGTTGGTTATTTCAGTCTATTCTGAAATAGCTATTTTTTGGTGATATAAAAATAGGGGGATTAGGTAGGAGTAATATTCCATAAAATATAATTCATCTGGAGGAGGCTATGACTAATATTTAGAAAAAGTATATATAGGCCCTCTGCTCAATACTGGAGACAGGCAAACCCAAGAATAACCTGATATTGAAAATGTTACTTCATCAGCCATCAAGTCAGAGTAATCAAAAAGAAGGTATTATAGTGCAAAACAAGGTGACTCTCCTATTAAGTGCAACTTAATCTGCTAGAATCCACATACCACACAAAACCCACCGAGCAGTATATTGCTTTCCATACACTTTCAGTAAACAACACCCTAATAAAAAATCCCTTCTGTAATCACATTTTAAGTTTACTACTCTAGACAACATGAGAATCTAAAAATTCATGCACAAAACCGAAGTTTATTAGACCATTAACAACGCAGGGCTAAGGTATTAAAAAAAAAATCTTACTGGGTTTCTTGATGACATTTGGAAATGTAAGAAAATAGAGACAAACCACCGAAGAGACCCACGCAGTGCTTTGGGTGGTTTCTGAGTTTTAAAAAAGATTATGACAAAAAAAACCCCCAACAAAACAAAACTACCTTGGCTTTTTTCCTTACCCTAGTATTTGACAAATATGGACATATCTCAGTTAGGAGACTTGATTTAATTTGGTAAAAGTTTCCCATTCTGCCAACAGCGTATCCAGCTCTACACATTTTGTGTGTTCTTAGCAGTTACCACTGAGCAGTACTTTACAGACTACCAACTGAACAACGTTAATTGCATCACACTAACTCTATTATGGCCAACCAGTTTATTTGGAAGTGGGTTTAATTTCATTTCTGCATCATTAGTGGAGTCAACAGATGATCGCAGGGAAGACTTCCCATTTCTTTGTGATAACACTTTTTATAGGAAAACACTTCCATGTGATGGCAGAGCTCTGCACTAAACTGTTCTTTAGATAACTAAAAAAATCAGATAGAGTTGCAGGATACCTAATTTAATATTAGATATGCAAGCACAGAACATATTATAGGACCTGATGAACCTAGAGGTCTTTTCCACTCCAAATGGCTCTATGATTCATAGAATCATATAATCCTAGAATGGTTTGGGCTGGGAAGACTTAAAGATCATCTCGTTCTAACCCCCAAAACATCACAACATTTACTTAAAGGACAAATTGTTCACATCAGTCATGAATGAAATACTTGTTTGCTACATACTGGATTAAAAATTAACTTCTCTGCACGTAACTCAATCTAGAACATTAACAGATTTTAGATCTGTTCCATTATGTTTAAAAGACAGAAAATACTGCAGTTCATGGACCTGATTTTACCTGTTCTTTAGCAACTCCAAGTTTATAAGATAAATCTGGAGCTCTTAATTATAACAGACAATTTCTTCCTAGGAAGTAAATGACGCAGGGGAACCTTTTAACATCTATCGATGTACGGGGGGAGACTGGGCTGGTTCTCTCTTGGGGAAACCCAAATGAAGGACTATTTATGAAGTACTTGGAGCTTTGAATAAAATCAAATGTAATAACAAGATATAAGTTCCCCCCTTCCCCCCGAAATTTCTTTTTTGTTGAAAGCACTTTTGTAATACTGCTTTTTAATAACCCCCATAATGGCTGAATTAGAGGGACCCCAACTGAAGTCATTCATCCCACATAAAACAAACATTGCTTTTTCTTCTTAGCTTTGTTTTACAAGCTACATTACTTCCAGATGACGCTCGAGGGGCCTAGGAGTTTCAAGAGTTAGATGGTTAAACAGACAGCTGCTTTCTATTTACCATATAAATCAGGAGAAAATCAAAGAAGAATCTAAATATTGGAATTCATTTAGCTCATTATGGAGCACAAACTGAGGGGGAAAAGAAAATAATACAGAAATCTCGTCATCCAGATGCAAAGTTTAATTCTGGTTATCAAGATGAGAGAAAAACTCATCAACATTTGCAGAATTCCAGCCCTCCCTGAAAGCCAGCTTTGCACAGTGGGTAAATTTACTGGATTGGGAAGGAGTCAGGAGAAGTCAGCTTTGATTGGGAACTCTCCCAGTACCACCAGGCTTTGCTACTGCAGACTTTACATATATAAATATATATTAAAATATATATTTTTATATATATATATATATATGCCCATGTAGAGTTCACTACACCTGTATTTTTTAAATTTTTCCCTTCGGATTGTCAACATGCACTTATTTCTGTACTAAATAACCCCAAAAGCCAACAGATTTTGGAGGATTAAAGGATGGTTCTCCATATATTGATAGGAGTATATTTATTAATATGAAAAGTTTTGTATTACACTACAAGGTTTCTATCCTTGACAAGTTTCATCTGACGCTGAAGTGCTGTTTAAATGACAATCCTACATATTAAATAATTGAATATATTGGCACTAAGTGTGATTATTTTTACAATTATTCCTAACACATTTAAGCTTCATCATCTGGCTAGAATAATTTATTTTTTTAAAACCCAAAGTTTAGAAGGTAAGACTCCAGTGATGATGTGTTCCAAACTACTTTAATCTAAAACTATTTCTACATTTGATTTGTACTTTCCTCAATTTTTGCATTAAGGAAACTGGGTTTTTTCTTATATCAGTAAGAAAATTACATAAATTTGCCAAAAATCAAAATTTACTCTCTTCTTCTCCATCCACTCTTTCCCTGGAAAGAGTTAAGGAGACTCTCTCCTTACCAGCTGTAGTTTAACAAGCAGGGGAAGTGCTCAAAAATCATAAACAAGACTATGAAATCCTTTAAAATAAATTTTTGGGGTAGATGGTAGCTCCAACAACATGTCTCATGTGCTACTACCCAAGAGAAGTTAGCATGTCTCTAGTTATGCTGTTAAGTACCTCTGATTTAATAAATTACATTAGTCTGTAATCAAATGACCAAGAAAATCACTGATATGTTTACTTAAGTAATATGTCTTGATTTGAACTAAAAGAAGCAAAATTCTCAATTATTTTATTACCAGTTTTCTTGTTTGCTAAAACATTGGAAAATATGCTTTCATTGAATCCAAGGAAGCAAGAAAGGTAAACCTAAGTGGACTTTTCCCATTTCCAATTGGATCAAAGTGTGGTACTTCAAAACAGGTCAATGCTGCTACAAAAACAATTAATAATAATATGGCTTATGAAACAACAGGTAAACAAATCAACATGAGAATTAGTCTAACAAAGGATCCTGTCTTTGAGGCAACAATGACAGGGGGTGGTTCTCCCTGTCCTGCTGGCTTCTCCATCCTGCTCCTGAATCCCACCACACTGATAAGAGTTCATCGGGAAGGATTCTGGACACTGGTCCAGCCTCAATAAATCAAACAACTTGTTCTTTTCTTTTTTAAAAACCAGAAAAACCTCAGCAAGAACAGTATAAAGGCCAACTAGGTCAGCTCCTTACTCCTGTTCCCAGCTCTGCTGGTACACCACAGACCTGATGGCAGACTGCAGCAGATACTCACAAAAAAGACATTAAGAAACGTGGTAAAGGTAGAACTCAGTATATTCCTACCACCATCAGTGACTACAAGTTTAGCGACTGTGCATTGGGACAAAAACTTACAGAAGTAGAAAGAGAAAAGTAGTACTGTTCAAACACCCAGGATTTAAGACAATACCTTAAGCAGCACCTCGAATATTTTTATGTATGATTTAACCCTTGGATTCAGGTTCCATGCAAATTCCCCTTTGGATTACAGAGCACAGTAAGAAAATGAATAATCTCTAAATTAAAGTGAATGAAAAAATGGTGAGAAATGCATTTTTAAAATACGTATTTGGTCTGAACAAAACCTGCAAGGAGAACTGCTTATTGGACAAATCTCCACCTCTCAATAAACAAACCTGTGCAGAGCAGGCAATATTGGAATCACCTCTTTCTTTAGCTCCATGCAGGGATACAGAGGTGGAACGGGCTTCAGACATTTCAGTCCCCTCAGATCCTACACTCTTCCTTGTTCTTACACACAACATAAACACAAGCTTTCAGAAGCAGAATATGCTGAAGTGATGAAATCTGGCCTCAACTTCTTTTAGTCAACTGCTTATGCTTCAGACTGAGCTGTAACATGAGCAATTTGGAGAGGAAAAAGGACCAGAAAGCCATGCTTAATAGTTTACCTTATTGTTTCAAAATACAGGCCATGAACTTACTTTACTCTCCCCTACACCAACCTTTCCAAGTGCTCTCTTTCTCGCTTCCATCCCTACACCATACCAACAATAAAAAGAGAAGAAATTCAGTGAAGTAGCTAAGCCTCTTGGCATTATTCCAGGGAGCTTTCCCAGATCTATCAGCTACACTGCTCAGTTGTCTCTGTATGTAAGGGGACAACTTTTTACAGAAAGCCTTTCCCTGGGCCTTTCTTTAACTGCAGTATTGTTTACATCCAGCAAGTTAAAAAGAAGTCCAAAACATACAAAATTTTTTTCAAGCATTGTGTTTTCACACACCTTAAAATATGCATTTTCATATGTACGTTACTGCATGCCTATGTGTGTACGCACAGAAATAGATATATTTATTTATATGTGCTCTTTTACAGATGTGTATCATGCTGTTTCCTTATTTAAATCATTAAGCTATTACATCAAATAACCTTTTTAGGTATTTTTATATTTAATGCTAGAATAATAGGATATGTAAAGTCTCAGGCAGGCATATTCTGGAACACATATTAGCCCTGAAAATAAAACAGTTGTTACATTTTCATCCTCAAAAATTGTGAGCAACTGATCAATCAACTTTTCTTTCCTTCACACAGTACTGCAGTGAGGGTTCAAATGAGTACAGACCAAAGGTACTTCAGCAGTACAAAGCTATTATTCAAGTCCTTGCAAGACGTCTCCTTCTTCTACCCTAAGTAGAGATTTCCCAACAAGCTGTGCAATTAAATACAAAATTATTGCCTACTTGTGTGCATTGGCTCAGCAAACGAAAGGAACTGTAAGTATCCATGTATTCAGAACATACTAATTTGCCCCATGACTCCAGTACTCCCCCAGAGGCTCACTGGGAATTGTCTTCAATCATTTTTAGGCATTTTAAGATTCTGTGGATGCTAAAGCCCAGTTCTTAAAAATGCTGTTTTCAACTGTGTGATTTGAATATCCTGAATTACTGATGGCTTGAAAAGCACAAGTTGACAGTAAGTCTCTTCCCTCTGAATAGTTGTGGTTTTGTTCTGCCATTTCTAAGTGTAATACTTGTTTTTTAGAGATGTTTCAGACATGACATCATTCATGCAGGTTCCTGTATTTTGATGTTGGTGGTTGCTCAGCTGCCACACTCAGAGAATTCTTTGCAGATTTAGGGATGCATGACTTGAATTTCGAAGCACCCATTACAACATTCATTTTGATACTCACATAATCAGGAAGTGGAGAGTCGTTTGAACCCAGGGAACCTCTCAAGGACTGTGTGGCTTGCTCCAGCACTTTGTTGTGTTTTTTAGACAACAGAGAAAATAAACTGGGGAAAAAAAAAATTAAAATAGCTTCACGATAATGTCCTGAAATAGTTAAGACTGTTCAGTAAGAAAAGGAGTCTTACTATATACATAAAATTTTTAGAATGCAATGCACTATAGTTATATTATTTTTGTTTGTTTAACACATGGGTAAGTAACGACAACTTTTGAGTAATAAATATTCTATACAATATATGACCTGAAGAACATTTTATGTTCATTATTAAATTCTTAAAAGTCAAACTGTTACAGAAGGAATGGTATACATGCAATTTTTAAGTGCAGCACCTCATGCAATACATTGTAATATACACTTAAGTATCTTGCGTATTATCCATTCTAATAATCTAGTTGCTTAGACAGGAGAAATCCAAGTATATGACAAAAGCTTGGGTATTTTGAGGCTGAGTTATCGAATTTTACTAGTATACATTCTTTTCAAATTTATTTTAGCCTAAGTCAAGGAAAAAAGGATTACCCTAGCTTTATAAATAACCTGTTAAATCAGAGGTCCATATACATAGAGAAAAACATATTTTTCTTGCATTTTGAAGAAAAGCATGGCAATGGCACTCACAGAGGGTGGTATAATCTGATTTACAAGGAGAATGGTGGAAGCAGTAGCAGTGGGCAAAGGCCACCAGCTAATGCTCAGCAGCAGCAAGGAGTCAGATGCTCCTCTAAAGCCCTGGATAGCTCAAACATGGCTGTCAATTCACAGAAAAACCCACCCCCATCTTAGAAGAGCTTCTAAGACCATCGAGTCCAACCATTCCCCCAGCACTGCCCAGGCCACCACTGCCCCATGTCCGCAAGTGCCACATCCACGCGGCTTTTAAATCCCTGCAGGGACGGGGACCACACCACTGCCCTGGGCAGCCTGTGAAAGAACAACTCCTTCCATGGAAAAATTTTCCCTAATATCCATTCTAAACCTGCCCTGGTGCAACCTGAGGCCATTTGCTCTTGTTAGGTGTCAGATGTTTTTAGGCTTTCTGTGTTTAAAAACATCATTTGGACTTCTTTACTTCTTTTGGGGGCATTACAGGACTCCTATCAGGTTTTCCTAGGATGACTATGTGTGTTTTAGAGGGTGGGAAGGCTGGCTTGATCAAGCACCAAAAGGCTGACAGGTGAGGCCCTGGCACAGGGTGCCCAGAGCAGCTGTGGCTGCCCCTCATCCCTGGCAGTGTCCAAGGCCAGGATGGACAGGGCTTGGAGCAGCCTGGGATAGTGGAAGGTGTCCCTGCCCATGGCAGGGGTAGACCTGGATGGGCTTCAAGGTCCCTTCCAACCCAAACCATTCCGTGGTTCTATGAACAAAATCCACTTACAGGTCGCAAAATCTGCCTCAGTATTATATTCTGGACAGCCTCCGTTTCTTGGAACTGGATCAGTGTTTGAAGCCATGTGCTTGCAAGGCTCTTCTGCTTCAAGAAATGATGATCAGCACTGGAAGAAGTCCCCTGAATTTTTTTAACTTGTAATGTATCATTCATATTATATCCTTCACAGATGGTAGGAGTGGATTCCTAGGAGTATCAGTGCTTGTCACCCCACTGATAGTCAAGAGCCTCAGGAAAAGGCTTTTCCAACACTCCTCACTGCCATGAGGAATTAGTTACACTAACTCACAGTTATTAGTCAATACCACTAGAACATTCCATGTTAAAAGGGGAAAAAGCAAGAGAGAAATTAAGATATATTGGGAGCTTCCCACTTTTCCCCCCCTCCCATATTCTGTTATTGCATTCACAGACCAATATTTTTGTTCAGATCAGTAACTGGATCTGTAAACTGGTCCTTGGCAGGAAACAGCAGCACTACTTCTGCAATCATAGGTATCTTTGAAGATTCAGATTTCAGAGATACTGTCATCAGCACCATCTAGTGCTGTGGAGACAAAATAATCAGTTAAAACCAATCTGGTGATGCTTATGGTGGGGTGCAGCAAAACCAGGTTAAATCTGGTGTCTGCTCTAGAAGATAATTTCACAGAGGAAGAATTTGGAATAAAGAGGATTTGCAGCTAGTAGATTCTTCTCCAAAATACATACAGCATTTTGGCTTTAAATGAAATTTAAATATAAACAAGGAAGTGGGATCAAGATTTTGGAAAGTGCTTGTGTTCAATGCATGAGAAGAGGAAAATGAACATACAGTGGTACTCTGCATGGAACCGGAATACCAAAAAGTAAATTTATTTATTCCGACAGAAATGTAGAGAACTGGGAGGAAGTAGAAAGAAAAAGGATGGACAAATAATTTCTTTATATATTCCTTATGGGGTTTTTTTCAATAATTAAGTGCACTATAAGTAGAGTTTATGGCATAAGCAAGACCTTGGTGGCTGATTTCTAGTTCCAAAGGAGCAGCGCAGGAGCTTTTGTTGTCTTTCCCCTTGCAAATTTCTGCTCTCCTGCCACAAGTTCATGTCCTTCGCACCATGCTGAGACACTTCTCTGTGGGACCACTGCCCACAACAGATATCCAGGTTAAAAATTCTCAACACAATTCTCTCCTCCATCCATTGGTTATCTTTCTCCAAAGACCATCCCTTAGATAAGCACAAGGGCAGGGACATGTGGCAGAAATTTTTCCTACTAAATTTTTCATAATAAAAATGCGTAGAACTGCAAACTCAAAGAGCTCCAGAGAAACACAACAGCTAAACAAAGAAGAAAAATAATAGGCCAGATATTGTTATTAATGAATGGATTTGGAGGTCCCAAGGAAGTACCATTGCCTCCTGAATTGGTGTAAAACTTCAATTCCAAGTCATTCACTTATTATTATGCCTCTGTCTCTAGTTCTGAAAACCACCTTGATAAGTATCAGACTAATTTTTAATAAAGGCAAAGCACAGAGCTAATTACAACCCTCAAAAGGCATTTGTATGAAATTAGCTCATAAATATCTTTCATCATCAAAAAATGCTGCATTCTAAAGGAGATGCCTGATTTTGCAGCAGTCACATCTCTGTAAGGTTTTGGTTTTGATTTTCAAGACATGAATAATGCAATTTTAAAAAGGCAAAAATGTTTTACAACAAGGTTGTTCCCCTCTCTACAACAAGGTACAAGGTCCAGAATGGAAACTGAGACTTGTATCCCAAATTTCCCTCATGTGTCTTCATTTTTGCCCAACTGTAAGTCGAGATCGAACACAAGAATACATGTACTATGTTGTCAGTGAGGGCAGCATGCACAGGCTAACAAGAATATGGATTTTTCTACTTGAATGCTTGTCCTCTTTCATCCATTCTTCTCCATCGACTGTCAGGCAGGCTATGGAGCTCAACAGATCTTCAATCTCACTCATTATGGACGTTTCATAATAATAATAAGTTATGATCAGAACAATGAAAACATCTTGGTACCCCAACTCATCTTCCCCTCACAGAAGTACTTACAGGCGAATGTTTAGTAAGCAAAACAATAAGTTGGAATAAGAGCAAGATGAGATAACAGCTGGCATCTGTTAGGAAGTTTAGGAATCATCAGCTGGCATTATCAGGAGAAATTCCTGGCTGTGAGGGTGGTGAGTCCCTGACATAGGGTGCCCAGAGAAGCTGTGTGCAGCTGGAAGTCTCAAGGTCCCTGGCACTGTCCAAGGCCTGGCTGGACGGGGTTTGGGGCAACCTGGGATAGTGGAAGGTGCCCCTGACCATGAACAGGCTGATCTTTAAGGTCTTTGCAACCCATTCCATTCTGGGATAATGTGATCTATTACAGACCATCAAATCACAGCAGGGATGAGCTCAGCCAACAAGGAAGACTCAAGGCTGAACAACAATCTCAAGCTCCCGTGGTTGTTTGTTTTTAAGGAATTAAAAACAACATTGGTTTCTTACCTCCCTCTACACAGCAGTTTTTAATTTAACTCAGGGCTGAACTTCAATAAATAAAAAAATTAATACAGACTAAAGAGTAATGGCTGCTTAAATACCAGTGAATTGATTAAGTGCTATTTGCATACACAGTAAAATTCAAACCAGTAATATATGAACTTAACACATTCAAAAATTCAACTCCACAAAGCCTGTAGATCCCAAAAGAAAAAAAAAAAGCCAATAAGGAGACTCATTTAATAAGTGTCTCAAAAAGTCTGATTTACCTCAGTTTGAAACAGCTCATAAACCACACTTTTCACATCAAAAAAAGAATGTATAAAATGCAGCTTTTATAAGAAAAAAATTGGAAAAAAAGAAATGGGAATTAAAAGTAGAAGTTGAAAGGAAACCCGAAGCTAGAATTTGCCAAAACCCTTTCTGAAAGCTTTGGACAATGAGAAGGAAAGGAACCAGCATACTTTATTTTAAGGAAGTAAATAGGATGCTCCAAGATAAATGACATGCCAGTTTGTCCTGAGCATAGTACTGGAACAGTGATTGTCAGACTCATTCCAAGGAGGATATCACCAGCACTGAGAAATACACCTTATCAATGCTCTTTCAGTGAGACTGGAAGTAAAATTAAACACAGAAGTACCCCTGTTGTAACAGGCTTGACACATCATTTATATGACTTTGTTCTACAGGGGATTTCTTTTTTAATTAAGACAGTTGAATAATAAAAAAGTAACATGGGATGCATTATATGAACTGAAGGTGAGACATCCCAACAGGCTGAAAAATATTCTTAACAGGACCAAAAACTAAATACTAAAAGCTACTAAACACTTGATGAAGCTACCAAAATACTTCCAATATATAGAGAGAATATATAACGTGATACACATTGATAGACATCAAAGGCAAAGAAATGCCAATGGCCTGAATTTGTGTCATGAAGGTTTAGGTTGGAGATCAGGGAAAGGCTCTTCCCCCAGAGGCTGCTGGGCACTGCCCAGGCTCCCCAGGGAACGGGTACGGCCCCGAGGCTGCCAGAGCTCCAGGAGCGTTTGGACAGCGCTGCCAGGGATGCCCAGGGTGGGGTTGTTGGGGTGTCTGTGCAGGGCTGGGAGTTGCACTTGAGTAATCCTTGTGGGTCCCTTCCAATCCAAGATATTCTGTGATTCTATAAAATACTATGGTTTAACTTTGCAAAGGGCACAGTCATTACAGGAGTAACAAATGAAGAGAAAAGGCATTTAAATTAAATTTTTCTTTACCTTTCAAGAAGTTGGACACAAAATAAACTTGCTGAGATTTAATGCAGCAGCAAACAATCTAAGCTGCTCCCTAAGTATGAAGGATTTCACCCTGCGAGCAGCAACTAAGGACCACCAGACAGCAAAGAGCTGCCCCTAATGCAACAAAGCTGCTTGCTGAAGGAGTACCTGTCTTTGGTTTTAACAAAAATATGGCCCTTCATGACAAGAAAGACATTGAGGGGCTGGAGCATTTCCAGAGAAGGGAACGGAGCTGGGGAAGGGGCTGGACCCAGGTAAGCGTCGGTCTCTTATTCCAGGTAACAAATGATAAGAGAAGCAGAAATGGCTCAGATCGTGCCAGGAGGTTTCGTTTGGATACAAGAAAAAGTTTCTTCCTGGAAAGGGTTGTTCAGCCCTGGCACAGCTGCCCAGGGCAGTGGTGGAATCCCCATCCCTGGAGGGATTTAGAAGCTGTGGGCATGTGGCACAAGGGGACAGGGGTCAGTGGTGGCCTGGGCAGTGCTCGGGAATGGTTGGACTCAAAGTTAGATGTCCTTCCCAACCAAAACAATTCCATGATTCTATATCCAGTAAAGTTGTGCTGTGCAGCAACTGCCCCTGGCATCCTCTGTGAAAGATTTTGAAACAATCTGAAAATGCAAAGGTTCTAAACCAGAAAACAGACTTCTCCACGAAATGCTTGAAAACTCATTTATTCAATGTATTTGAGAAAGATGAAAGAGTGATTTGACCAAAAACCATGGAAGTGGAGAAAGGGAACTTGCTTACAGAGGATCCTACAAGAATAAAAAGAAAAAAAAAAAAAGGTATTGAAACAGAAACTAAACTATCATTACACGGGCACAGATCTCTCTTACAAAGGAAGCTGAAGCCAGGCTTGAGGTGCAATAAATTCCTATTTGCACTGTCAAGCAATGGCAGAGAGGGAAGAAAAACCTGGGAGGAAAGAAGAGAATCTCAATACCTAGAGTATGAGATGAGCTTAGACTGGTGCTGTGATACAAAGAAAGAGATGGAAGCCTGAACAACAGAGGCACAGACAGAAACAAACTGATGACATTAGCAGAGGAAAATCAGATCAAGTTATAAGACAGCAAGAAGGGGTAAGGATTGGATTTCTCACAATTCAAATCACTACTGAGCTTCTAAAGATGAATATTAATTTATTTTAATATCTAGAAATACTCTATCTGTGCTGAGTAAAAAAACTACTTGAGGATTAAAGCACCTCTCCACAGAATTTATTTGAAGCTTGGAAATTCAGATGTTCTGAATTTTTTCTGCTTGCTCTCCTAGTTCAGAAGTGCTGCAAACAAACTGAACAGCACACAAACACAAACCACTCTCTGGTGATGGAAAAAAACAGTTCCATGGATCAAAAAATTTGAGGACGAATGTTCTCAAACAATTCAGCAATACTCCGTGCTACTTTTTCTCTCTCCTACCATACACATGCCAAATGTACCATTGTTCTCTATTTTAAAGAATTAAATATAAAGCCCCAAACATCAAAACCTTGTTACACAAAAAATACTCCTTTTAAACAAAAGGATTTTACAATGCCACAATCATATTAGAAAAAAGCTCTAAAAATATTTTATTTTTGAAATCTGACATCTAAAAGTTAAAACCATACCTTGATTCCTGTATATGTAAGGAATGCTTCTTGGGTTTGACCTACTTTTTAAAAAGATTACAGCAAAAAAAAATGTGTGCTGTGGCACAAGAACTCTACACATGGATATGTGCCTGCACAGACATCTCCAAGCAGAGAACCTGAAATGCCCATCTGGTTGAATAAAAGTCTGTGAAGGGTCATACCAGACATCAGAACAAAACAAATGCACTGTGCTGCTCCACTTGAAATACAATAAATGCATTGTCCCATAGACCTGTATGGGGGACAGGTTGTAAGCAAGTGCCTGTCTGTGGGCGATGGAGAAGTGCTCTGTGAGCACTTAAGGAACCCAGCACCGGGAGAAATCCATTTACTACAAACAAATGCAGAGAAAAATCCCTAAGTCTCCTGTGTTCATGTCTACTAAAGAGCCCTTGAGGCATTCTGCATTCGAATTATCCAAGCTACAATGGCACATAAATAGAAATAAAGAGAGACAATAGCCATGGAGAACTCCAAGGCCTTTTCAGGGCAATTTACTCCATAGAGGGGCACTGCTCTTATTTATTTGAGCCCAACTCTAAAGCCTGGGAGACATTTAGGATCCCAGGAAACAGAACCTAACCAATTAAAATATTAAATAACAGAATAAACGGAAAGTAAGAACATACTTTATATCTTTCTTTCTAATCTTGTAAAGTGAAAAATGACTAAATTCTGCTGAATAAAGATTTGCTATTAAGTCCACCTGGCTTGTGGAGATGATGTGAAACTCAAGAGACTCATAGTGTACAGACTCCACAAACATCATGGATGTAAAGAAAATAGTCTGCAGGGTCACACTGATGGACAAAAAGTGTTGAAGGGATCAGGGAATGAAAAGAACTCCCAGATGGTAGCAGGTTCACATGAGGAGGGTATTGCCATGTTCCAATTTTGCTGGACAGTGATCAGACCTTTTTCTGCTTTTTTTATCTTGTGCCTTCTCAAGAATATAAGTTTGCGTCCTCTTGGAAACAGGGTGTGCCTCAGTTGCCAGCCATTTCAGGGCAAATCCTAAACCACAGAATCTCTGAGTGATTTGGGTTGGAAGAGATCTTAAAGCTCATCCAGTGCCACCCTTTGCCATGGGCAGGGACACCTTCCACTATCCCACGTTGCTCCAAGCCCCGTTCAACCTGGCCTGGGACACTGCCAGGGATGGGGCAGCCACAGCTGCTCTGGGAATCCTGAGCAAGGCCCTCGCCCTTCCTTCTAAATAAAGAATTTATTGGTAATATCCAATCTGAACCTTCCCTCTGTCAGTTTAAAGCTGTCCTGTCACTATCTGCCTATATAAAAAGTCATTCTCCTGAGCTGTTCCCTTGGCATCACAAATGGTTTTAATGCAGCCTGGGTAAGAAAATTATTTCCATCCCATCTCCCTGTTTTAACAGCAAACATAAAAGGCCACTCGTTTAATTTTACAATCCTAAACTTGATCATAATAAATTATATACTTCAAGATATCTTCATGACAAAATATCTAATTAATTTTAAAGAGTACCCTTTTATCTGCCACTGCTTACGTATGAGCAGAGATCTGTAAGTCATGTGCTATAAAGCCATATCAAATTCTGCCTCATAGAGGATAGATTATTATTTAGAATATTGTTATATTAAGTAGAAGTCACCATACACTTGTAGGTATATAGGCAAAATCAGAAACAACTCAGAACAATTAAGGGAGGCTTTGCACTAACGAACAGGATTTCCTGCTAAAATGGAGTCAGAAAGACAATGACACTAGAAACAACATGGAAGAAAGGAATTTGATGGGGCAAGACAAAAGCAAATATTTACAAAATAAGCCAAGAGTTTAATTTCCAGAAACCAGGAAATGTATTTTTCAACTGAAGGCATAAATTGTTCGGCATCTCATGGCCACTTTCCAGCCAATGTTGGGAAATGGATGCTCCTATTGCTAGAGAAGTAAAAAGAACAGAAAGCAGTAAATTCCTTCCCCTGTATCTTGGTACAGATCGTTTTATTCCCCTTTTGTCTGGCATGCCAAATAACATCCTTGTAATTCCACTTACAGGGCAGAGTTGGGCTAGGACCTAACACCAGGTTGTATTGAAATAGAAACTCAATAAGCAGGCTGTGATCTACCACGGACTGAATTCCTGCATGCAAATCCTATAGAACACGCCTATTTTGACAGGGTAGTGCTTTGTTGAGCACCATCTCTCTCCTGTACTCTTCTTTAATCAAGAGAGTGGGGCAAGTGGGAAACTAAATTCCAAAAGGCTGAAAGCTAAGGGAAGAAAATGCGCGCAGTCCAGTACAAACAGAATACATGTTTGCAAAGCTCAGACTAAATACAAGGTTTATTCTGAGCTTAAAATCACAAAACCTGTTTTAGGTGTCTCAAGGTATTCCTTTCAATGATCCCTGTGTTTGTTCTGTTACTATTTTATAAGCATATCAAGTGGGCAGAGTCCACAATATTTCCATTTCATCTCCTTGCTTTTAATTCAACAGGGTAAGTGTCTCATAGCCGATGAGAGATGACATTTGCCTTGCATGAGGACAAAACTCTGTGGGTGAGAATCAGAGGAAATTGCTGGAGAAAGCATCCTGAGCAAAACTCCCACCCAAAACCCCAAGAACAGACTCCTAACAAAGAAATAGCAACATGAAAATCAGAAAGACACTGCTGTCATGCAACCTAAGGTCCAAATCCCTGTCCTTTCAGCAGCTTGGATTTGGTACATCTTTGCTCAAACACACTGGTGTGCATGCACATATGTATTTGGGTGCTTGCTACCCTTGGAAAGAAAATTGCTGTGCCCTCTGAACTCATTCTGACAGAAGAGAATCTGAGCCCACCTTAGGAGTTAACAGACTTATTCTGTAGGCAGAAGGTCAGAGGGTATGTGTCTTGCTAACAGCCTTCGTTCTTCTAAGGTTTAAGCAGAATGTGAGTCTGGAACCCCAGTTCTGTACCCAGAGCCCTCACAGAGCTCACCCCTGGCACCACTCCTTCCTTACACAGCCTCGTGGGCTCAGTGAGAGTTTGAATTTCAGTGCCCTAGCACAGTTACAATGAATTAATTGTTCATTGCAATCTCCTCTGGAGCTTGGAAATAATATCAGAGTCCCAAAATGGTTTGGGTTGGAAGAGACCTTAAAGCTCATCCAGTCCCATCCCACCCCCTGCCATGGGCAGGGACACCTTCCACTGTCCCAGGCTGCTCCAAGTCCCATCCAACCTGGCCTTGGACACTGCCGGGGACCCAGGGGCAGCCCCAGCTGCTCTGGGCACCCTGGGCCAGGGCCTGCCCACCCTCACAGACAGCAATTCCTGCCCAAGATCCCATCCAGCCCTGCCCTCTGGCACTGGGAAGCCATTCCCTGGGTCCTGTCCCTCCAGGCCTTGTCCCCAGTCCCTCTGCAGCTCTCCTGGAACCCTGGCAGGGGCTCTGAGGTCTCTCTGGAGCCTTCTCCAGGCTTTGACCTAACTTCATAACATTTGAGTTTCAGTATTGAAGCAGAACAAGAAACAAGCCCCTAGGAGTACACATCGTCATGCTGCAGACAGAGAATACTATTTTTGTTTAATGCCTTTTTCTCCTTTCCCCCTCCTTTCTTCCAGTCCCTGTCCTAAAGGTCTCTTTGACCTGCTTGCTCCACAGGAAGGAGTTTACTGTTTTCCTCATGGACTGGCCTTCTCTTTGGCCAGGTGTCCTTCCTGATCCCATCTTCCTCCCCTCACATGCTAGTGAGCATGGAAAGCCTCTAGCTGTCTCTCCCTCAACATTACAGTTTGTTTGGTTACCCTATTGACATAAAACCTCTAAAATTTCAACAAACCGGAAACATTTTTTTTAAGAAATAAAGAAAATCTGTTGGACCAATCAGTAGTACATAATAAAACCATTGCTAAGGATACTACAGAAATGACCAAAAATTCAGACCTGACATAGGTCTCACTGCTAAGATGTTCTCCCAAACATAATTTTGGATGCAAGGACTCTCTTTTGCATAACAATGAGGTCATTTCTAAACCTCCTGTGCCCCATAAAGGAAAAAAATTGAAAGATAACACATTTATATCTGTGGATAACTTCCTTAACTCTTTATAGTGGGTAGCAATCTCTTTTTCCCAAATCCAAATCTATAAGTAATTTGTACTGTTAACCATTGAGAACTTTTATGAGTACCACGGGCTCTAAAAAGAACAGTTATTAAGGAAATGAGCATTTTTTATCTTCCAGATAAAGTTACGTGGCATGTGTTCAGTGTGCCTGAGGCCACACAAAGAATAAAGACAACGTAAAAAAAAAAGCAAACCAGTGAATAACCCTACATTCAGAACAAAGCACAATGAACAATCACTTAATTAAAGATTGTATTTCACTTTTGAAACAAAGATGGTGAATTAAAACTTCTCAGAAAACCGTAATCTGTTATTTGATGAACTTTGAGTCAAATTTAAATATTGATCAAGGCAATTTTTAATGCAAAAAAGTGCAAAAAGCATAATATATTGAGTGTATTACCACCTCCTTCAGTGGAGTACCTCCATCCATATCATGTTAGTGATTTTGGCTCAAATATCTTGCTTTACTGAATTTCCAGAAATGAAAAAAATACATAGATTGAGCTGAAATACTATAAAGCCAAAGCCAGAACTGCATTTTGATCATTCTCCCTACACCTTCACCAGGAATTTCACACTGGATGTTCAATCTTGGTACAAAACCTGCAATTTCCAAGGCATGTGTATTCAAACCAGTACATAGAGAATTTCAGTTTTCAAATTTTGTTTATGCATTCCTTTCTGAATGAATCATGTCAGACATGAAACACTGTGGAAGGAATAGAGAAGAGGACTTTAGGTATGGTACTTGATAATGAACTAAAAATTCACATTACAATGTCTGGTATCACATTACCTGGACAGGCTCGAGCAGCGGCCTGTGGGAACCTCTGAGGTTTAACAATGCCAAGTGCTGGAGCTGCACCGGGGTCGGGGCAACCCCTGGGATCACTTCAGGATAGGGATGAGCAGCTGGAGCAGCCCTGGGAGAAGGACCTGGGGGTGCTGTGGGGGAGAGCTGGACCTGAACCCCCCGTGCCCTGGGCTGATCCCCAGCGTGGGCAGCAGGGCAGGGGGATTCTGCCCCTCTGCCCCGCTCAGGTGAGGCCCCACCTGCAGAGCTGCCCCAGCCCTGGGGAACAACAGCACAAGGACCTGGAGCTGCTGCAGCCAGTCCAGAGGAGGCCACTGAGATGCTCCAGGGCTGGAGCCCCTCTGCTCTGCAGCCAGCCTGGGACAGCTGGGGGTGTTCAGCTGCACAAGAGAAGGCTCCAGGGAGAGCTCAGAGCCCCTGGCAGGGCCTAAAGGGGCTCCAGGAGAGCTGCAGAGGGACTGGGGACAAGGCCTGGAGGGACAGGACCCAGGGAATGGCTTCCCAGTGCCAGAGGGCAGGGCTGGATGGGATATTGGGAAGGAATTGCTGTCTGGGAGGGTGGGCAGGCCCTGGCCCAGGGTGCCCAGAGCAGCTGTGGCTGCCCCTGGGTCCCTGGCAGTGTCCAAGGCCAGGCTGGAGAGGGCTTGGAGCAGCCTGGGATAGTGGCAGGTGTCCCTGCCCATGGCAGGGGTGTTGAAATAATATGGACTTTAAGCTTCCTTCCAACCCAAGCCAAAATGCAAGAAAAACACAGGATAATGTCAAATAATGTAACATCAAATAATGTAATATATCAAGTGTTTTTCAATACAAGACCAAGGTTAATATCTATTACTAAACTCATCCTGTAACAACACAGTACTTGAAAAATAAGTATCTCAAATAAAAATTGTTTACATCCTTCACTGTAATGTCAATATCATCCCCTTTGTTGCATTTCTGTGAATTTCAGTTCTTAGAAACAAACCTGTAAAAGGTAGCCTGCCATAAATAAACCACTTTTCAATGGAAATTTGAGGTCAAAATAGATAGGAAATAAAAGATAGGTATTTTCATCCTTAAAAATACTGCATCATTGAAAGAAAACATTTATCAAGAATATTAAATTTTTTGTAAGGGATGTTAATATCCAGTCAGAACCCAACAGCAGTGGATGCTGAACAAAACAAGGGATAATGAAGTATTTCATAAGAGTGCTATTCACTGTGGAAAAAGCTACAGTTAATGACCTACACGGAGGTTAACTTGGCTTTAGGAAGCCCCAGCCTGCCCTTGCCCAGTTCAGTGTAAATGCTGTGCCAACATCCTGGGAAATCGGCCCATGGTATTTTCTTAACTCCTGTTATTTAAAATTTCTCTTTATTTTCTTTGTTTTTCTCCTCTTGGTAGCTTCAGCCTCTCAACTTTCCTATGTATGTCTGAGAGAGTGTGCCAGGGCCTTTCTCCTGCTTCATTTTCCATGTACTTTTATTATGAACAGTAAAGTTGACCTTCCTAACATCGCATCCTAAATTCACAGTATTTAGTGATTTTCTCCCCCTTGTCGTACAGCTCATAAAAAAGCCCCAAAAAAACAAACCATAAAAGGGGAAAAACAACCTGTGAAGTATCACCGGAGGGATTTAAAACGTGAAACTGTGGGACACGGGTTAGTGGTGACCTCGGCAGTGCTGGGGGAATGGTTGGACTTGATGCTTTTAGAGGGCTTTTCCAGCCTAAATGATTCTATGAAATGTAGAGCAAGGACCTAGAAAGGTTAAAAACACAACTCCAGGGAACAGCATATTGGTATCAAGAATATACCATGGTCTCCAGCATGTACAAAAGCATTTAGAAATACACTACAGGCAGTTTGAAATGCTCCGAACCACTCATTGTTGCAGGAAGAGGACAGTTTTGGAACGGATCATCTGGATGCCTTTAAGGAAGGAAAAATGTTTAGAGCACTGAGTTCTCCCAGCTTTTGTCTCCATCACCACCACTGTTCTCCCAAACAAACATGTGCGATCAAAATCACCATAGCTCGCAGCAGGAAAAGGCTTGTCAGCATCCTGAAGGAGCCCCAGCTTGGACCATCCCCTCATCTTTTATAAAAATACTTTCCATATCTAGCAAAAGTCACATCTTACCCAAGTTTCACAATCCAACCTTGACAGAGCTGAAATGCAATCCCGTTTCTCCACTCTAGTCTGCCTGTCCATGCTTTTAATGTTATTCTTCAGTGAAAAAGGTGTTACAGACAATAATGGTGAAATCTAGAAATGTTACATGGGCATGAATAGCCCTTATTAAGAGAAAGTAGGTTTTATTTTAGGTAAAGCTTTAAAGCTATTGTTCATTACTTTTCAGTAGGAAAAACGTCATTATTTCCCACATACACTGTCATCTGAAATTACCTTACCCACTACTGAACTTGTCATTCTGAAGAGAGATTATTTTATTGCCTTCAGATTTCCTCAAGTTTCAGGATTGGTGGGACAACTAACACAGATTTGATTTAATGATTTATTTCAGCATTCTTGCAGTTGTGCAATATTTTTCCATCTTGAAAACTAACATGATAGCTTTTAAGTCCTAGTCCTTCAAGCTGCACAGTAATTAAATTTACATTGTCTTCAATTTATTTGGAAATTAACCTCCTTCCCACAGAGAAAGAGGTTGTGCTTTACCTCCCACTCAGTTTTATAAATCTTATTCTGCTGTGTAATTCTTTCTGCCTCTATCAATCCAAAAATCCTCCTAAATTCCAAAACATTGCCCTCCTCAAAATGTACTTTTTAAAAAGACACATTTCTGTAATGTTCCAGGTCACTCTCTGTTTTTCCCAAAGTTAAGACAACACTTCTAGGAACTGACTTCATGATGATAAAGCAACCACTAACAAATTTCGTATTCTATACTGTACGAAACCCAAGTACAACCGTCATGGGTTGGGATGTTAATTCCGCTCCTGCTTGGAAAACAAACGTTAGGCCATGAGATCAAATATAAACTGTATTTAAATGGGATATTCAGAAGAGACACAACAAGAGTCTTTCTAGGCATGTACAAACATCATTCTGAACTTCTATTTACCCAGGTAACAGAACCACAAAATCACAGAATCATTTAGGTTGGAAAAAACCTCTGAGACCATCGAGTCCAACCTGTGCCTGATGCCCACCATGTCGCCAGCCCAGAGCACTGAGTGCCACGTCCAGGCCAGGAATGGGGACTCCAACATTGCCCTGGGCAGCCCCTGCCAAGGCCTGACCACCCTTTCCATGGGGAAATTCCTCCTCATGTCCACCCTGAGCCTGCCCTGGCCCAGCCTGAGGCCGTTCCCTCTCCTCCTGTCCCTGTTCCCTGCGAGCAGAGCCCGACCCCCCCGGCTGCCCCCTCCTGTCAGGGACTTGTGCAGAGCCACAAGGTCCCCCCTGAGCCTCCTTTGCTCCAGCCTCAGCCCCTTTCCAGCTCCCTCAGCCGCTCCTGGGGCTCCAGCCCCTTCCCAGCTCCGTTCCCTGCCCTGGACACGCTCCAGCCCCTCCATGTCTCTCTTGTCCTGAGGGGCCCAGAGCTGTCCCCAGCACTGGAGGTGCCTCAGCAGCGCCTGCAGAAATCACACTGACAACCAAACCCATGCAGATGAGTTCTCCTGGCCCTGGTGGTGTAATCTGGATTAATGCAAGGCCAAAATTATCCCGGATGCTGAAGTAATTTATAAATGTGAACAAGTATACAGACAGTATAAAGACTCTCAATGATAAAATCAAGATAATCATGGTATTTTACAATTAAGCCAAGTTGTGACAGAGTGATGAAGTAGAAACTAGATAAATGGACAGGGAGGTGGACAGAAACCTGGCTAAACTCAATGGGTCAGAGAGCTACACTCAGCAGTACAAAGTCCAGCTGGAACCCAGCCATAAGTGGAGCACCCCATGTGTTGATACGGGAGGAAGCCACCAAGATGCTCCAGGGCTGGAGCCCCTCTGCTCTGCAGCCAGCCTGGGACAGCTGGGGGTGTTCAGCTGCACAAGAGAAGGCTCCAGGGAGAGCTCAGAGCCCCTGGCAGGGCCTCAAGGGGCTCCAGGAGAGCTGCAGAGGGACTGGGGACAAGGCATGGAGGGACAGGACCCAGGGAATGGCTTCCCAGTGCCAGAGGGCAGGGCTGGATGGGATCTTGGGAAGGAATTGCTGTCTGTGAGGGTGGGCAGGCCCTGGCACAGGGTGCCCAGAGCAGCTGGGGCTGCCCCTGGATCCCTGGCAGTGTCCAAGGCTAGGTTGGAGCAACCTAGGATAGTGTCCAAGGCCAAGGCTTGGGACCAATCTAGGATAGTGGAAGGTGTCCCCGACATCGCAGAGGGTGGAATGGTATGGCCTTTAAAGATCTCTTCCATCCATTCTCTGATTCTGGGACCAGCTTTTCCAACGTCTCCACTGATGACCCAGCTGGTGGGGCAGGCTGCAGCCTTGGCAAGTTTGCAGGTGATACAGAACTGGGAGGAGAAGCTGATGCAGACAATGGTTGTGTTGCTAGAGGGATGATGACAGGCTGGATAAACACTCCAAGAGAAAGCTTGTGAAGCTATGAAGGGATTTATCAGATCCTGGGTGTTACAGCTCAACCAGACACAAAGCAGCTTTGCAGCAAGGGCCCTCAGGTTCCTGGGGAACACAACTGAAGGCACACCAGCAATGGACCCTCACAGCAAAGAAAGCCCTGGGCGCCACAGGCTGCATGAGGCAGAGCCTCACCAGCCCACTGAAGAGGTGATCCCTCCTCTTTGCTCAGCACTGAGAAGCCTGACCTGCAGCACTGGGCTCCCCAGCATCAGAGACATGCATACACTGCAGCAAGTCCAGCAAAGCACCACAAAGATGATGAAGGGACTGGAGCATCTGACATGTAAAGAGAAGCTGAGACACCTGTGATTAACCTGAGGAAGAAAAGGCTCAAGGGGGTCTCATAATGTACAAATATCTGATGGATGACAAGGTGGTGTTAGGTCATAGATAGGACTTGATGATCTCAAAGGTCTTTTCTAGTCATGATGATTCTGTGATTCTGATGGGAAGGTGCAGAGATGATGAAGCCAGACTCACCAGTGCCCAGAGAAAGGACAAGAGGAAATAGGCCCAAACTGAAATACAGGAAATTGCCTTTAACCGTAAGAGAAAAACCACAAGTTACTTAGAGAGCTTGTGGAGTCACCATCCGTGGAGATATTAAACATCAACTGGATGTAGCCTTGGGCATACAGCTCTTGGTGACCCTGCCCTTGGACATGACACCTCCAAAGATGCTTCCTCATCAGGCACTTTGTTGATTCCCTGAAATCATTGAGCACAAACATTGAGCACTATTCAATAAACAACAAAATGCAAGGAAAATTGCCTGCTGGGAATGAATACCAAGTCAATGTAGAAACGTGTAAAGCCACAGCTACAATAAAAAGCACTCTGGGAAATACAGAAAACATACTATAGGGTAAAATCCTGCAGTAGCAAGAGGATGGCTTGTTGATTAATTACAAGAATGCAGCATTGGAAAGATCTGATTTTATTTATAGGTTGGGAGTTTTGTATAATCACCAACTTTTAAGTTTTATTGGGTGAATGTCACACTAAAAGCAAGGACTTGCATCTTTTTGCACTCCAGTGAAAACTTCAATCTATGTTGAATTTCCTTAAAAGTCTTCTGTAAAACTGAGGAGCAATCACTGAACTTTCACCAAATGGAAGTCAAAAACCCTACCACACTACCGCTGCCAGGTCCGTTAGAGGTACCTTGCCATATCTTACCTATAAAATTAGATTTTCCTCATTTACAAAAGATTCTGATAACTAATACAGAACATAGGCAAGATATAACACTGCACATTATACACCTAGAAGTACTTAAATCAACCAAGTGCACAAGACAGGAACATTAGATCTTTAAAACTTTAAAATCTTCTTTCATTAGTTACATATATTGAACCAGTTTTCAGTTAGGCTGATGCCCCAGAAAACTTTTCCAGCAGAAGCCAAACGCTAATCACTGTCCTGGAGGTTACACTGGGGCTGCAGGATTAGTCATCTTTGGAAACCAGTTGTGGTTGCTCTTATTTTCCTCTCCCACTGCTTTTTCTGATCTGTGGCTGCTGCAGTGGGAGCATTCTCATCAGTGTTTTCTCATAAATTCAGCTTACAAACACGAAAGAACAAAACCACTTAAGAATAGCTCACAGCTCTCATACCCTACATCCTGCTGCAGAGTGCAGATCCAAAAACTCCTTACACAACTTAAATCATCCTTTGGAGGATTGGAATAAAGAGCTGACTAATTCTTCCCTCTAAGCCTCTCTCTGCATTTCTTGGTCAAATAGGCTGTGGTGAGGAAGGGCGATACCAAAATGAGAGAAGACATAACAGTTCTCGTTGTCAGATGTTCTCAATAGAAGCCAGAAATGAAAAGAACAGGAGGAGTTGTTCTTACAGTGTTATTAATTCTGCAAATCTGGAATGGCTTGGGTCACTTAGGTCAGTGTGAATGGATGTTGGTGCCTGTTGCCAATTTTTCAGGCGCAACACCTTCAATAAGCAGGTCAGCAATGTTCCCTGTTTCCTTCATACACCTCCTCTCCTCCCCATCCTGTTCCAGCCACGTGGGCAGCCAAGCCAGGTCTGCAGGACCCAGCAGCTCGGGGGCTCTGCCTCTGTTGTATTGTGCTTATCACCCCTCACTGGTGGCACCTGCCTCTTTGACGGAGAATCACTGACTTCGATTCAACCGCTGGGCAGCTGAGAGACTACCCTAAACTACTTCAGAAGGAGAACCATGAGGATGATGCCTCTAATCACTTATACCGTCAATCAAATATTAAATAAAGAAGATTTTTTATTAAAAGAAACCAAACTTTCCACACTCATGCAATCCACAGCTGCAGTTAATTAGAAGAATAGAAACTCTCAGGTATTTTTACTAAGCAGGTCTGCCCTGTGGCTCCTGTGCAGAACATCTCTGCAGCACATATCACAACATCTGCTTCGAGATAATTTGGGATTACTGGAAAAACCCTTGGGTTTTACTATATAAGGTTTATCTCCCGGACTCATCACTTTTAAACTAACATACCAGCCCCACGTCAGCAGACCACTCAGCCATCCTTCTTATGCACAGCATCCCACTAACCAAATTATGTTTCAAGTGAAAGCCTCCTATGAAGCTACGAGTATGTTGTGAGGTTCTCCCATTTTTAACTGCACTGTTGATTCTTGGGGTTATTGATTAAAAATTATTGCTGAACTAAAATTTTATGTATTTTATGAAGTGGGACACTTTGCACCCAGCCTTAAGAGCCTAAAACTTTAGACCTCTTGTCCTCTACAGTAACAAAATTAATCTCTTGCTGCTTCTGTTCTTCAGAGTCCTTGACCAAAATTTAAAATTTTGTTCATCACCACTGTTCATAAGTACAATTTGAATCCCTTAAGCTCATCCATCTCTGTCTCCAGGAGACATCTGAAAAGACGTTTGCTCCACTGTTCTTCTTGTGAATCATTTGTTACTCAAGATTTGCAAAGTTCTTTGAAATATTGTAGTACTGAGGGTACTGCTCAGTCCCAGGTAGACACCCAGATCTCTCTCAGGAGTCCTGTGTATGTGGTTTAAACATTTAGTTCTCAACTGATATCAAGATGCAGATACTCCTACTTTAAAAGGGAAAAAATAATATACATTTTGATTCTTCAGGCGTTCTGACTGGAACAACTTAATCAAAATTATCAGTTGTGACAACTCTAGCTGCAGTCAATACTTTCTTTAATTTGACAAATTGGAAGATGTTTTGAATCAGTAACATATGTCTGTTATTTTCTAAGTGAATAATTTTCTATATTTAGGCAATAATTACACATTTTACTAAGCTGCTTTTGCTAGACAAAGTTCATGCAATGCTGTTTGGGAAATCAAAACAGACACCAGTGCATCACCTAGATGAAGAAAGCCAAGAATCCCTGCAGGGCACTCCCTGCTGCCAGTGGCAGCAACTTAAGGAAGCTGCTGGAGGGGCGCACCCAGCGAGGTCAGCAGAGACTACAGAGGGGCTGGACCTCAGCAAAGTTTTTTAGTCTAAGGATAATACTGGCTGAGATGAGCATAAATTCTTTCTCCTTTCAGCTATAAGCTGTTTCAGTACATTCAGCCCGACACGCATTTTGTTAGCATTCTCCTGAACTCTTCAGGCAAGCTATGGCATTTTTCTCCTTTTACTCCCAAAACAATAGCTTATTTACATACTTACCAAAGAATAAGACACCCTCCCAGTGCTGATTAAATGCCAGACGTTACGTAGGAACGCAAAACCCCCGGACTCTGAACATACTGCTACAATGGAAATGTGTGAAAGTAATTTTGTTCCAGTTTCATCTCATGGGAATGTGGGCTCATAAGCATCCAATTAAAAATAATTCTGACTGATTGAGATGTGTTTTAGCTTTACATGCTAATGTGGTAGAATGTGTCTAGAACATGCCTGTGATGGATTTTTAGCAGGGTGGGAGGAATAAAGATTATTATAGAGAAAGAACACCACTCTTGCAATTTTTCCCCTTTCAATTTCATTTTTTGTACTTGAGAATGTAGGGTTTTGGCAACCTGTGCTGTTTCGTACTACTTGGGTCAAATCACCTGGGGAACCTGAGAAGATATCCTTTTTAATGGGAAAATTCCAAGTCAAAATGCAGTCTTTTAAAGAAATCTGTAAGGCAAACAAATCAATAAAATCCTGCATGGCAATCTGCCTGTAACTTCCATTTTTTATGCCAAAAGAAGCCACTTTGATCTGCTCATCTGACACAAGGCATAAGAATTCCCTCAGCTACTTCCTCCTTCAAGACCAATAGCTTTGGCTGGACTTGGACATATCTTTTAGGAGAGCATCCAATCTCATTTAAAAATTCCAATCTAGGAAAATCTAGAGCCCTTGTTAAACTATTCCAGTGACTCACACAACATGTAAAAAAAGATGGACCAGTCTCAGCTGGGTTTGCTTTCCAGCTACTGAAGTGCATTGTATTTTTGCATAGAATCACAGAATCTCCTGAGCTGGAAGGGACCCACCAGGATCATCCATTCCAGCCCCTGGCCCTGCACGCACACCCCAAAATCCCACCCTGGGCATCCCTGGCAGCGCTGTCCCAACGCTCCTGGAGCTCTGGCAGCCTCGGGGCCGTGCCCATTCCCTGGGGAGCCTGGGCAGTGCCCAGCAGCCTCTGGGGGAAGAGCCTTTCCCTGATCTCCAACCTAAACCTCCCCTGACATACCTTATTAAAGAACCCCTTATTGAAGGATTTATTTACCCTTAATCTTCCGAATAATTTAAGGAGTAAACTCATAAAAATGCCATAGTGTACATCTGATTTCTTTCAAAGTCAATCTGGACCTTTTATCTTGGAGCATGATCTATATGTGTGGAACTCCACCAGCTTTATGAAAATATACCTTGCTTTCATCAAGCTTAGACAACTACATTTTTATATCAGCAATCTCTCCCCTTCACTGATCACTCCTTCCCTAAAAACTATTTTTGATATTTAATTTTAAATAGGGCAGGACTTAACCAATCAATGCAGAGGGCTTCCACTAGACATGCACCCACTTGATAAGCATCCAGTTAAACTCTATTTGAGACCTGCAAGCCAGGAAATTCTTCACCCAGTGAATACCCACAGCATTGATTTTATATCTCACTGGTTTCTTGATCATTATGCTCTGCAGTACAAAGATAAATAATCTGTAATAGAATTATTTATAAACAATTGTGCTCTGCCAAGTCACTCTATGTTGAGTGTAAAGTGATCCTTCCATAATAAACAACTCCAAGCCTTCAATAAAATCATGAGCAGCTGACTAAAAATCACAACCACAAAGCAATAAAAAACTACATTCATTCAACAGCCCTCTGACCTTTATTTTTTTTTAATTCTATTTTTCCCACAAAGAAAAATTATTAAATGAGCTGGATTTTGGGGAAATGTTGTTCCACACCAACACAGCAGCCAAAAAAAAAGCCTCATCTCCTGACCTGTGCCCCCAGCTCAGAAACTGAGTCCCCACAAACCATCTTGTAGGGAAGCTCAGAGAACAGAGTTTCCATAGAAATTTACAGGCCACTCTAGAAAAATCTCAGCATATGGGTATTAACAAACCAGCCTGCATCCTTGAAGAAATATTAATGCAGTTTGTCTTTTTTCCTTTGACAATTTTCACTTGTTCTATTTACTTTTTACTTAATTAAATTCTGTCAGCTGTTCCATGGTCTGCCTAAGACTAAAGTTTAAAATACACCATAACCACTGGAATCAATGACTATTGGTTGACTATTACAGCAACTCACAGCACTGGGTAGGCACTGAAAATAAAAAGTAAAACTGTGCACATTAAACCCAGTAGGAAAAAGACCACATTTGAGACTTCAGATTAAACACTGGCAATGGCAGCAGCTAGAATTTATCAGTGGCACAAGACAAAAAAATTTGTTCATTGTCACAAGAATGTACCATTTCCAACTCTTGACATTAAAGGCTGAAGACATTATGCCATATGTTTCAATAACAAGAAAAATTTCCCAACCCGCCCATAACGATACTCTCTGATAATGCAATGACACTGCAACCCTTGAATGGTACCAATCCAGTTCCCATCAGCCTCTCAGCTTGGCAGGATGCTGAGCAGAGATCACTGAATGGTGTTTGAGAGAACAGAAAGGGAAAAGAGAAGGAAAAAGACCCACAGATCACTGGTAAAATTCCAGCTTTGGAAGCAAAGTGCAAAATCTTGTCAAAATATCCTGCAGAAGAAGAACGGTTTTAGCCAGTATGGTCAAAAAACCCCCCAAGTTTGTTTATTTTTTAAATGTACTTAAATCTACCAAATTTTTACCTCTATTGGAGAAATAAATTTTTCTTTGGGGAAAAATATTTTAAATTATGCTATCTACCATTCCAAAAATAGTTTGTTTTAGTGATAAATGAAGTGAAGCTGGTTCTTGTCTGTGACACATCCAGATTCTGCCATCTTCATTACTCTACTTCTAATCCTCTGACAAATGTGGGGCCATTCATGAAAGCTCTGACAGGTTAAGCTCACAGTGAAATAAGGATCAATGTTCGTCCTATCCCTGGAAGTGTTCCAGGCCAGGTTGGACGGGGCTTGGAGCAACGTGGGATAGTGGAAGGTGTCCCTGGAGGGGGGTGGAATGGGATGGGCTTTAGGGTCCCTTCCAGCCCAAAGCATTTAATGACTCCAGGCAAGGCTGATACATTGACTATTTTACTTGCACCAACTTAGGGTGAGATTTTTACACTAACTGCCTAAAAACTCAATGGCAACAAATGCTCAGGATCGTCAGAGAAAAAGAATTCACATCTGTCAAGCCTCATTTGAAAGAATACGAATTGCTGCACATCTCCACATAACACTAATCCACGCAAAAGCCATTTAAGGTTCAATAATAAACATATTTGCCTCACGTTTTTCCCCACTTTCCCTTCACAGACTAAAGTCAAAGAAAATATATCAGAGCTGCAAATGTTTAAGCTGTTTTTGAGGATGATACCTTGACACTTTTCCTGCAGTGTCAGGTCAGTAATCCATACCAGGACAAAGGACTGGGATCCAGCCTCTATGCCCCAGCACAGCTCACACTCCAAGGAAAAAGGAACTGGCAACTGGGTAATGAATTCAAGTTGGCTTTAAGCAGCACTTTACCATCAGATTGCAGCAACAGAACCATTTCAGGTAATGAACAGCACTTCTCAAAGCTAACCTCCAAGGCCCTGATCATGCTAAGGCGGCACATTCTTGAATGAATGTAATTGCACAATGCCATTGACTCTGATGGCATGGGAGAAGGACGGCTGCAAAGCTGATTCTCCATACAATGTGCCAGAACACTTCTGAAAGGGAGCATTGTAATCCTGTGAGATACATTTTGCTGTTGAAACAAACCTAGCATTAAGAAATAAAAGATAAGCAAAATGGGTAAACTAAATGTCGATTTGATATTGTATTTCTTAGTCTAATTTAAATTAATCCATAATAAATTTTACCTCTGCTACTTTAAGACATATTTACCCAATTTACAAGGCTCAGCAGAACTGTATTTCCTGCTTTCACACACAGTGTCAAGCTCGCTATGAAACTAAAACTGTCCAGAATTTGTTCAGCATCCCAGAACTAATCATTGCTTGTTAGCTGCCTCTTTGCTAGTACATGCACTAAGCCAGTCTGCCTTCAAAAGCAATTTTCCTGAGCTTGACTGCAACCCAAAGAGGGTTTAAAACAAAACAGGAACACACATGAGCATTAAAACATCACACAATGAACATGCAATGCAAAAGGAAATAGTTAAGAGTGGCAAACATATCTCACATCACAAAGCACAGTTGCTGCAATAAACAATATATAGCACAGTCACCACAGAATTATTAAATATTAGAAATTTCACATAAAAAACCGCTATGCTAATACTGTGCCTAATAAAACATGTATTGTATCCACTATGTTTCTAGAATTTGCAAGAGACTGAAAGCAACACTGGCACTAAATCCAAATGAAAGCTGCCTGGAAAACTGGTACTGTGGGCTTGCTCCCTGTGGGATAGCAAAATATGTGCTATTTCGCATTCCCTCCTCCCTGCTTTAACCAGTGTTGGCTGCTCAGTAAGTGAGGGGTGTGGTGTGCCTGTGTGACATGTCACCACCAGGATCTCCCACACATCCATGGTACATTGAAAACCTTAGAAACACAGAAAGGTTTGGGTTGGAAGGGACCTAAGGGCCATGTATTACCACACCCCCTGCCATGGGCAGGGACACCTTCCACTGTCCCAGGCTGCTCCCAGCCCCAGTGTCCAGCCTGGCCTTGGACACTGCCAGGGATCCAGGGGCAGCCACAGCTGCTCTGGGCACCCTGGGCCAGGGCCTGCCCACCCTCACAGACAGCAATTCCTTCCCAATATCCCATCCAGCCCTGCCCTCTGGCACTGGGAAGCCATTCCCTGGGTCCTGTCCCTCCAGGCCTTGGCCCCAGTCCCTCTGCAGCTCTCCTGGAGCCCCTTTAGGCCCTGCCAGGGGCTCTGAGCTCTCCCTGGAGCCTTCTCTTGTGCAGCTGAACACCCCCAGCTGTCCCAGGCTGGCTGCAGAGCAGAGGGGCTCCAGCCCTGGAGCATCTCGGTGGCCTCCTCTGGACTGGCTGCAGCAGCTCCAGGTCCTTGTGCTGTTGTTCCCCAGGGCTGGGGCAGCTCTGCAGGTGGGGCCTCACCTGAGCGGGGCAGAGGGGCAGAATCCCCCTCCCCTGCTGCCCACAATGCTTTTGAACATGTTTTATCCAAAGATTAATATATTTGCACATAAAATGTACCAAATAGTAATGAAAACTGTAATTCTTTGGTAAGTACAAAGACAGGCTGTAACACCATCTGTGGGTATCAAACCATCTTTAGAGACCTGCTGCTCAGGGCTAAGTTTTATATCCTTTGCCAGGAGCACTGGACAGAAGGGTGGCGATTTATAAATCAAAGTAATTAATTATCCTCTGCCTTTAGTAATTTATAAATTCCATCTCTTCTCCATACAGTCT